>NW_015505470.1:1346302-1387896 GCF_001515645.1 Sinocyclocheilus grahami
TATATATATATATATATATATATATATATACTTTTTTTTTTTCTTTTTCTTTTTTTTCTTTATTCAATTAACAATAGGGAAATAAAAGCACTGAAGAAGTCTTTTAGCCATGAAAGAAGGCTTTCAGGCCTTGAAACTAAACATATATGACATTTTATTCCACTATTGTAAACTGAATAAAGCACTTTAGAGTGCAGACCATCTTTGTTTTTTGTTGTACTTATCTTGGGTTTTACACTAAAAGGGGGGGGGACTACAGCTTGTATGTGCGAAGCAGCTTCTTTATAGCTTGCTGACCCCTGATTTAGGCCTACTTGCTTAGTTTATATGTATTTTTATTTTATTTTATTTTGTGCTTTAGTGCTTTTATTTCAGTCATTTGCTGTTCATCAAGTAACTAACGATCCCCATTTCTTTCATGATGTGCATTTCCAACCCAAGAATCACAGTATGTTGTTTTACAGCTTTTTTTAAAGACCCCTGTTTCAAAGCAGAAATTAATAGTTTTATAATTTGTTCATGCAAATATAATAGAATGTAAATGCTGTACAGTTTTTAATCACAATAACTCTTGCTGTATGTGTTTTTCAACATGGTCCAGTCCTTGTACATCAAGTCCTAGCAACTTATTTGGCTTTGAAAAAAAAAAGAAACAAAAAACCTTCCAGTGGACACCTTTTACATAGTAAGTAAAAGTAAGTTTATGGTATATGTTAGATGATTTGTAAGAGCGATGTAAATACTGAATGAATAAAAATACATGTCAGGCATTGTGAACAATGATCTTGTTGTTAAAGAATGTCTGTTACATAGCCGCTACATTGATATTTAAGTCAAAGGAAATGAGTGTTATTTGTAGGAGTGGGTATTAATAGGCTTCTAATAAAGTTTGAAGGGGCAATCTGTTGTACATTGATCATATGCTGGCTCTTAAATGGTGTGACATTACTTTAAAATAAGGCTAATGCAAGAAAAGGTCAATGTCTGACAGAGAGTGGGGATGAAAAGCAACTGGCATTCTTGGTAATCTGCAAACACAGTGGCAGAAAGTCCTTTTATTAATCCAGTGAATTCAGGGCATCTTTGAAAAATGCACATTGGATCGTGTAAGCTGCTTCGAGGTTTTTTTTTTTTAAATTATAATTACAATCAGAACCTTATTGATTAAAAAAAGTTTTTAAGGATAAGGGGTTATAATTATAAATGAATGTGCAGTACAGTATAAATGTGAGTGTGGTCACAGAGTCTTGTATGAGGGCAGGTGGGGGTTTTGGAAGCTCAGCTATGATTAGATTGTGAGATGCGTCACTGAGTCACTGAGACAGCTCGTAATTACGGCCCACCATCTAAAAGTACACACTTGCTTCCGTGATGGATTGAAGCTAATTACAGTGGAGGCCTTGAAACTAAAATTGCTTTCAGTCACTGATTATTCTCACTGATTATTGACAACTTTGGGACATTGGGATCAACAATGTATATTTGCAGATCTTTGATAAATTTAATCATTGAATCAAAAGAGTCAAAGCTAAGACAGAAGGGTTTAATTAGCATATAAAGAGTCAATTTTCTAATCAAATATTTGTCAGAGTTCTTTTGAAGGAGTAAGGCTCTCTTTTATTTGTTGTTTACTAGTGGTGCTTGCAAGTATCACATTATTATTATTAGGAACAAAACCCCATAACCCTACATATTAAGTTTACTCACTCTCATGTCATCCAAATGTGTTTTTTTTTTAAGAAGAAGAAGAATGAGTGAAAAAAAAATTGCTAAAATTGTACCGTATTGACCCGAATATAAGACGATGTTTTTTTCTTGGAAATACATCTGAAAAAATGCAGTCGTCTTATATTCAGGGTCTAGACTTTGACATGTCAATAATACACCCACAACAATAGGTGGCGCCAAATACGCATAAAACGAGTGTGCCATGAAATACGTAATGTAATGCGTGTTGTAAAGATCGCTAGTAAAAACAAAAGAGAAAGAAAACCTTACAGCTGCATGAGTCGTGACTGTCACGTTAGCCTGATGGGACCAAACTCCCTTTGTGATTTTAAAACATAAGACAGTACCCAGATTTGAAGACTACAGTAAGATTTAACTTCTACTCTTAATAAGATTTTGGTAGGCTACTATTAGATGGATAGCCTAAATGTCTTAATTCAGATGGGCTACCTTTTTTTTTTTTGTTTTTGTGTATATTTTTTTAATGTGATTGTTGGTACATTTTACCAGTGTTTACCATACTTTCAAAACAAAAATTAAAATAGGAAAAATATGCAATATGAAAATAATTGAAGACAAAATGTGTTTTACTGAGAAAAAACAAGATTTGGCTTTTTAAAAGCCTTTTTCCAAAAGGTACATCTGGAAAAAGGGAGGTCGTCGTCTTATAATCAGGGTCGTCTTATATTCGGGCCAATACGGTACCTTTAGGGGTACAACAGCTTGCCACTGGTACAGTACCCTCAAATTGACACCTTTGTACCTGTTTTTACCCCTAAGGGTTTATAATAGTACCATAAGAGAACATATTAATTCCTTTACTAACCATATTACTATTCTAAGGTTCTAATATGTACCCTTTAGGGGTAAAGAAGGTGTCCCTAGGAGGGTACTACCCCAGTGAAAAGCTGTTACAACCCTAAAGGTAAATTTTTTTGTTGTTGTTGAGAGTGTGAAGACATACAATCAATTTAAATGACTGTAATGAAGGAGGCGTGACAACGGAGTGGGGATCAATTTGCAGGCTTTATTAAAAGAGAGTGTGGTCAAAACAGGCAGTGTCCAGAAACAGCAAACAGTAACAGCAGAGACAAGGCAAAATAGTAATCCAGATAAACAGATCTGCTATGCTGCTGCTGCGGCAGAACAAGTACCGAGACTTGCTACTGCCAATACATCCACATACATGCTACTGAGAGCATGTAAGAAATACTGCTGCTGCACATATAACATACAGTATATGAAATAACCCCCATAGCATACATGAATCACCCCAGAGCAGATCTATACTGGTGGAACTGGGGAAGGTGAAGGGTTTCTGAAGTGTGCTGCAACTGCTACAGCAAGCACTAGCCAATAATTTAAATGTTGAGCAGCAAGCCAATCAGCTGCGCCATGTGATAATGATGTCATTATGTCAGATTGAGTTTGACCTATCAGACTGCACCATCTAGAATTTCATGCCAGAACTTTGGATTTGTAAAAAAAAAAAAAAAACAATACATTTGTCTGTAACAAATTTAAAAGTATAAAGTTTTAAGTTTTTATTTTTTATTTTAAGTGCAGTAAGTGGTTTTTCCATCTCAAATTAAACCAAATCGTTGATCAACTGTACTTATACAGCACATATCAAATA
Organism: Sinocyclocheilus grahami; assembly: GCF_001515645.1. Classification (NCBI taxonomy): domain Eukaryota; kingdom Metazoa; phylum Chordata; class Actinopteri; order Cypriniformes; family Cyprinidae; genus Sinocyclocheilus; species Sinocyclocheilus grahami. The sequence goes on from NW_015505470.1 coordinate 1,349,667, forward strand.
TGGCTACTTATCAATAACATAAAACAACATTGATTCTTGAGTGTCATTTGACTTGACATCATGGCACAAGTACATAGACCTAAGCCATATATAGAGATCAGAATATCAATCACACAGTTTATATATTTATTTAAAGGGTTAGTTCACCAAAAAATGAAAATTAGCCTGTGTTATACTTACCCTCAACGCATTCCTAGGTGTACGTTACTTTCTTCTTTCAGACAAATCCAATCGGAGCTATATTAAAAATTGTCCTGGACCCTCCAATCCTTTCAATGGGGGTAAGTGGGTGTAAGGACCTTTGCTGTCTATGGGAGGGTCAAAGAACTCTCAGATTCCATCAAAAATATCTTAATTTGTGTTCCGAAGATGAACGGAAGACTTACGGGTTTGGAACAACATGAGGGTGAGTAATAAATGACAAAATTTCATTTTTGGGTGAACTATCCCTTTATGTAAACAGAACACAAAAAAGGTTAAGTAAACAAAACACAAAACACAGACTATAAGAGTATGCACTGTCACAAACAACGCTAGCTAGCGTTAGCTTGTTAGCTTGAGAATATGTACTTTCTAAGTTGTCGATATAACTCGAAATATACAATTTGAAGCCCTTATTCTTTTTACTTGAATGAGTGACCGATGCTAATCTTACAATTTGATTGACATTGTTCACTGTAATCCGTGTAAATTCTTGCAAGCAGCGAGTGTAAAATGCCATGCTGAGAGCGATCATTGAAACGGTAGGTAAAAACCTGTTCCGACGCAGCACTGGAAGTTGCGGAGCAACTGAGACAAAACGCGGAAGTAGTCGTGCATAGAGTCTATTGAGGCTTGACTGGAATATACGCTTCTGCACCATTAAAAGATTATGTCAAGTTCAACTAATTTTCCCCAGTCAATAGTTCAGGGTACTAACCCTTGGAGGCCACGTGCTCTGATCTAATCCTTTAGTAATTCAGCCAAACCTTCTCAAACAGCCCACAAGTCAATAATACACTGCCCCCAGATAAGTTTTTCAAATGACATGGCAACAGCAGACCGTAATCTAAGCCTCTTGGCAAAGAGAGACATGAGACTCTCCAGCTCCAGGCAGGGGCGGATCTAGAAAATAATTTTTAGTGTGGCAAAGGGGTGGCATGGGGTCTATGAGGGGTGGCAACACCAAAGCAAGCCCCCATGTATAGTTTTTGGGGATTTATGGTCTGACATACACAGTTGTGTTCACAAATATTGTATTACCATTAAGTAATCATCTATACATTGCAATATCCATCATGGCACCAAGTCAATACACAATATAAAAAACTTCAACAGGTTATAAATGTTTCTGAGCTTGTATCACTAAAGAATACATGCGGTTCTATTAAAATTACATAGGCTACTTAGATGTTATAAATCACATTTTAGTGCAAGTTTAAGACCAACAAAAACTTTTGAATTTCCTGACATTAGAAAGAAATACAATAATATCAAAGCATTGAAACTGGATCAGTTTTATAAAACAATGTTTAATTTTCTGTTATTAACAGAGGTGGGAATGTTTGTAATCACCCAGAACAAACTCTATTAAGTCAACCATATACTCTAGCAACACCCCAGCAACTGCATAGCAAGAGCCTAGCAACCACCCAGAATATCCTAGCAACCAACTAGCAACACTTTAGCAAACATCTAGAACATCTAACTGACCAAACCATTTAAGTTTTTTAAACAAGACTTTAAGACAAGCCAGCATACATTTGTCTTTCAAACTTTTCAATCTAGTTATTACAGTTTTTGGTAACACTTTCTATGAAGCCCATATGTATAACACATTATAAGGGTATTCTTAAGGCATTATAATGAATGCATAATGCATTATAAAATACCTTATAATATGTTATATCATCTTATAAATAATCATAACAATTATAATACATTATAATGCTTACGCATTTGTGGTTATAAGTTTTAAGATTATGATTATTTATAACACACAATGAGCACCATATAAAATCTATTTTTACATTTATAATGGACTATATATCTTGACATTGTTTATTTAAGATCTCCACAGTATCTTACTACATCTTGTGAGTGGTTAGGTGTGGAGTATTGTTTGAGTGTTCCCTGTGAGGCTAATATTAATTTTGATGTGAGCTAGTTAATAATTTCAACTGGGAAACAAAAAAATGTTTATATGTTAGGTTACATTTTATTTTGAATGAATGAATGAATGACTGACTTTATTGTCATTGTACAGGTACAACGAAATTGAATGCAATTCTTTGGGTGCATAGGGATTATTGAATTAATCAATAATCTAATAAATAGTACACAGATGACAGGATCTATAACACAACATTACATAAAAAGACGTCTCACATTCAGCAGCCGATTACACGACTCATGTTCAACAATACACAAAATGTTCAGTTAAGTTATTGCAGTATTCAAAACCAGATAGTTTAAGCATGTAAACTGTTTGATTTCACATTCAACAGAGCTGCACGACTCATTCAATGTTGCACATAATGATCAGTTAAGTTATCGCAGTATTTAAAACAGATATGGCTTGGCATGTAAACTATTAATCTTGCAATCAACAGAGATGGACACTTAATGTCTTCAACACACATGATGGTTAATTTACATTTTTGCAGTCTTTAAAACAGAAATAGCTTTAGCATAAAAACTATTCCTTAATCTGTTTTTTCGGGTTTTTAGAACCCTGTACCGTCTGCCCGAAGGAAGCAATTCAAAAAGAGAATGTCCTGGGTGAGATGGATCCTTGAGAATTTTTTGAGCTTTCAAGAGGCAGCGGGAACTGTGTAACTCTTCCATAGAGGGGAGGGGACAACCGATTACCTTCTGGGCTGTGGTGATGATCCTCTGGAGAGCCTTCCTTTCAGCAGCAGTGCAACTAGAAAACAACACACAAATGCAGTATGTCAGAATGCTTTCAGCAGAGCAATGGTAAAAGGACACCAACAGGTTTTGTGTGAGCTGGTAATTCCTGAGTATTCTCAGGAAATGTAGTCTCTGCTGTGCCTTCTTGATGACAGTAATGGTGTTGACACTCCAAGTCAGATTGTCCTCTATGTGAATGCCCAGAAACCGGAAGTCCGAGACCCTCTCCACACAGTCGCCACTGATGAAAAGAGGCTGAAGGTCTGTTTTCTTCCTTTTGAAGTCTATTATCAGCTCCTTGGTCTTGGTGATGTTCAAGATCAAGTTGTTTTTTGTACACCACACAGACAACTGCTCCACCTCATCCCAGTAGGCGGACTCGTCCCCCCCAGAGATGAGCCCCACCACGGTGGTATCATCAGCAAACTTAATTATAGTGTTACTGGCATGGACAGGGGTGCAATCATGTGTGTAGAGGGTGTACAGTAGAGGGCTCAGCACACAGCCCTGAGGAGTGCCGGTGCTGAGGCTGAGAGCTGAGGAAGTGCGAGAGGCTACGCTTACCCTCTGTGAGCGATCAGTAAGGAAGTCCTTGATCCAAAGACAAAGGGAGTGAGATATTCCCAGATCTGACAGTTTAGACACTAGCATGTTGGGGATGATGGTGTTAAACGCTGAGCTTAAGTCTACAAATAACAGCCGAGCATAGTTCCCCTGCAGCTCCAGATGGGACACAGCAGTGTGGAGGGCTGTTGCTATGGCGTAATAAAAAAGGTTAGGGTTAGGGTTGGTAGAATGTTGACATACTTGCAAAGTTACTTATAGTCTAGTTACTTATAGTTTGTCTGTTGGGGAACCGTCAAAATAATCAAACTGATATTACATTAAAAATTGTTCAAAGCAAATATGTCTTATTACACATTTATCTGATCTGATATCTGATCTTATGGCTGTTTGACAAAAAAAAAGTATTATTATTACTTTACTTATAAGTGGTCTTTGATGGCTTTAAGTAGCATAAGAAAAATGGCAAGATATGAGACTTATAATACATTATAACTATGAGAAATATAATCCATTGTAACTTAAGTGGATGCAACATGTTCACTGTGTGTTATAAATCATCATACTCTTAAAAGCTATAACCACAAATAATTAAATATTATAAAACATGAAAAAACTTATGAATATTCATAAGATGATATAACATGTTATAAGGGTTTTTATAATGCATTATGCATTCATTATAATGCCTTAAGAATACCCTTATAATGTATTATAAATACGGGCTTCATAGAAAGTGTTACCCAGTATTTCTTACAGGTTCTTTTCAACTGCTTACACACATTTTCAAAACTTTGCCTCTTTTTTTTCCAAAACTTTACACACAAATCCACAAATTGCACACACAAAATGCAAAATGCCTCGCATCTCTTGCAAAATGAAGCACTGCATTCAAAATACCACAAACACATCTCAAAAGCAAACATTTGCAAACACCTTTGCCATAATATTAATTCCTGTTAGATTTTTGTGTGTTACATAGAGAATTGTGTGTTGTGTTTTGAAAAAAGTGTTTTATGAAATTGAAAACGGAGTCAAAGGGCGAGAATTAGTGTATGGTTTTGCAGATTTGGTGTGTGGTTCTGGTGTTTGAGTGTCAGGTTTCAGAAATTGTGTGACAAGTAAATATTTTGTGTGTAAGCAATTGAAAAAAAAACTGTAAATGCTAACAATTCAAATACACAGATGACTTTCCTGCCCAGTGAACACTGAGATCAATAACACTGTAACAAAAAAAAAACTCTTACTAGGATTCAGGAATTATTTTTGCAGCTCAGTGTATATTACAGTATACATAAATTAAATTACAGATGCAGATGTATAATTCAACAATGAACTTTTGGGAAAAAATCATTTTCAGTTTACTACTGTAAAATACCAAAGAATTGTATGAACTCTGCACATTTGGCCAAATTTCATTACAGTACTATAGCAGTTTCTTGGTCTCCTGACACAAGACAGGCAGTCATTTCTCAGTTCTGCAAAAATGCAATACACATAAAAATGTTTACAGAAAAAATTGTACAGTCACACGCTTGAATGTGTACAACATGTGCTACAGTTTACTGTACATATAGAATAGTGAAATTTCCATTATCTTACGTACTGGTACTCAGTGGTGGAGGTAACGAATTACAACTACTCACGTTACTGTAATTAAGTAGTTTTTTTCGGGTACTTGTACTTTTTGGAGTATGTTTTTACAGCTGTACTTTTGCTTGTACTTAAGTACAAATTAAGCAAAATAATTGTTAGAAAACACTCTCTGTCTGTATTGGTTCCAGATGTTTTCACCCTCCTTTTCTTCTCTCTCCCTCTCTGCTCGCCCTCCCTGTACAGCGCAATGTTGTCTCTCTCTGATTCCCCCCTCCTCCATCTGATCTGATCTCTTTTCTATATATGTATTATGTTTTAATATCTCTTACTCATATTCGAGGTACGCATGCGCACATGTATGCATTAGCTTTTCTTAGTTCAAATGTTCAAACGAGGACACGATAGCTAGGACTCCAAGGTAATGGGGTTCGTGCTGAACTATGGAGATAGTTCAGCATCCTTCGCCAAGTTTATTCCTAATATGTCCATATTTTCCTGTACATGTGGCCATTTTATATAACACATATTCTTGGCCAAAATCCTATATGTATGTCATCTATATCCTCATTGGTTAAAGGGTTGAAACTCCCCTCGACATATGCCTATATAATATCTTTGCATCTATGAATAAAGTTGAAGTATTGAGAATACAATTTGATGTGTGTTTTCTTGCTTCCCGGCCGTATATACACTTTGAGGGACTGAGAATTTTCCAGGTGGCAAAGAGAAACCAAAGAAAAAGGGACCTTTGTTAATTTCTAACAATAATCTCGTTACTTATAAATCATAGTTTGTTACTGAGTACGCCCACAATTTGAATTGATATTCAAACCTTATTTGATGGCACTTCAGTAGCCAATAAAGATACCCGATCGTAAACGGACCAATAACAGCCCTGATATCTGAAGCGAAAAGCTGCCGCTGCAGCAGGGTTGAAGAGCTGATCAGACGGAGCTCAGCGTAATTTATGGACTCAAAAGTTTGGAGAAACAAACTACATGGGAGTGTTATCATAAATATCTAAATTTTGATACCGATACTGAAATATTTGACACGGTTTCATTACTCATTTTCCACAGTATCTACCGAATATACACCGATACAAGCTGCGTCTCTTTTCTCTCCGACAGTGAGTTTGACACGCATCCACCTCCTGTCCATTACAGAGTCTGAATGTCCGCGCTGGATTGCAGGTATTCCGCATAATTTTAATCATTCCCGCGCAAATGTGGCTAGCGCTTTATTGCAACATGAGAACACAGTCATGTGTCATAATCGCAGAAAACTGGATGCGAGCTCTCAAATAGGCCTAACAAATGAGCTGCATGTTCTCTCACTCCGATATTGCTTGTGCGCAGACTGTGTGCAATCGCGATCTCTCCATGCTTTTAAAGTAGACATTATTTCTCTTTGCTCCTGGATTAAACCTTGTCAAAAGTTATCAACCATTTAGAATAGATCCATGGCTGACCGATTAAAATCCTACTGGAAATTTTATTGGCTGTAAGTGAAATGCACCAGAAAGTCTTTCAACAATCAAAGATGGAACTTTAATTTCTTTACAATGTAAATTTATGCTAGAAATGTTTCGGAATGGGATATCTGTCTGATTTGTACATATAAATATCCTAGTCTGCCTAACTGCATCGCTACATTGTACAGTCATCACAGGTCAAAGCCATCCGATGTTCTATTCATCTAAATAAATAGGCCTAACACACTGTATATGGCTCTTAAATCACTGCTTATAAAAATTAAGTGTTGTCATGTTTTGAACACCTCAAACTGAATTGAGGTAATTTGTTTTATAATTTTATTACTGACTGTGCACTTGTCTTTTTTTGTAAATTCAATTCTGTTTGAAATCAAGCTTCCTTGTGCTGTAAGCTTTTGCAACAAAGTTACCATATTTTAAAGACACAAATACACAGAATGAGCAAATGTTTAAGATTGAGATTTTTGTAATGTTAATTGATCAATATTTATATGTATGTAAATAAAAGCCTATATTGAAATCTGTTCATCATATAAAGCGAATGGGTCTTTTTAGAAGACTTGGATTAAACCAATTTCAAAGCTTGAAATAATGATTGCCTTAAAAAAATGGATGGACAAAAAAAATTAAATATTAAAATATCTACAGTATATGGCAGTATACAGTATGTGGTAATTTTGCCAGCTAGTCGTCATGAAATCAAAAATGACCCTACTTACATTTTTAGTGCACATTACTAGTCTTGTGGTGAACAATTGAACCATGCAAGTCAATACACTGGAAAAAAACTTGTCTGCCGTCGCTTCCGCTCTGGAATGGCGTTCTCGCTCTGATAACGTCAGTTTGACGGCTTGGGTAGTATCCTCTTATGTCATGATGACGTAAGGACTGCTGTTTCCGGGTCCATGCCTCTACTTATTTCACTTGAGAATACTATAAGCACGTTTTAATTAATGTTACATATTTAAGCTAAGCATTTAAAAAATTGCTGTGCACACTACAGTCTACGTGCTCACAGTGTGTCAGACACTAATATTTTAGCTGAATCATTGTTAGGCCTTCTGGGATTTCGGTATGGAGATAAAGGTTAGGGTTATAATTTTTTCAGTATTACATGATTGTGTATTTTGTGAGTGTGTATATGACCAGTTTGTTGTTTTTTGGGGGGCGTCTGGCAGAGCGTTAGGACCCAGAAGCAGTGAAGCGTGATGTCAGCTGTAACAAGCAGATATTCTTAACCACTCCTATCCAACCGTGAATCTGCTATGAGCAAGAGGTGGAGTGGAGGTGCACCACAATAAAACCCTGCCCTTTATTCAACATTCTGTTTCACTTGGAAATACATCACAACACTGAAGTCAGTTGCAACTTCCAATTCACGTGTACTTTGATACTGATATTTTTCAAGGTATTGAAGTTAGGTTAGTTAGTGAAGTTAAGTTAGAAATTCCTGTATCATATGAGCACTAATTCACGTACATTGTCAATAAGATAAAAGTGGGTTTTGTTCAAATTAGCTATTATCCACATAGATCTTTGATATGAATATTTTTTGGTAATTCATTAAATATCGGCAGCTAAAATGTAACTAGTAACTAGTACTCCGAGTAGTTTTTGAGAGGAGTACTTTGTACTTTTACTTAAGTACTGTTTTGACACCAGTACTTTTACTTGTAATTGAGTATTATTTCAGCAATGTAACAGTACATTTTCAGTACTCTTTCCACCACTGCTGGTACTGTACTGTAATTATACTGTATGTGTAAGTATAAAACTCCTGTAGATGATTGGCTCAGCTCTCTCCTCTCTCCGTTGTTAGGATGCAGAGATTCTGATTGGTGTGTCATCAGTTTTGCAACCTAATGTTTAACTTACTCATTGTTCAACTTTTTGAGAAATGTGTCTTTGTTTTGAAAACTGAATTAATGGTTTGGGGGAAAAAAGTGCCAACTAAAATCAGTTATAGCCTATTAACTATTAGTTTCTGTGATCAGCATCTTCTTATTGATTTCATGTTATTGTTACAGCTTATATCCATGATGAAAGTGTAGTGAGCGGTCGGAGAATTGGATCACTAAACAATTGCGAGATGAATCTCAGACATATCCGGATGGGATTAGATTTCTCAGAGGACTTCTGAGTTACCTGAAAAGCAGTAATTGTCTCATTCACGAACAAATGTAAAAACAATTAGTCTGTGAACTGGGCCGCGCTTTGTGGTTTTGACTCAAAAAGATCCGGTTCATAAGAGTAATTTGTTAATGAAGCCGACTACACTGGCACGCTGCGTGCGTGTGCAACCATCGTGCAAAGTTTATTATTTTTGCCATTATTTTGCATTACTCTGTCACCGCCGCGGCTGAAAAGTAGCACATGAAACACTGCTTACATTTATATTTTATTCTGTGATAATTCTGGGGTAGCAGGCACAGCTTTTTCTTAGGGTGGCAGTTGCCACCCCGGTAGATCCGCCCCTGGCTCCAGGGAAAAAAACTGCACATAATAATATATTTTTACACTTCTTTGTGAGATTAGTTCTGCTTTACCACTCACAGTGATTTCTCTTAAGGAAGAAAAATCACAAATGCAATTTTTTTATTATCTCAATTGTGTCTCCAAGACAGCAGAGATGGAGCACTAATGACCTTTAAGGACAAATGGCATGGTGCTAATTTTTGTCCCATTCATTTATTTCAAAATACCGTAATATGCAATTCATACATAAAATGTCTCGAGCATGTTTCTATGAGTATAATTTCTGAATTAAAATTAATTTAGATATTTTTTAGAGGGCATGATATAAAGAAGATATAAAGAAGCTAAAGACCACATTTAAAACAATTTTAATTATTGAGGGTGAAACCCTTTTTAAGTAGTTTGGTATAATTAAGGCATCAATTCAATGTAAGGTGGTACAACCAATATTCACTCACAAAGAAACAATAAATAAATAAATGACTCTTTCAGGGTATACAAGTCATTTGAGTTATCGGATAAATTGGCCTTTTATTGTCAATATAAGGTTAATTTAAGTGGTAAAATATAAGGTGGTGCCTCCCACAACTCTATTTTAAAGATTGGTTTAAATTTAGAAAAGGTTGACATTTCATAAAGAAATTGCCATTTAGTATGAGCAAGTTAAAATATTGCAATGTCAGTTTTGGTGGTGAAGCTGCTGAGTGCTGAACATGCTCAGTTTGATCACTAATTATGCACTTGAATAATTTGAGTTTTGCATTTGGACTTGTGATGACAAAAATGTGTTATTCAGAATTAATAGATGTTTTAGATTTATGTAGCGTTTTTGATTATATTTTATGTCATATTTCAAAAAGTCATTATCGGGGTGAGTAGTGTTCTTTTCTGTGAAGTTTTTTCTTTTTTTTCTTTTCATTTCAGTGAGTAGTTTTGGTGAACAGAAGTAACTGTTTACAACCTTTCCTGTCTGTTCAACAAACTCCTACACAAGTTAGACAAACTAAAAAAGTGCAACATCACTACTATGAAACATTAATTCTGAGATGAACTTTGAATGCAAGCTTAGAGAACTTGGACCCACAATTATTTTTAAGCTTATGTTGTTGCAATGTTACAATACATACTCAGATTTCCCAAGTTACCAAAGTCTGCAATCAAATGCAAGATATCTCAATATAAACTCAAACATTTCTCATTAAATACTTCTGAGACCAAACTCGTACAACAGTGGGGGGAAAAGAAGAACAAACAGAGAAAAGAAATCATGTCACCTAAAAGTCATCATTATCAAAAACAAACAAACAAAAAAAAAGTGTTTCTGTGAACCACCCATCTGTTTTCTTCTGGTTTGGAGGTTGCAAACTGTGATTCAGTTGAACATCACACATGTTATGATTTTGAACCTTGGGCAATCTTGTTTTGATGATTCAAATTTTTTTTCCTTTTCAAAACACCATTTGTGGTTTTTTCATTCAAAGAATGGAGTGAAACCATTTTTATTATATCAAAATTGGGTCCATATATGTTATTCTCAGGAGTAGCACTGTTTAATATCCTGCCTGCTGCAAGAAGAGCAATTTATTAACCATTTAACTGAAATCTTTACTGTGGTGGCTGATGGAATGTGAGTTAGTGTGTCTGTGTCAATATGTGACAGAACAACAGCGAGAGTAAGAGAAAAATATGGGAAGGGGAGTCAGAGTTGTCACAGAAGTTCACCTCACCTGGGGAGAATATTTATGGATGGCCCCCTAGCATATGCCATAGAGAACCATAGGGGCCTGTGACAACCGCCCCCCGTGTTTTTCACATTACAATATTTTCTAAGTAAATAAAAATAAAGTTCATTTTAAAAGACATATCTTTATTATAGCAGAAGAGTGAAGCATTAAATATAAATTATAAACAGTGACTTAATATAATGTGTTGAACATTCACCATTCCTGGCCTACAGTGCACAGCAATTCTATAGTGCCAACTACAGGAAATACAATCTAAAATCAAAACTACACGTACTAGAAATAGTTGTAATAGCAAGTCTATTTTCTCATAGTTTTTAACTAGTTGTAACATAGTTGTAACTTCATTTTGTGCAGTTGTGACTTTAAAACATTTTGTGATCTATAACTCGCAAGTTTTCTCAGTTTATATATACCTAATTAATCACATTCTTTTTCTGTGATTAATCGTGATTAATCACACACTTCATGAAATTAAGCATAGACCATTTATCTTGTTTAAAATGTTTATTTTGTCAATCATTTGCTATATCCAGCAAAGTAAACCAAAAGACTGAAGGGTGATTCTCAAAAATCTATACTTTTTGCAAGCTTTTATCAAGATAAATTTAGATGTCTTTCCAAAAAGGACACTTAGAAACTCCGAAAGGACACCAAAGAACCAAATGATATAAGGAGCCCATATAAGCACATATGAAAGAAAAAAAATCTGAATTTTATAATATGTTTACAGCGTAACAGCAAAGAGCTTTTTTAAACGTAGTTTGCGTCTCATCTGGCCATACAGTGGTGGGATGTGTTGACATTCCTTTCAGTCTGTACTTCACACAGCGTGACGTGTGAGGGCTCGCACTCTTCAGAGACAATCACAGACTATGACAGAGCTCGTGTTTTAAAGCGAAACACACTGGAATGAATAATTCACTTAAAACGCAACAAGTCTCTGTTCTTTCGCCAATCTCTGATGCAATAAGCCTGGTTTCCTTTATAATAGCGCTGTTTTGGACGGATTGTTTGAATGCATTCGCTTACTGGATCATTGGACTGAAAACATTCCCGGAGTTTAGTGGCTTAAAATGATCTCATCGCAAGCAGAGAAGCAAAATTGGGTTAAAGAGTTAGAATAGAAATTGTGCTTCAGTTAAATTATTTTAACGCATTAAGGATTGTAAAATTAATCGCATGCATTAACACGTTAATGATGACAGCCCTAATATATATATATACACCATTTCTTGCTGTTGCGACAACAGTTGTTGACACAACACCATTTTCAACATGTATTTTGTCCGTTCTCTTACACAACGACAACGCTTTGGAGGCCTGAAAACAAACTTTTGAAAAGTTTTTGCAAATGATACTGTTATCAGCTCCATGTAAACTCTGAAAAGACAAATTCGTGAAAATGTTGACATCGGCAACTACTTGACGGGCTTGCAAAATACAGCGTTTTTAGTTGTTTTCACGGATCTGTATGAACCGAGATTGTTTTAACAACACTGATGTCTGTATGCAAAAATTTCAAAAGTGCAAAGGAAAAACTTTTCCATTTCTAGTACATTGTTGTTGTGTAAACATACCCTAAACTCACAACTGCACCTTTTTTCCTGTTAATTACAACATTACCTCTCACAATAATAACCTTATTTTTTACAAGCACAACTTATTTTCCACAGTTTTAACTTTAAATATCACCATGTGATTTTATTTCTTATTGTATTTGATTTCACAATGATGTCTTTTATTTTTCGCTCAGAAACGGTGGAAATGGGAACAGAACTTCAGAGGCGGAAATGGGACTTACATACAAAAACATGCTAAATTAACTGCCAACCCTAGTCTTTTTCCTGTTGTCTTCATGGTGCATGGCATTTTGTAGAAGGCGCAGGTACCCCTCTTGGCACGCATTCATACATCAGCGGGATCTCATTTGTTCCCTACATGCTTCATTGTGGGGATGCCAAGACGCTCAGTAAAACAAAGCATCCTTACAGCACTTTCTTCAGAAATAATTAAACACTACTCTCCTGGCTAAAAATATCAGTGTGCATTATCCTGCTTGGCTGAGAAGCCATTCTTTCAGTCCTGTTATAATTATCAGCCTTCAAGTAATGTGGAGCATATTGTGCTGGTTACAGAGAGACTAGCAAGACATGTCATGCACTGTTTTATGAGGAACATTAATCATTTATTACTTGTGCTTAATTATTTACAGATCACTGTAAACTAGTATTCGAATTCTCCTCTGTTTTCTGTTTTTTATTATTAAGTATTCATTGGCCATGACATAAAGGGGTTTCACTGTGGATATACTGTAATCCCACTGGAGCATATTAACATCAACATCATGTTAAAGGGCAATGTTACTTGCTGAAATATATGTATATTATTTTTAATCCTTTAGAAAAGGATTTCCCTGTTCCCTGTTAAAAAAAAGATTTAGACTTTAGCACACTTTTAAATAAGCAAAAATAATATACTTGAACTTGAAATTGAAGTGTGAACTGAGTGTAATGTTTACATTTACAGTGGGTACGGAAAGTATTCAGACCCCCTTAAATTTTTCACTCTTTGTTATATTGCAATGTAATGTTTATGTTTATGTAAATGTAAAGTTTGATGTCATTACTGCTAAAATTTGTGTTAAAAATAGTTCTAAGAAGACATTTGTAATGATGAAGCTACAATTTAGTACATTTTAAATATAATAACTTTAAATGTAATATCAAATAAATAAACAATAAAGTAAAAATTATAATCAAGTACTCTACATATGCTTATTAATGTTATTCAACACATCACAATAATTGTAAATGCATACAAAAACACAACAAAAGATTATTGAAACAATGAATTAAAATTTATTTACAGTACAACTTTTAGTTTGACATTATTGCAAAGTGTATTTTGTTAATGTACTTATAAATTTATGAAAGAGTATAATATTCTTTAGATCAATTTATGTAATAAAATAATTACAAAAATATTACTAAAAGTTATGGTGTGTGTGTGTGTGTGTGTACCCGTTTTTCTATTCTGGTGGGGACTTAAACCTGAATACACACAGACTCGTGGGGACTCGTGTCACGGTGGGGACCTAAATTGAGGTTCCCATGGGTAAACAAGCTAATAAATCACACAGAATGACGTTTTTTGAAAATCTAAAAATGCAGAAAGTTTCCTGTAAAGGGTAGGTTTAGGGGTAGGGTTGGTGTAGGGCAATAGAAAACATGGTCTGTACAGTAGAAAAATCATTATGCCTATGGAGAGTCCCCCCACAAGGATAGCAAACCAGACGTGTGTGTGTGTGTGCGTGTGTGTGCGCTAAAGGCTAAAGCATTAAGCATTTCTCATAACCTTTACCAATTATTTAAGCATGAGAATGTAGTTCTTAGCTGACCATTTAGAGCATATTAATGTCAAGTGATATCATGTAATAAGGGCAATGCTGTTTGACAAAACCCATGTCGTCACTTCAGTTTCTATTACCATAATATAAAACGTTTGTTCAGATTAGGTTGTTAATCATGTAATTTCTTCCTTTGTGCTCTCCAGTGGAGTGGCCCTCTACCAACAAAATAACAGTTAAATATCATGCACGCAGAAGATTGCTTTCCCCGCATACATCCTGTTTAAAATGTCAGCCCCAGCTTTCACTAAACTCTAATCAGGGCTTTAGAGGAACACAAATGCAATAAAGCTACAGCATTTAGCTTCAATTAACATCCATGCTCTTTGAAAATGGCGATAGAAAATGGCATTTAAATTGGATAATGAATGATTAAAGCATCTCACCATGCAAGTGGTTATTTGTATTGAGCGATATACCAAAGTTTGTGCCTTGGAGATATAAAAATTAACTTTGTTTGAGAGCTAGTAATGCAACTGAGGGAAGCACAACACTCAGATTAAGAGAGTGATGACCTTTAAAACCTGCAATGCAATTTGATACATTTCTTTTTTTAACCAAAGGTTTTGGGAGGCAACAAAACTGGACATTCACATTTGGAAGCTGGACACAGAATAGATAACACAGTCTTGCTGTGCAATAATTCTGATATATGTTCAATGATTTGATATGTATATGATCAACTGAAGTCAAATGTCTGTCTGGTATGTATTTTTATGCATAAATACCAGGCTGTTAGCATAAATAAAGTTCTGTCATGAGCGTCTAGATGGCACACTCTGATAGGTTCTTAACTCAATCCACTAGTAATCACATTGTTATCTACATATGCCATCAGAATTTAAATTTACATGTGATGAGCTTGAATTGTTAATGTGGGTTTTACAAGTAAGTTTTCCATAAACAGAAGGTGAACAGTGTCATGCACACAAAGAAACACCATCATGGTAACACACGACACTAAAATAATTCAGTAAACATTAATTTAACAACGTTAGAGTTGAAATTTAACATATGTAACATAAAACTACATACATAACTGTTAAGAAAAAAATGTGACGAAATTAAAAAACATAACATTTAAGGTCACAGATAATTCTGGGATTCTCAATCTGTGTTTTTTTGTTTTGTTTTGTTTACTTCAAAAATGTTACAGTATATTACTGAAAAATTATATGAAATGTCCCATTAGATATATCACAGTTTTTCACCATATGACAACTGATTGACAGGTGTTTACTGTAGAATGTTTTACAATTTTTACAGTGTAAGCTCAAATAAAGATCTTTTGTTTACATCTCAAAGTAATTTCATTTTTAGTCAATTACATTTCTGCTGGTTGCTGTATTGGTCAAAGTGGGCATTACTATTGCTGGTTTCCATAGTGTTATTGGTGGACTGAAAATTGTAATATTTGAAAATATGACCATAAATGCAATGTACTTCTGAAGAAGGATTCAGTAAAAAAAAAAATTATTAAAAAATAAAAACTGCACAAAACGGAAGTCTGTAATTGAAAGTGAAAGGCTGCTTTGTTGCTGCAAACCATTGTGAGAACGCCCCTTGAGGCAACTGTTGGTAATGCAACAAATGAGTGTTGAGAGTTTTATGCAAATGGTCTTTCCTTTCTGACATCCATACATGCAGCACAGAGGCCATGTTATGTGCTGATTCCCATGCACAATCAAAATAAATAAAATGCTGAGTGTCATGACAACAGCAGAGTAGCACTGATAAGAAATAACAAGTGTAATAATAAATCCAAAATTAACTACAGCTATATAATTTAATGTGTATTATGTGCACACCTTTTATGGGTACTTATTTATTGCATTGCAGAATAAGTTGCACTACAGAACTGGAGAACATTTCTATTATGTACTTGTATATGGCTGGAAAGCAGCTGAATAAAGATCTCGGATGCTGTCCTGAAGAGAGGGAGCTGTGGACGGCTTGACTGAAAATGTATTCCTCACCAGTCCGCTATGCGGTTTGATTTATTACCCCTGGTCTCCCTTCCTCTTTATCACCCACCTCCCCCATGCAATCTTATCCCAGTGGCTTAACCGTATTTGTTTGGAGTCCATCTGTACAGCTGCTCGACGCACTCCCTTTGCCTCTTGTCCATATGAATCTAGTGAGCTGACAGCGCACTTGCAGGCGAGGTATCAAGGATGCCATAATTAGGTACTCTCTATTGTTTTCCTCGCCTGCTCTTAGCCAACAGATCCCCGCAAAAGGATGTTTGGGCTGTTCTGATTAAAAAAGGTTGAGAGGAAGGGACAAGAGAGGTACAGCAAAATGCACTTCAGAAAAGGGCACTACTAAATTTGAGAGGGTGAGAAGGTGGCATCACATGGAGATACTGAACCTCTCAATTATTCACTAAAACACTGCTTTGTCAATAATAACGCTATTTCCATTATTATTGAGAAAGTTGTCTTCTAGTAAAATACAATTACATGAAACTCAGCAGCAAATTCCAGCCACGTATAATGCATACAGTGGGGCAAAAAAGTATTTAGTCAGCCACCAATTGTGCAAGTTCTCCCACTTAAAAAGATGAGAGAGGCCTGTAATTTTCATCATAGGTATACCTCAACTATGAGAGAACAAGATTCTGAAGAAAATGTGCTAGGGTGCTAAAGTGATGTTTGGTTGTTACTATGTAATGCCGAGTGGATGCTAGGAGGTAGCTCAAGTCAAAAGAGCCCACCCACAAGTCCCTGTAATAGTTGTATCATAATTTAATGGAAGGTATCATAATAGACATTGTTACAAAAGAAGTTGAAAACAGCTTTCACATTACTTCTATTTACTGTACAAATTTAGAGCCTTTATATTGGATCAGTAAAGGTAACCTTATGCCTATACATTACTACAGATAGGTCTAGTCCTAAAGGGACAGCTCACTCAAAAATGAAAACATTTACACACACTCATGTTGTTTCAAACCTGTATGACTTATTTGCTTCTGCAGAACACGAAAGAAGATATTTTGAAAAAAGAATTAACTGCTTTTAGTCCACTCTCAATAAAAGTCAAAAATCGAAAGGGTCTTCAATTGTTCCTCTTCAAAAAAAAAAAAACACACAGAGACCTTGTTCAAAATATCTTTGTGTTTCCTACCCCTATACAAACAATAGCAAATCCCTATTAAGACTGAAGAATGCCAGAACCTAGCAAGTCATTTAGTTTTCCTTTGTTTGCCTGAAAACTTTGTCTAAATGGAGACTGCTGCTGTATTATTATATGCAGGATATAATTGGGGTGAAAAAAAAGCTCATTTATAGACTGGATAATGCAGAATAACAGAAATACGCTCATACAGCCTGGACGCTACACTATTTTGCTCAGTATGGAACATGCAAATGAGGTCAATGTATAAATAGCAGTGGTATCCCTGCTGTCCCCTTTCCACATAATTACGGGGACAAACGCAAAGCTCATTTAGTGGCAACAGTCCTAATGAACCGCAAAGCTTCTTAAACAAGAATTAAGAGTCCAGACACTTTTTAACCTTGATCTGTCAATTGACACATTGAGCATGAATTCACAACTTTTAATTTTCCCACTCAATATGAAGCATAATTTGAAGACATGGGTGGGTAAATGTATTTCAGGTTGCACATAATTTGCAGAAGGATTAATTGGTACATCTCCTGTGTTTTATTTAAAGAAGGCTTTTAACTCTCATTCGCAACTTAGGCTCATTGGAAAAAACGTGCCTGTGGTTATGAACATAACCATGGATCTGTGAGACCTAAGGATAACACTATCAACACTCTTAAAAATAAAGGTGTTTCATGATGCCATAGAAGAACCTTTTTTGTCTAAATAGTTCCATTAAGAACCTTTAACATCTAAAGAAGCTTACTGTTTCACAAAAGGTTATTTGTGGCAAAATAATGTTCTTCAGATTATAAAAAAGTAAGAAAGATATGGTTCTTTAAGGAACCTTTGACTGAATGTGTCTTTGTGGAACCAAAAATTGTTCTTCTATGGCATTGCTGTGAAGAAACTTTTAAGCACCTTTATTTTTAAGAGTGAATGCAGTCTTTAAAAAAGGATAATCTTCGTTCCCCCTTCTCCTGAGACTTCGTGACAGGGCTGTCAAATTCAGTTTCTGGAGAGCCACTGTCCTGCAGAGTTTGGCTCCAACCATAATTAAACACTCCTGAACCAGCTAATCAAGGTCTTCAGGATTACTAGAGACTTCCAGGCAGGTGTTTTGGGGCTGGTTGGAGCTACACTGCAGGACAGTGGTCCTCCAGGACCAGAGTTTGACACATGTCCCTTATGTAAACAAAGTCATGCCCATGACCCTCTAAGGTGAAGCTTCTAGTGATATAAAATGGGGTGAACCTCCAGGTTGATCCTCTTACATCCCAGTATTCTGAGCGCCAAGAATAGGTCTAAATAGAATGACTTGTTCCAAAAGGGTCGATAGGAACAGAAGAATCTGCATTATGTACACCTAACTGGGCAACTGACATCAGAACGGCAGTGCTCACAGGTGTTGCACAGGTCACATAAAATCTTGCAAATGTTCATGTAAACCCTGATGCTGCAGCACTATCTCCCACAGGAACTCCCATCAGTGCAGCCTCTGAAGTAGCTACACTTCTTGTAGTTTGTACAGGCTTGTATTCCTGTAGGTACCAGAAACGTCTCAGGTTACGCATGTAACCACGGTTCCCTGAGAATAGGGAACGAGACGCTGCGTCCTCTAGAGGGTGCTAGGGGAACACCTTCGGCATGACCGGTGTCTGAAGCATGAGTCTAAACACGACAATGAACCTGACATTGGCAGGCGGCAGCCCATGACGTCATAACTGATGCGGCCGTAAGTATAAAAGGGCACCTGTGAATTACATCATCCACTTCTTGTCTGAAGGAGACGTATGCAGGGATGCAGCGCCTCGTTCCCTATTCTCAGGGAAACATGGTTACATGCGTAACCTGAGAAGTTCCCTTTCGAAAGGGAACTCTACGCTGCATCCTCTAGAGGGCGCTAGGGGAACGGTATACCAACGCCGCCATGCTGAAGGGATGAGTGCCTTATTGGCTGAGCAAAGACAAGACACAAGGAGTCCTCACCCCTGCACCAGCAACGCAACCATAGTCCAGAACTTCTAAGGCCAAAGAGGCTCACAAAGAGCCTAACACTTAGATTAGATAAATGGCCCACGATGCTCTGCAGAGTGGAGGCCTAAATACAACACTTCTCAAAGTGAGAGGTGGCCTAGCACACTCCATATAAGGTCAGTAGCCAAGGGGGCTCCAAGAGAGCCTAGCATACTACCCTATCACCTAGCCGAGCTCTAGGAGCGGAGACCTCAACATGAGGAGGCCTAACTAACACCCCACGCTCAAGACATCTTGTAAGGAGGCTCACATAGAGCCTAAATCTCACAGATCCTGTCCTAGCGGAGCTCTCACAAGCGGAGGCCTCAATAAATAACTCACTATAGTGAGAGGAGGCCTGACGATGCTCACAGTTAATGGCCGAGCTCTAGGAGCGGAGACCTCAACATGAGGAGGCCTAACTAACACCCCACGCTCAAGACATCTTGTAAGGAGGCTCACATAGAGCCTACAACTCACAGATCCTGTCCTAGCGGAGCTCTGGCGAGCGGAGGACTCAATAGGTAACTCACTATAGTGAGAGGAGGCCTGACGATGCTCACAGTTAATGGCCGAGCTCTAGGAGCGGAGGCCTCAACATGACAACTCTCTAAGCGAGAGGGCTAACTACACCCCACGCTCAGGACATCTTGTAAGGAGGCTCACATAGAGCCTACAACTCACAGATCCTGTCCTAGCGGAGCTCTCACAAGTGGAGGCCTCAATAAATAACTCACTATAGTGAGAGGAGGCCTAACTTCACCCCACGCTCAGGACATCTTGTAAGGAGGCTCACATAGAGCCTACAACTCACAGATCCTGTCCTAGCGGAGCTCTCACAAGTGGAGGCCTCAATAAATAACTCACTATAGTGAGAGGAGGCCTGACGATGCTCGCAGTAATTAGCTGAGCTCTAGGAGCAGAGGCCTCAACATGACAACTCTCTAAGCAAGAGGAGGCCTAACTACACCCCACGCTCAGGACATCTTGTAAGGAGGCTCACATAGAGCCTACAACTCACCAACACTGTCCTAGCGGAGCTCTGGCAAGCGGAAGCCTCAATAGATAACTCTCTGTAGCGAGAGGAGGCCTGACAACGCTTGCAGTAATTAGCCGAGCTCTAGGAGTAGAGGCCTCAGCATGACGACTCTCTAAACGAGAGGAGGCCTAACTACACTCCATGCTCAGGACATCTTGTAAGGAGGCTCACAGAGAGCCTACAACTCAAAGATCTTGTCCTAGCGAAGCTCTCGTGAGCGGAGGCCTCAGTAAATGTCCCTCTGTAGCGAGAGGAGACTTGACAACGCTCACAGTAAATAGCCGAGCTCTAGGAGCGGAGGCCTCAGCATGGTGACTCTCTAAACGAGAGGAGGCCTAACTACACTCCATGTTTAGGACATCTTGTAAGGAGGCTCACAGAGAGCCTACAACACACAGATCCTGTCCTAGCGGAGCTCTCACAAGCGGAGGCCTCAATAAATAACTCTCTGCAGCGAGAGGAGGCCTGACAACACTCGCAGTAATTGGCTGAGCTCTAGGAGCGGAGGCCTCAGCATGACGACTCTCTAAAATGAGAGGAGGCCTAATCACACTCCACGCTCAGGACATCTTGTAAGGAGGCTCACATAGAGCCTACAATACACAGACTCTGTCCTAGCGGAGCTCTGGCGAGCGGAGGCCTCAATAGATTACTCAATAAATAACTCACTATAGTGAGAGGAGGCCTAACTTCACCCCACGCTCAGGACATCTTGTAAGGAGGCTCACATAGAGCCTATAACTCACCGACGCTGTCCTAGCGGAGCTCTGGCGAGCGGAGGCCTCAATAGGTAACTCACTATAGCGAGAAGAGACCTGACGACGCCCACAGTAAATAGCCGAGCTCTAGGAGCAGAGGCCTTAACATGACAACTCTCTAAGCAAGAGGAGGCCTAACTACACCCCACGCTCAGGACATCTTGTAAGGAGGCTCACATAGAGCCTACAACTCACCGACACTGTCCTAGCGGAGCTTTCGTGAGCGGAGGCCTCAATAAATAACCCTCTGCAGTGAGAAGAGACCTGACGACGCCCACAGTAAATAGCCGAGCTCGAGGAGCGGAGGCCTCAGCATGACGACTCGTTTAACGAGAGGAGGCCTAACTACACTCCACGCTCAGGACATCTTGTAAGGAGGCTCACATAGAGCCTACAACTCACCGACACTGTCCTAGCGGAGCTTTGGCAAGCAGAGGCGTCAATAAATAATTATCTGTAGCGAGAGGAGGCCTGATGAAATCCCCAGTAATTGGGCGAGCTCTAGGAGTGGAGGCCTCAACATGATGACTCTCTAAACAAGAGGAGGCCTAACTACACTCCATGCTCAGGACATCTTGTAAGGAGGCTCACATAGAGCCTACAACTCACAGATACTGTCCTAATGGAGCTCTCGCGAGCGAAGGCCACAATAAATAACCCTCTGTAGCGAGAGGAGACCTGACGACGCTCGCAGAAATGACCGAGCTGAAGGAGCGGAGGCCTCAGCATAACGATGCTCTAAAATGAGAGGAGGCCTAACTACACCCCACACCCAGGACATCTTGTAAGGACGCTCACGTAGAGCCTACAATACACAGACGTTGCCCTAGCGGAGCTCTGGCGAGCGGAGGCCTCAATAGATAACTCTCTGCAGCGAGAGGAGGCCTGACAACACTCGCAGTAATTGGCTGAGCTCTAGGAGCGGAGGCCTCAGCATGACGACTCTCTAAAATGAGAGGAGGCCTAATCCCACTCCACGCTCAGGACATCTTGTAAGGAGGCTCACATAGAGCCTACAATCCACAGACTCCGTCCTAGCGGAGCTCTGGCGAGCGGAGGCCTCAATAGATTACTCTCTGCAGCGAGTGGAGGCCTGACTATGCTCGCAGTAAATGGCCAAGCTCTAGGGGCGGAGCTCCAATCCTTCTGCTTGACTAATTTATTTATTTATGATTTAACGGCATGACAAGAGGAAACATTTCAATTTCACAATTCAGTCATATATATAATTTCAAAACAATTATATAACAGTTTTGTTTGAAAATTATAAATAAATAAATATGTTAGCTTCTCAAAGCCAGATGATTACACATCATTTAATTCCTCAGAATTAAATGCAGCCAAACAAGTGAAACACGGTCTGGATGTAAAGCTGAAAATCATCAAAATATATGCAATATAAAAGAATCATGAATAACAGCTTGCAATGCATTAATTTTGTTGCAGACCCATAACGCATGCGTAGCCACGGCAATGCGAGATTCGAGCCGCTCGATTCTATATTGCATAAGAGCTTCTACCCGCAAGAAGAAAAACGCATCGCATTTTATGAATGAACACAGCCAGCTCCCAAGAGAGCTGACTGCGTGCTCCGCTCCCAAACAATTTACCACTCATAAATCGCGTGTGTATCCCCACACATGATATAGCGAGAGAAAAACAAGCGATCTAAAAAGCAGTAATAATGCTAACAATATCAACCTCCTCGGAGGAAGATAGCAGCAGCAAGCTCTCACTCGGAGGGGGAAGAGACCGCAGCATGGGCTTCCGAACCCCGAGAGAGAGTGCTAGATCATAGGTGAACGCATCACAAAAAAATTGCTCTAAACATTCCCCCCAAAAGCGTGTCCCACATCCCTCGAGAATAGGGCCATCGCAAACGGAGCTTCATTGAGAAAATTTCCCTTTCATTGTGCGCATTCTGCTCCCTCAGGAGCTAAAACGCGCTTGCTCCTAACTCATAAACAAACAGACGATCTCCTGAAGACAAGATAGAGGATGACGTAATTCACAGGTGCCTTTTTATACTTTCGGCCGCACCAGTTATGACGTCATGGGCTGCCGCCTGCCAATTTCAAGTTCATTGTCGTGTTTAGACTCATGCTTCAGACACCGGTCATGCCGAAGGCGTTCCCCTAGCGCCCTCTAGAGGACGCAGCGTAGAGTTCCCTTTCGAAAGGGAACCCTTTTTCACTTAGGCATGGTAGATGACAACATAAAAATTAGATTTGTCATGTTTAAGTGCTATAATTGGGTCCCTGACACATCTACCAATCCAGAAAACGTAAAAAAATTTTAATTTTAATTTATTTTGTTTTTTTGTAAGCCTTTCTCTGCAAGAACTTTCCCTTCATGGCGAAAGTTTGAGCAAAGCATGCTAACTGTTCTGACTTTGACTGCACTGACAAGCACAGAGGAGACAAGAGAGAAGTGGATTTATTGATTTATTTTAGGGCTGCACGATTAATCGCAAGCGATATTTAACGCGCATCTTATCAGTAAAGCCGGTTCTTTAATCAGCGGTAAATCTCCATCACCTGCGTTCTTTCACATTGAGCAGCATTAACTACACAGAGCCGTTGTTCACTGACGAGCTGCGCCAAACCACGGTCATATTCGCGCAATTTTTAGCGCAGCTCGTCAGTGAACAACGGCTCTGTGTAGTTAATGCTGCTCAATGTGAAAGCACGCAGGTGATGGAGATTTACCGCTGATTACAGAACCGGCTTTCTGACAAGATGCGATTTAAATATCGCATGCGATTAATCGTGCAGCCCTAATTTATTTACTGTATATTATGCTGCTGCCACACAGATCTAATATAAACATGCAATTTCGTTCCCAGTTGTTTACCTTCACAGACATTACCGACTGTTTTTGTAACTCATGTGTTTTTAACATAAACTTGTGTATTTGACAGTTTAAGCACAATAAGACATGGAAGATAACTTAGTTTAGTACTCACATGCCGTATGACAGCCGATTTCTGTGCACGTGCAACGGATGTGTGTGTTTACAAAACTGTATCAGAAGTTTAAACTAATATGGTTTAAAACGCTTGAATTCAGTGCGATAGACATGACAATCAAAACCAAACAGGTGTTTTTAGCAGAGTATCTGAGGAACAAGCTGTTAAGGCACAGCCATATTCTGGAAAAGGCAGATGGAGAGCAGCAGCTCATTTGCATTTAAAGAGACATGTATAAAAACAGCGTGTTGCCGCTTCCACTCAAAATAGGAATTTTCAAAATGATATAATAAATTATTTGTGGGGTACTTTGAGCTGAAACTTCACAGACACATTCTGGGGACACCTGAGACATACTACATATTGTAAAAAGGGGCATAATAGGTTTCCTTTAACCAACCAATATGACAACTGCTGAAATAGAGTTGAAATCAAACTACCTCCAGTAGCCTAGTTGATTCGCAAACTGGGGCTTAAACACCTTTGGTAAAAAAGCAGGGTTAGGCCAAAGTGACACCCCATGACATCTACCTTCCACCATAAACAGACTTCATAAGCACTGTTTTCATCCAACGAGTCAATGAGAACAAAATCTGGCTCTTAATATCACTAAGAAAAGTAGGAAAAGCCACTGAATATAATAATTTTCATATATAATAAATTGCTTGCACCTCAGAGTGAGCAGACAAAACACAATAAATGCAGTCATTGCTTTAGGAGGTGGATGACTATTTGGTAACACAGTTGTGCAAGACAAAGATACTTTGACGACAGACTATGCTCGGGCATTTAAAAATGATAAACAAAAATAATATTTCAGATGCTGTGCAAAAGATCGGTCCACTGGTTTGTCAGGTTATGCCATTCCATACTGCAAATTCACATGTAGGGGAGCTAGAGGAAAGGGAGAGCAATGTGTGGGTGTATCGAGAGTGTAAATAAAATAACTATGTTCACCCAGTGTGCGTTTGCAAATGTGTATGATAAGATAGACATTACATCTGGCGACGAGGATTAAAGCTCTTGGATGAAGGCACTTTAAAGTGGTCATTGGATGCCCATTTTCCACAAGTTGACAAGTTGTTATGATTCTTTAGGGTCTTAATGAAAAGTCTATAACATACTTTGGTTACAATTTCTCAATGGTAGTGTAAAAAACACCCTTTTTACCCTGTCAAAATTAGCTTTGTTTTCAGCAAGCTGTTTTAGTCCATTTCCCTTTAAATGTTAATG
This sequence comes from Sinocyclocheilus grahami, assembly GCF_001515645.1. Taxonomy (NCBI): domain Eukaryota; kingdom Metazoa; phylum Chordata; class Actinopteri; order Cypriniformes; family Cyprinidae; genus Sinocyclocheilus; species Sinocyclocheilus grahami. The sequence goes on from NW_015505470.1 coordinate 1,374,965, forward strand.
AGCTCTGCTGACCCCTCCCCTCTCTTCTGTGGGGTGACTAGCAGACTGTAAACTTCAACCACGAAACTGGCTAACTAGCACATTACAGTTTTTCTCAATCGATTTGACACTTTTCTCCAATGCAATGTACTTGTTCTCAAAACATTTAACAGAGCCATCCAAACACAAAATTATCTTAACCAAACAGTGTGTGTGTGTTTGCTGTATACATGAATTATTGTGAATTATTGATATTGCCTTTCATTTACATCTGGAAGAGAATTTCATTGCATTGCATTGCATCTACACTACATATTTGTTGGGCTTGCATCCTAGGAGAAAAAAATGTAAGAAGTTTGAATCTATGCTTGAAAAGCTCCTGTCTCAACATATCCACAGGCCTGTTCCTTTGAGGCTGGTGATGTTGGTCTGGACCACCATGTCAACAATGCTTCTGTTCCATTCAAAATAATCTTGATTTTCCACCTGAATTATCTCAAACTTAAATTCTGAAAAAATGTTTGGATATTTACAGTAAATAACAGAAGTTGTCCCATGAGGATCTGTACTATCAACAATCATAGTACAACACTTTATAAGTGTTGTGACATAGTATTACTCTAAAGCAATTGTGATAAAAGTGTAAACGATTAGGAAAACTGCATTTCCTGTGTTGAGTGTATGATTAACCGAATAGTAATCAGTTTAGGGCCAATCAATAATATACTGTTAATTTGATTGAATGACAAATTTCTGAGTTTTGTTTGTTGTGTTTGGACAAATAGTACATAAATGTTTGTGATTTGTGTAAAACATTTTTTCAGATATTTTAAAGTATTGTTTGGTTGTAATAACTATTGTAAAAACATTTGAGAATTTTGAGCACATTGTTTTGAGAAAATGATTTGCATGATTTTTAATTTGTATAAAATGAATGAAAACGTACAATCTGTTTAGGACAATTACAAAGTATTCAGATCACTGTGTTAACTGTTTTGAGAACAGTGACATGAGTTTGGAGACATGTGTCAAATCGATTGAGAAAAACTGTATTAGGAAAGGTGATTTGCAAAGATTCATAAAAAAAAACCTTATACTCACTTCTTCTGTAGATGAAGCTGGATTGGCGCATTCCCTTCAAAAATGAAAGTACTGTACTGTAAGTGTGTTCTGTAGCTAGTTCATAAGAAAGGTGGAGTCATCAGGATTTGTGTGGATATGCGTAGAGTCAATGAAGCTGTTGTGCATGAGCGATACCCCATCCCCACCATCGATGAAATTCTGGAGGACAGGACAGGTGCTGAGTGGTTCTCTAAGTTGGACTTGAAATGGGGATATCACCAAATTGAGTTGGAACCTGAATCACGAGTATTGACTACATATGTCACACACACTGGCCTATGGAGATACAGAAGACTCATGTTTGGCATCTCTTCCGCTCCTGAAATGCACCAACACGTAATTCGCCAAGTTTTGCAGGACATTGATGGAGTCCACAACATCTCAGATGACATTGTGGTATTTGGAAAGACTGTGCTGGAGTATGATGCACACTTGTATCAAGTGCTGAAATGCTTGCAAGAGAAACAGCTGACACTAAACAAGGATAAATGTGTCTTCAGGATGACAGAGATGGGACATATGTGCTTTCAAAGAACGGAGTTAGGGCAGCGTAATCTAAAGTGGAGGCAGTGCAAAACACTCGACAGCCAAAGAATGCTACTGAGGTGAGGAGCTTTCTTAGCTTGGTAAATTATTGTGGTCGATTCATTCCCAACCTGGCTACCATTGCAGAACCTTTGAGGCATTTCACTAGGTCAACGTCTACATGGTCATGGGGAAATGAACAAGAGGCTGCATTCAAGGCATTGAAGGCGGCACTGGCAAGTTCTCAAACGATGACTTATTACAGCCAGGAGGTGGACACACAGGTGAGGTCCCTCAGGTCCCTCAGTATTATCAGCATTGCTCAATAGCTAATTAAATAGCGATTTCGGCTGGCAAAACACCATCACCACTAGGAATCGGAAATTTAGAGAAGTGGAATTCGTTTCCCCAATGGTCTCACCTCCGATTCATTCAAGTTCGTTAACTTGATCATAAGCTGTGTAATGAAATTAACTAATTTGTAAGTCGTTAATTCTATAAGGGAATTAATCATTAATTTTATTTCTAGCTCAGGTTTTGAAAGGACTCAGATCTGAAAATTCTGAGTCAACCTGATTAAAACTGAATTCAAATCTGATAGTTTACACTTTAAATCAAGGGTCGTCCAGCGAGCCAGTGATTCTTAGTATATTTTAACAACTTGAATCTTTGTATTTCCCTGGCCACGGTCAATACAATTATTATAAGCAAGCTATTATAGTAATTATTATAAGTAAGCTACGAGCTAGGTAGCAAGGGATCTTTGGGCAAAAGTTTTAACCTTAAAATTATATGACACCAAACAATGGTTCTTTATAAATGAAACATGAATTTTATTGGCTATTCTACATTACATCAAAACTAAGCTAAAACACACATACACACAAACATACAGTTTCTTTAGAATGAGAGTTGACGGGGTTGCATGAAGTTTCAAAGTTCTAACTCGTTTTCACGAGTGATTTAAATTCACCTAATTCACCAAGCAGAGAATTTTAGCTTATGTTTACTGCTTAAATTAACTCGACACCAGTTCAGCAGAGACAAGATTTTGTTAGTTTACTTGCGTTCTGCTTGGTTGACAGCTGAAAAGCTGAGTTGATTTCCTGTTACTGACTAAGGCTTCCTGGATGGCTGCTGAGGGAACCCCAGAGCTTTCGGATTGGTTGCTAAGGTGACGTTTGGATGACGTCCTTTTGGGAGACCCCTCGTTGGATTGGTTGGTCTCTTGATGACGCCAGAAGCTTGAGCAGTTTTGCTACAGTCTGAGGTTGCAAGACTCAAAGAGATCTTTGAAGATCGCAAAGTTTCACTGAAGTGTTTGAGTTTTAGATGACTGATCGCTTTGATGGTAAGCGTGTGAGCACAAGTTGGAGTGCTCTTAACACGGCGACAGGCGAAAGCAAGCAAGCAAATCTGTTCTGCATTGGGTTTTTGATTCGCTGCATAAGTCCGTCCCATGACGCAACCTTCCAATCGACTTGTTGCAAGGCGGAGAGCGTGCATACATTACCATAATGCTTCAATTTATCATGTGGGGAAATGAAGATTTGCAGGTTTTGTTAATAACTTCTATATAGTATCGTACAACACATACTGTTCGAAATAACAGCTTTTCACTTATTTCAATATTCTGCAATTATCACAAGTTTACGTTCAACACTAAACTATGTGTAACACATATTACACACATTTTAATAACCTCATTTCCTAAAAAGGGTAATAAACACTGATTAAAGTTGCACCGATTACATGAACACATCAAGCATATATATATATATATAAGACATACAACATATTATTTGTGAATCTATTGCTCCGATACTTTCAAATGATTGTCTTATGAATTGTCTGTGTAAGTTCGTGTCCATTTTTTTGGAATGCAGGGGGGAAAGGGGAGGTGTCCTGAGGTCATGCCCATGTCAAGCGAGTGTGGATCTGCCATCCTTCTGCTGATGGACTGCTGTCGTTTGATTTGTGTTTTTTGTGTTTGTTATTTATTTTGGTTTTAGTTGCATTATGTCTGAATTTGTTATGTCTGTGTGGGTCTTTTGTAAATGTTTTGTTTTTTGTTTAGTTTGAGTTATTTTGATGCTTCAACAAACTGAGTGGAGGTTAGATGGTATATTGAATTTATAAATGTGCATGTACATATACAGTATGTGTGTGTGTGTGTGGTTGTACATACACATATGTAGTTTTTTTTTGGTGTTTGGCTTAGTGTTATGTTAGAATCATTATTATACTCTTATACCCTTTGTTCTTTAATATTTTGAATTGTTTTTAGCTTTATTTTTTGTTTTTCATTTAAATGTTAAGTTTTGAAATTGTGTTGCATGCATTTGTCATTTTTATTTAATCTTTATTTTTAAAATGTGTATAGGTAGTATTTATAAAGTTTTAGCTTTTAGTTTTGGATCTGTTTTTAGTTGTTTTAATACAACAATTGATTGTTTCTGTTGTCCTCATTTGTAAGTCGCTTTTGATAAAAGCGTCTAATAAATGACTACATATGTAAATAAAATAAAGTTTTGTTGCGTTGGCCGTATCGCACTGCATACATTGCAGACTGCTTTACCTATTGTTACGGGTCTATTGATTTTGTCATATTGTGCCGCTCGTGTCTGGCGTAGACACCATGTTAGAGTAAAATATGCATTCGCCTAGCTACTCGTATGCCTAATTAATGGAGCTCTCAACAGTTCAGTCTCTTGTGCAGTAACAGCAGCTTGCATAGGCATTCAGTCATAAAGATTTTTCTCAGCAGCATGCACAGCATTTCTATGTTGTAAATTTGAATTTAGACACAATTAATATAAAAGCAGACAACTGCATTTAAATAAAGTCACTGTAGTGTCTTGCTCAAGGCCATCTTGGAATGAGCCACGCATTTAGCAATGATGTGTTCATACAATGCAAACATTATTGTTCTTAATATGCAATATAAATATTTTAAATTATCAAAATAAATGAGCAGCTGCTTCTGAGGCAGAATTAGTCCTGGGCATATGACACCACAACTACAGGGTGTACAGTGATTTATTATTTCGCCAAATATTTTGTTAGCTTATTAATAAGTTAAAGGTAAGTATTTCCACTGCAGTAACGTTGATAAACGTTAATGGAAAAAAAAATGTACAACTCTTGAATGACAAATTTAAAACTATTTGCTCAGGCCGCCCGAGCCTGAGCCAGGTGGTTGCTAGGGGTTCCTTCATCTATCAGTCTACAGTATCTTTTTATTCCTGTTTGTTAATGACACACATAGTGTGCGTTTCTACCTAGGTAAGTTTAAGTTATTGGCTCAGACACACATAGTTATTTAGGTCATTAGTTAAATAAACCTAAGTGTACAGCACCCAGGTACACATTGTTAAGCCTACAGCAATACAGCAATAACCAACAGCAGCAGCAAATCAGCAGCAGCGTAGCAGATCTGTTCCGCCAACACCAAATACATTAACATTGTCATATCCATCACCATGCTAAAATGTTCAGAGTTGTCATGACTGAAATGCTTTTATCAGTGTTTTTTGAAACGTGACTCAATATAACTGTGTGACTACAAGAAAAATGTTTTTACTGTTATAAAAACACAGATTTGTGAGTGTCATTGGAATTGAATTGTTATAATAAGCACGCAACACACGTTGTGCTTGTTATCACAGAATCTAACCAATGAGAATAAAGTGTGTCGTCATCAAGGCTTAGCAGTAGTCTTGTTTGAGATGAGCAAAATCTGTGCAGATCCGATCACCGGTGATCATCTGTCGCTACGGCGAGGCGGCTGTGTCGGATTGTGCAGTGGAGTGCAGTTGCTCTCCACCGACTGCTCTGATCAAAAGCATGATGGGAAACGACTGACAACACAGCATAATGCTCATTGGTTCAGAAAACCGTGATCAGGGGCGTTGCACAAGATCCCGGGCCCTATGCATAGGCAGCCCTGATGGGTCCCCATGTCCCCCCCCCCCCCCAAACTATTTTACATGTGAGAGATAGATATCAGGGCAAAATAAAGAGCCTGAAAAGAAAAATGGAAGTGAAGGTGCAGTTCAGGAGATAACATTTAATTATTTTGCATGTACCCAACCTAAGGATTTAAACCTTTTTTCTGTGAGGTCCATACAAAAAATAGGGTTGTCCATGTTTCAGAATTTGTTGTGGGTGTATGAGTGTGAGATTTCCTGGCCTGAAATTTTTTTCCCAGTCCGCCCCTCGTGGAAATTAATGGCGCAGACATGCAGTTTCATTTACTACACATAGGCCTACTGAAGCTTGCAGTGTTTGCAGCCTCAATATATGAGTACATGAACACATAAACATAATCTCTAGACATTACCGCGGGAATTTAGCACTAACGATCGCGGATTCGCGGGGATATTCAAGCAGTTTAGCAATATAAATTTCGTGTTCTAGTTTGTGCTCACCTTTCTTTGAAAAGAAGTCAGTAGCTTCCCCTCATTTTGTTTTCTTAACTTCTCCTGTCTTTCCTTTCTTTTTTGGTGGCCTGATTTGGCTTTCTTTGAGAAAGACATTTCTACAGCGCTGCACCAGATGCTCAACTAACATAAACAAACTGCGTGCAGATGGACTAAACCATTTGGCGCATTAGCAAGGGGGGTGGGATCATGAAACCGTCAGTCACCATGTTTCAGAATTTGTTGTGGGTGTATGAGTGTGAGATTTCCTGGCCTGAAATTTTTTTCCCAGTCCGCCCCTCGTGGAAATTAATGGCGCAGACATGCAGTTTCATTTACTACACATAGGCCTACTGAAGCTTGCAGTGTTTGCAGCCTCAATATATGAGTACATGAACACATAAACATAATCTCTAGACATTACCGCGGGAAGTAGGGTGCAGCACCCCTTGGCTCGGAGCTAAAGAAGAAATGGCGGTGCTGGGGGTGTGGTGTTAAAAATAAATACATTTAAATTTTGTAACAAAAAAGAAATAAAACTAATTTTATTCATTTGAATATTCATGAAAATCATAGGGGGGAAAAAGCTTAACGACAATAAGCAAAAATTGTCGCGTGATGTCACCACGTCCGCATCCGTCATTGAAGATTTAAAAATACACCAGTCAACATGGTGCAAAAATGCATTTCTGATTTTTTCGCGAAGCCCAAAAATAAATAAAAACAGACCGAGCCTTGAGCTGGCGATAAGGAAGCAGACCTGGAGCCTATTCCTAGCAACCAGCAGTAGGCATACACATTCATCTTATTTTGTTTTAGTAGTATTAATTCTAACAATAATTAATTCTAATTCTAACAATTCTTCCTGATTATCCAGTCAGTATGGTAGGCTACTCTAAGAAGCCCTTTATTGTGGTCACACTGTAAAACATGAGATAAATCAAATCAATTTCACTGTGTATCCGTTGTTTAAAACTTTTAAACTAATTTTATTCATTTGAATATTCATGAAAATCATAGGGGGGAAAAAGCTTAACGACAATAAGCAAAAATTGTCGCGTGATGTCACCACGTCCGCATCCGTCATTGAAGATTTAAAAATACACCAGTCAACATGGTGCAAAAATGCATTTCTGATTTTTTCGCGAAGCCCAAAAATAAATAAAAACAGACCGAGCCTTGAGCTGGCGATAAGGAAGCAGACCTGGAGCCTATTCCTAGCAACCAGCAGTAGGCATACACATTCATCTTATTTTGTTTTAGTAGTATTAATTCTAACAATAATTAATTCTAATTCTAACAATTCTTCCTGATTATCCAGTCAGTATGGTAGGCTACTCTAAGCCCATTGCTCATCAGTCATCACTCAAAATACTGTATAAAGGACATAATTATTATCGATTGTAATATTATAGTAATTTAGCAGACAAATAATCATATTTTATAATAGCTTTAGGGGGAGCTAGGGCAGACAACAACACAACCCTTACGAAAATTTACGATGATTTCACTATAAATCCAGAGACAGTTACTATTGTTAAACCATGGTAACCACAAATTAACCATGGTTTTTTGCTACACTAACCATAGTAACCATGGAATCTGTAGTAAAAATAAATACAAATGGTAATTTGTCAACAACAAAAAAAACATGGTTACTGCTGGTTACAAAAGTTTATAAAATTTGTAACGCAAATATAATGGATTTCCCCTTTTAAAACGATTGTAGTTTGTGGTTCATTGTTATTAAAACAGATCAGTCATAAAGTAGTACAATGGCAAATTCGCATTTATTAAACCTCTAACTCTTATTAACAAACTGAAGAAGAAGGAGCCTATAAGGTTTCCCTTATTTAAAACGAATGCTTAGTTTGTGGTTCATCTTTGTTTTTTAATGAAAACACAGCAACAATAAAGACCAACTCAGTTATTTTAAACAAAGAAATGAAACGTTTGTTAACAAAAGTTCTCTTGCGCTTTTGGATCCGCCACCAGTCATTTCACTTCACTCTCGTCACGTGACTGGTCTTCACTCTCGTCCCAGCTGCTTGGAACAGACGTGCGGCGCCTCAGAATTGTAGCATCCCATGTCCAGCTGAACTAAATTTATTTATTTTTTTTATTTCTTGTAACACCGACTACAGGACAAAGCCTGTGTATTGCACACATATAACTTTGCTCCTGGGAAAACTCGACAACCCCCCCCCTTTTTTTTTCTTCAGCCCCCCCTGCTCAAAATACGTACTATGTCTCTAGAACTGTTCTGAGTCACTTCATGAGCATTTTACTTATTTTGAGAAAACGTCTCTAGGTTACATATGTAACCATGGTTCCCAGACGGAACGAGACGCTGTGTCGAGATCAGTGAAAATCAGTCCAATGGAGCAGCGAGATGTCACGAGCGGGGTGACGTGAGCGCTAGGAAGTATAAAAGCGCATCCGGCAGAGTGCAAGTTAGCTTCGATGAAGTAGCGCCTGGAGGGATGCAGGGAGTATGGCAAAGAGACGCAGTGTCTCATTCCCTCGGGGAACCATGGTTACATAAGTAACCTAGAGACGTTCCCCTTCAGGAACTCGAGCTGCGTCGAGATTCGCTTTGGGAACGAAAATACCCACTGCGCCATACTACCAAGTCCCTTTCTGTGTGTGTATCAGATGAGCACATCACGAAGAGAGAACTTGGGAACCTGGGGTAGATGCCAGGTCTAGGTTATAGAAGCGGACAAAAGTGTGCGGAGAGGACCAGCCCGCCGCGTCTGCTTGGGCGCCAGAGATCCTTTCTTTGGCAGACCAAAGCAAACAAACAGATGATCTGCCTTACGCCATGGGGCAGCTCTGTGTGCATAAGCGTCCAGTGCAGTGCAGCAGATTAAGCCTTTCTTGGCCAACTTCCTGGAACAGAGGAGGACAGAATGCCTGAAGTACTATGGGCCCTGGCGGAGAAGCGGGCACCTTAGGGACATACCCAACCCTCGGGTAAAGGAATGCCCTAACCATGCCTGGAGCAAATTCCAGGCACGAACAGAGAGTGCCTGCAGATCCCCCAATCCTTTTAAGTGAGGATCCTAACTTAAAGAATCCTTTTAAGTGACGATCCTTTAAGTTTCGCCCCCGAAAGCAAACCTCAGGAACTTCCAGTGTTGAGGAAGGATGGAAACATGGAAATAAGCGTCTTTGAGATCTATCGTAACAAACCAGTCCTCGGACTGGATTTGAGATATTATCTGCTTGATAGTGAGCATCTTGAACCGAAGCCGTTTGATAGCGCGGTTCAGAAGACGGAGATCTAAAATTGGACGCAACCCCCAATCCTTCTTCGGAACAATGACGTAACGACTGTAAAACCCGTTACACATTCTATGGCCCCCTTCCTCAAGAGAGTATCTACTTCTTGTTCCATTACCAGAGGCTGCTCGGGGCCCACTAGTGTGGGAATGACCCTGTTGAAACTAGGAGGAGGAGAACCGAACTGGATTCTGTAGCCTTTCTCTACAACCTGCAGGACCCATTTTGATATATTTGGCAGAAGTTCCCACGCAGCCAGATAATCTACTAAGAGAACCAGCCTCTCGAGGATGGCCTCTGGTTTTATTAGAGGAGACAGTTCGGTGCCCTGAAGCGGATGACCGGCAGGGAACAACCGACCTGACTGCTGTAGCCTCTTCACTTGAGGGGGCGAGCTCTCCCGTGCCTTACCGTTGCCGGGCAGCAGCTGGGATCTTCGCTCGTCGGAGCTCACTGAGCCCTGAAGCACCGAGGTGGCAGGGGTATCAATGAACCTCCGTGAGGGCACTGAAGGAACAACTGACTCAGCCCCACGATGTTCTTTTGAATAATTTGAGACTGTGGGGCTGTAAATACGGAATGAGTACGGTTTCTCCCACGATCTTGTCACCTCAGCATGGAGATCGGGGAAAAATGGAAGGCCCCATCGTGAAGGCTGTGATCTGGATTTCAGAAAACACTCGTCTCATTATTTTTAGGACGAGTGTCCTGTTTCTCGGCTGGCCAAACAATATTTTATTTTGGCTACTGCACCAATCACACCCGAAAAGGACGAGCCCGTCTCGGATCCCTCCGCTAAATCCACCTGCGATCCCCACGACAACAGTCTACGCCATGCCTCGGCAACAGCGGGACCGCTGTCAGCGGGATCGCGAGCCTGGCTGCTCTCATCAAACACAGCCAGGCAAGAGCGGAGCATACACAGCGAGAGTAACTCGCAGTGATGACAAACAGCTCCCTCGAAAGCTGACCGTGCATGCTCCGCTCCTAAACAAACAACACACAGATTGCGTGTATCCCCCGCTGCCAGATAGTGTGGGCAGGGAGGCACACAACGTCTGTAATGCCATTTGCTCGCCATAGATATTAGTTTAGACTTTGACATATTCTTTTGAATGCTTGTGGACTGACAGACAACAGTAAATAGACTGACACATACACAGAGCGCTACTGAAGAGCAGAAGCTAACTTGCGCTCTGCCGGATGCGCTTTTATACTTCCTGGTGCTCACGTCACCCCGCTTGTGACGTCTCGCTGCTCCATTGGACTGATTTTACACGTGCTTCAGAACGCGGTAACGCAGGGGCGTTCCCAAAACGAAACTCGACGCAGCTCGAGTTCCTGAAGGGGAACTATCGTCATATAATATACAAAGAGACACCAATGTTTCAGGAGTTTAGTACACAGAATAGGACACATGCTTATTAGATAACCGTATTTGAGTTGATGTATATGCTTTTATTTATTATTATTTTTTAATTAACTATTTTTTTTAGTAGTTCAGTGTTTCCTGTAGTTATGCAAAGATTTGGTTTCAAAAACAGTATCAGTAAACTATTTCTTATGATTTTAAATCGGCATTGAACTTCAGATCAATCTCAAAGTAACAGGCGGTACAAACGTCTGATTTTGTGGTGGATGTGTTCAAATTTGATCATCTTAATTCAAGTGATGAAGGATTTTGAAAGTCTGACAGTGTTGAGCACTACCGTAAGGTTAACCCTGCATGGTGTAAATGTTTGAAAATGATTAACAGTTGCAAATAAACATTCATTATAAATTTAGAAAAGTAATCAAAAAGTAATCAAAAGTAATCAGTTACATTACTTTAATAAAGTAATTGAAAAAGTTACACTACTATTACATTTTAAATAGGGTAGCTTGTAATCTGTAACCTATTACATTTCCAAAGTAACCTTCCCAACACTGGACAGTGCGATCTCTGTGTGAGATATGTGATTGTTGTCATATTTCTATAAAAATCTAAAATACATGTTTGTATTAAAGTACAAATGAATGATAAATGGAATTAAATAGCAAGCACTTTGTCTTGTTCATCATATTTATTTTTATATAAAGACATTGATATCGGACATGCTTCTGAGGCAGCTTAACTGTTCAATGATCTACAACAAAATAGAACGAGCTTTGGTGATAACTAAGCAAATATTCAATGATTTATTTGATCAACTATCATGGGATAGAACACACTGGATTGTGGGTATCAAGGCAGCGAAGGATACATCTATTCTGCCTTTAAATATCGAACAGATGAGGTATTTCTGTAGGCAGGAAATGAAGCTAACTTTGGATTTGACGTGTCTCGATGCCTTCCTACCTTGAAATATGTCTTCCAAAGGCAGCATTTTCCAGTTCGGATGCAGCCGTCAGTTCAGCATTGATTCTGTTCCCGCATCAGACACACTTGTTCTGTCTAGTCGTATTGGAAACATGCTTGTTCTTAAGTTATAGTTGTATTGTCAGGAACATACTTGTTCCAGAGCTATCTGGTTGTTATTGGAACATGCTTGTTCTAAAAGTTGTAGTCGTATTTGGAACATGCTTGTTCTTAAGCTTTCTAGTCATATTGGGAATATGCTTGTTTTTAAGCTACCTGATCGTTATTGGGAACATGCTTGTTCTTAAGTTATAGCTGTATTGTTGGGAACATGCTGTTCCAGAGCAATCCGGTCGTTATTCGGAACATGTTTGTTCTGAAAGCTGTAGTTCAATTGGAACATGTTTTTCTTAAGTCTATCTGGTGTTATTGAGAACATGTTGCTTAAGCTTTTAAGGTATTGGCAACATATTCATTAGGTCATCTGTTAAAGGCAACAGAATTGTTGCTACAGATTATGCGGGTTTTGGCAACATATTTGATTGGTCATTGGTTAAGGGCAACATGCTTGCAACTTGTTGCTTAAGGCTTTGAAATTTTGCTATCAGTTTGTGTTGGGGGATATCAGCATATGGTTTTGTTTTGGGGGGTTATTGCTGCTCTTCCTGCTCTCATCCATGTAGGCTGCATGGATGCGCAGGGAGTTCTTGCCCAGAACAGAACCATACCACCAATCCAAACTGTATGCTAATTGTCAATCATCTTTGACGATATTGATCCTGACAGAAATCAAGCGTAGCGTTAGTTCTGGCAGGTTACGTTAGTCAAGCTCGCATCAGCTGAGTCTCAGCTGATCACCATCTACCTATTGGAATACGAAACCTATCTATGCATTCATATTTAAGGTTCCTCAGTATTATCAGCAGTTTTCGCATTGCTCAATAGCTAATTACCCTCCTCCATCCCCAAGTCCTCCTCTGTCAGTCGGGATTCAGCCTTCAACTGTGACTAGACCAGACTCAGGAAGATTAGCTGTGACTTGACTTGACTCAGGAAGATTAGCTGTGACTTGACTTGACTCAGGAAGAACAACTGTGACTAGACTCGACTCAGGAAGATCAACTGTGACTAGACTTGACTCGGGAAGATTAGCTGGGACTAGACTTGACTCGGGAAGATCTGTTGTGACTTGACTAGACTCATGATAATGAACTGTAACTTGACTTGACTCATGACGATCAACTGTGACTAGACCAGACTCA
>NW_015505470.1:1388364-1389716 GCF_001515645.1 Sinocyclocheilus grahami
GTCGCGGTGTATTCCTAAAGAGTTTTGTGGGGGGGGGGGCCATCCCCCCGTGGCCGAGCCAGCCAAGGCCACCGAGGATCTACCACGGCCTCCCGAGGTCCCGGATCCGCCGTGGCCGCCCAAGGCCCCTGATCTACCGTGGGCCCCCGAGGTCCCTGATCCACCATGGCCCCCCGAGTATCCGGCTCCGCCATGGCCTCCCAAGTATCCTGCTCCGCCGCGGCCTCCCGAGGTCCCTGCTCCGCTATGGCCTCACGTGTCCTCTGCTCCGCCATGGTTCCCGGACCCACCCTGGAGGCTCTCCGTGGCTCCGCCCGATTCCAGTCCTGCACCAGCCTCCAGGGCGCCCACCCCCCCTCCCCGATGATACGGTTATGGCGCGGGTCGCGCCTTCCAGGAGGGGGGCGATCTGTCACACCCCTGTGGACTGTCTTGTATGGTTTCTCCCTCTGTGTCCTTATTTGGTTGTTCCTGTTCTCATTATTAGTTAATCACCTCATTGTGCTCACCTGTCTGCCCCTCGTTATCCACCTTATATCAGTTCCTGTCCATTGTGTTCGAGTTTGTCAGTTATTGTTAATGTTACCCTGTGCGTGTGCTCCTACCCTCTCGTGTAATCATTAAAGTGTTCTGTTATCCTTCATCCTCGTCTTCCTGCCTGTTCTCTGGCAAAGCCACACTGTGACAGCCGTATAGGCTACTGAATGCAAACACAATTTTGGCACATCAGCCCAAAAAACAAACAAAAAAAGTGGGGATATTTGAATTATTTGTTAATAAACTAATGTTTTCTGAGTCAATGTTGACTATCCATCCTCATTGGACTTGCCTTGAGAGAGAAATGCATCTTTACAGATTGCATAATGAAAGAGTTTTTGTTTTCGATTTTAATTATTTCATTTTAAAATAGTAATTTTAAGCATTCTATAGATATATTTATCATGTCGGTGAAGCGCTCCTGCACAAGACCAAGAGGACAGAAAGCGCATCCTGTTTGTTTTCCTTATTTTACAAAACCACAAGGTTTTGTTGATATTGTGAGTGCACACAAATACAAGTAGACCCTTTGCAGTTCCGAATGATGCATATTCTTACATTTATGAGCAAAAATGACGGCGTATTTAAGTTTCCGCTGTTCTTAAAAAAAAATGCAAGTGATCGCGCTGGCGCCTTCATGTCCTGCAGAGCGCGCTTTAGCTTCCACTCTCCACACAAACGATTGGATATGCGCCTAACATTGCTCATTTATCTTGGTTAAATGTTTAAATTAATACTGTGAAATGCATGAAGTGTTTTATGTCTGTTTATTTTAGGCAAGTCGTGTTGGTTTGAGAAGGCTAAATTGATCAAAC
>NW_015505470.1:1391705-1392472 GCF_001515645.1 Sinocyclocheilus grahami
GTATAGGCTACTGAATGCAAACACAATTTTGGCACATCAGCCCAAAAAACAAACAAAAAAAGTGGGGATATTTGAATTATTTGTTAATAAACTAATGTTTTCTGAGTCAATGTTGACTATCCATCCTCATTGGACTTGCCTTGAGAGAGAAATGCATCTTTACAGATTGCATAATGAAAGAGTTTTTGTTTTCGATTTTAATTATTTCATTTTAAAATAGTAATTTTAAGCATTCTATAGATATATTTATCATGTCGGTGAAGCGCTCCTGCACAAGACCAAGAGGACAGAAAGCGCATCCTGTTTGTTTTCCTTATTTTACAAAACCACAAGGTTTTGTTGATATTGTGAGTGCACACAAATACAAGTAGACCCTTTGCAGTTCCGAATGATGCATATTCTTACATTTATGAGCAAAAATGACGGCGTATTTAAGTTTCCGCTGTTCTTAAAAAAAAATGCAAGTGATCGCGCTGGCGCCTTCATGTCCTGCAGAGCGCGCTTTAGCTTCCACTCTCCACACAAACGATTGGATATGCGCCTAACATTGCTCATTTATCTTGGTTAAATGTTTAAATTAATACTGTGAAATGCATGAAGTGATTTATGTCTGTTTATTTTAGGCAAGTTGTGTTGGTTTGAGAAGGCAAAATTGATCAAACATAATGCTCAACTCACTGTCTGCCGCTGCCGCTTGGTCGTTCCTTTAAAAAACAAAAACTTGAATTTAAGTAAAATGTTCCAAACATATTTCTAAATTAACTTAA
>NW_015505470.1:1392504-1421378 GCF_001515645.1 Sinocyclocheilus grahami
GCTAACACTTTATTTTGATGGTCAACCAACAGATAAACTGACTATAAGTGTCTTTGCAAGTACGTCAACTTATTCTACCATACTATATTCTACCATTCTTGAGCATACTAATACTCTAATGAGAGTTAGTTGGCATGTAGTTGCAAAGTTGCCTTTAGTCGATTGATTAAGGGGACCATCAAAATAAAATGTAACCATATAAAACATTGCATTTTTTTCAGTTGGAGTATTAAGCTCACATCAATGAATTAACATTAGCTCCACAGGAAACACTCAACATCTAACCACTCACAAGCTGTAGTAAGATACTGTGCAGATCTTAAATAAACAATGTCAAGATATGATACAGTTCATTATTCTGTAAATGAAGTAGATTTAATATGGTGTTCATTGTGTGTTATAAATAATCATACTCTTAAACTTATAACCACAAATATGTAAGGATTATGATGTATTATTACTGTTGTTATGATTATTCATGAATTGATATAACATATTTTACGTTTTTTATAATGCATTATGCATTCATTGCAATGCCTTATACCCTTAAGGCATTATAATACCCTTATAATGTATTATAAATACGGGCTTCATAGAAAGTGTTACCAAATTGTTTTTAAACATTAAATGTGTCTTTTGTAGAATTTTACACCTACATATAAAGTGTATTTGGTAACAATACACTTCACTTTAAATCACTGTTATACAGTGTTGTTGGTCATTTCTGTTTTCTTTAAGATTATCCATCAGTGGAATCATAGTAAATATTAGGGATGTGCATCTCATGACTTAGGCCGATACGATACGCATCTCGATGCATAGCCAACGATACAATAAATTAATATTTTTCTACGATTGCTGAAGCCTTTTTTATAATGCAGTGAAACTGCATGGCCATTGGTTTGTGCAGTTCAGATAAAAACGAACCTATGACAAGACAGAGAAGCTGCACGAGCCTATGGCGATGAAGCCTGCCAGAGCCCACCGAAATGGGCGGGTTTATCTGGCTATATATGCGGGCATTCTGGCATAGGATCCTCAGGTTAATTCGACTGAAGCAATGTCACTGAATTGTGCAGCGACATAGCAAGGCTGGCAATGCAGTACTCGTTCCCTATCTCAGGGAACCAAGGTTATGTTAATAAACAAGTACATTCCCTTTTGATATTTCACTCATACTGAGGCGATAGACGTGATGGGGAACCAGTACAATCACGCTGTGATATGATAGAGGGAAGACTGATATGTCATTTGCCCAGAGGGACCAAGTAGAACAGGATAAGCCGTTAATTTGGGATTACGACCTAAGTCGGGGCCCTAGAGGAGGCAAAGCGGGCTAAACTCAGAGGTCAAGCTCGGCCCTGGATAATCGTTCCAAGAAAACCTCTGAACAGCCTAAGAACGTAGGGAAGGCCAAGAGCATAAAAAAGTAAGGCAGATGCCTGAGGCCAACGACCTGGATCTAATTGCAGGGAATTTTTGTGAGTTTAAACGTGTTAAGGTCAAGCGCTGTTCAGATCTGGTCCTGCCTCGTGGCAGGTGCATGCCAACTTACTATGCAGAAAGGAACCAAGCCTGCAAGGCAGGGACGTCCAGGTTATAGAACCTGGCAAAGGTGGACGGTGAGACCCAGCCGGCTGCTGCACAGATTTCTGCAATGGACACACTGCTAGAGCATGCCCAGGATGAGGCTACGTCTCTATTGGAGTGGGCTCGTACTCCAATTGGGCATTGCAGGCCCAAGGAGGAGTATGCTAGCACAATCGCTTCAACTATCCCTGTTTAATACTGTAAAGCTGCTTTGACACAATCTGCATTGTAAAAAGCGTTATATAAATAATGGTGACTTGACTTGACTTGACTATCCATTGGGAAAGTCTCTGCATCCTGCTGGATGCCTTTTGGAGTAGCCTACAAAGCATACAAAGAGTTGTTCTGACTGCCTGAACAGGGCGGAACGCTCAATGTAAATTCTCAGGGCTTTGGCAGGGCAGAGTAAATTTAACTCCTGGTCATCCTCTGAGGCAGGAAACGTGGAGAGTGTGATAACCTGTGCTCTGACCGGGGTGGAGAGCACTTTACGTACATAACCATGCCTTGGCTTTAGGACGACCTTGGAGTCATTAGGCCCGAAACCAAGGCAGGTAGGGCTCACAGAGAGCACCTGCAAGTCTCCTACTCACTTGACCAATGCTAAAGCTAGTAGCAAGGTGGCCTTTAACAACAGGGGCCGAGGGGGGGGGGGCTCCTAAGAGCCCTCAGAACCATAGACAGGTCCCATGTAGGTACACTAAGGGGGCGCTTGGCTTTAGGACGACCTTGGAGTCATTAGGCCCGAAACCAAGGCAGGTAGGGCTCACAGAGAGCACCTGCAAGTCTCCTACTCACTTGACCAATGCTAAAGCTAGTAGCAAGGTGGCCTTTAACAACAGGGGCCGAGGGGGGAGGGGGGGGGCTCCTAAGAGCCCTCAGAACCATAGACAGGTCCCATGTAGGTACACTAAGGGGGCGAGGAGGATTCAACCTCTGAGACCCCTTCAAAAAGTGAACAACTAAGTTATTCCTGCCCATTGACTGACCGGCTACAGGAGAATGAGAAGCTACTACATATATAGCTGCTACATAGACCTTGAGAGTGGATGGGGTATGACCCTTATCCAACTCTTGGAGGAAGAACAATATCACTGATATGTCGCAGGAGGTTGGGTCACTGTGCACCAAGTGGAGAAGACTTGACCATTTAAGGGCATAGAGGCATCTCATAGACGGGGCTCTAGCCTATGAAATAGTTTTTAAGACATTCTTGGGGAGGTCTGTAGGCTCCCATTGAGAGGCCATAGGTACAGTGCCCACAGCTAAGGCTGGGGGTGCCAGATCATTCT
Source organism: Sinocyclocheilus grahami (assembly GCF_001515645.1). Lineage (NCBI taxonomy): Eukaryota > Metazoa > Chordata > Actinopteri > Cypriniformes > Cyprinidae > Sinocyclocheilus > Sinocyclocheilus grahami. Next base: position 1,395,387 of record NW_015505470.1, read on the forward strand.
GTTCATCTGAGGAAGGAGGTCCCGTCTCAGGGGAATGAGCCATGAGGCTGCTATGGGCAGCTGCGACAGCTCAGAGAACCAATGTTGGTTCCTCCAGAGCAGGGCCACTAGGAGAACCTTGTGTTTGTGCTCCCTGATTTGCCTGATTACCTGAGCAATCAGGGGAAAAGCGTAAAGGAGAAGGTTGGGCCAGTCGTGGGCCAACACATCCTTGTCCTTCAAAAAATAAGTTGGGCAATGTGAGTTGTGTTTCGAGGCGAGGAGGTCGACCTCTGCCCTTCCGAATATCTTCCAAATTCTCTGAACCATTTGAGGATGGATTATCCACTCTTCTGAGGGGACATTGTTCCGGGACAGCATGTCTGCTCCCTGGTTCAATATGCCCGGCATATGTGTTGCCCTCAGTGAACGCAAGTTGAGGTGTGCCTATTCCAAGAGGCGTTTCATCAAACCGAAGAGGCGCTCCGAGTTGAGCCTGCCTTGGCAATTTTTATATAGGACACCACTGTCATGCTGTCCGAGAGGACAGCATGACAGTGGTGTAGTAGGAAGGTCTCGTAGAAAGGTCTGAAGGGCTCAACAAACTGCCAGCATTTCCAGGCAGTTGATGTGTAGCTGACTTTCCTTGTCCGACCAGGAGATGAAAGTTGGTCTGTCTTCGCAAAGAGCTTCCCAACCTGTGTTGGATGTATCTGTCGAGACGACTTTCATTCTGCAGACCATTCCCAGAGCCACATCCTATTGTAACCAATGAGGGCTCTTCCACTTTGATACGTAAGCGCCCGTGACGCCAAGCATGGGACGGAGCATGGGGTTTCAGCCAATACTGTAAGGATTGCATGCGAAGCAGGCCCAGCTGTAGTAACGGAGATGCAGAGGCCATGAGGCCTAGCATTCTCTGAAATGTTCTGAGAGGGAGAGAGGCTCCAACTTTGAAGGAGGCTGCAGGCTGCTGTATGGTCAGGGCGCGATCTGGTGTGACTACAGCCCTCATTTGGGTTGAGTCGGAAACTGCTCCAAGGAATGGAATCCGTTGGCTGGGAGACAGTGAGCTCTTGGTAAAATTGACCCTGAGCCCCAGGCATAAAGTGCAAAGTGGCTGAGGAGAAGGAACCTGTGGAATACTAGCTTGGTCTCTGACTGGGCTAAGACAAGCTAGTCGTCGAGGTAGTTTAGCGAATTGAAGTAAATAGCCTCGTATATTATCCCCAAAACCCATTTTGACACTCCGGGGATGGCCTCGGCCCACGTGGAAAGCGGTTGGATTGATTTGGGCGGCAGGTCGCTGTGAGGGGCTTGACACTCATGATACATGGAAGAGGGAAAATGCTCTCTTTTTGAGTATGTTTGTGTTTTATTTTGTCCACTATTGCAGCAGTTAGTTGCATGGGCACACGAACATGCCTAGTACTCACATTGTCTCCAGCACCCGGAACTAGCAGGGTGTTTGGAGGCATAAACAAGGCTGTTTGGGGGGTGATCTGGCTGCAGCGAGACTTAGCCCCTTCCTCTTCCTGTCTGCTAAATAGTGCTTTGCAGACCACGAGCACTGCCGAGGCTCAGGCTTTGGAGAAGGCTGAGTAGTCAAAGGCACAGGCTTCACTGGCTGCTGAGTTGGCGCAGGCCTGGGGTGATTAGACGCAGCTGCAGAGTTAGTACACTTGGGCAGGAAGTGTCACAGCTCTTAAAATGCAGCTGGGTCGGGTCCAGACTCATTCATGGAAAGGAGGAGTTTGGCCTGAAAGACCTGGACAACGGCCATGGAGTGCAATGCAGCGAGGGCTTACGTTGTCCTACAGGGCTTAGAAGGATGGGTGACTTTCGCTTATCATCCAATGGCAGTGGACGAGCAGAGGTGCATGGCCACCAACTCATCTAGCGGAGGCAGCTTCTCGTAGCCCTTTTCTTCAGTGCCATCGACTGTGGTGAGGGAGGATGAAGCAGACATGCGTAGGCGGGCCCAATAGGGGGCGTGCCACGACTAAGTAAGCTCGTTGTGTACTTCTGGAAAGAATGGAGAAGCGCGCTGACGAGGGGCTTTGCAGCACCCCAGCAAAAACCATTCATCCAGGCGACTGTAAGTGGGCGTGCAGCACATTTTATGGAGGACTGTTTCCTGAACCTGCAGAGAAGCCTACAATGCGTCTGTGCACAAAGGCTGTTTATATAAAGTGGGACAGTTCCAACTTTGGAAGGACAGTCTGGCACTTCTGACTCACAGCCTGTAAGTACGTTTTTTTATATTTAAAGAATTTGCCACTGACGATTCAAACGCGAGATTTGAGCAGTGTAGAGTAGCGCTTGTTGTTTGCCGTTTCTCCGATCACAAATGCAGACATGGTTTTATGTTTACGCTGCGCGATGCAACACAACTCATAAAAAAGAAAGTATAAGTCATTATAATCAGTAATTCTGTCCCCACTGGATGCAACAAATGGCTCGTTTATAATGGGTTTTATTGGTGTTGTCTCATCACTCCGGGACACGGCATCACAGTATGGTAAGGGGTGTAACGTTTCTGTCACATGCTTGAGGTATTCAGCCAATCACAACGCACTGGATAGCTGGCCAATCAGCATACACCTCACTTTTCAGAACGATGAGCTTTGTAAAAATCAATGCGTTTCAGACAGGTGGGGCATAGAGGTGCAACAATAATGTACATTACACCAAATACACAACATAATGTTCTTTTTCGCAACGTCATATGACCCCTTCAAGATTCAACAAAGGCAGAATGGAGAATTCTCTTCAACACTTCTGTTTAACATCCTATCTATCTGGGATATATATTCGATGGTAGGGTTAAATATTAGTTTTTTTATAACATGAAGAATCACTAAGCATTGTTTTTACTTTACAGATATATTTATCTGTATTTTGTATTACTATAGCTTCTCCTTTATCTGCTTTTTGGATTATAATTGTTCTATCAGTTTTTAAATCCTCTAAAGCTGCTTTTTGAACTTTGTTTAAATTCTTGAACTCAAACTTAGGTTTTCCATCAACATTTTATCTATACCTATATCATTTTATCTCGACCAGTCGACAAAATGTGTTCACAGAGGGATTGGAGATATGGGGTGTAAAGGTACCTTTAGGCTTAAATTGATTAGTGACTGTTATACCAGTACTGTTACAACCAAAAAACATAATGTTTTTTGAACTTAAACAGTGAACTTAAACAGTTAAATCTTAACTAAAAAAGGATCAGTTCTTGGAGTTGGAACAAAAGATAAACCTTTACTGAGAATTTGGACATGTTCATTTGAAAGTTCTTTGTCAGATAAATGTAATATTGTATCAACATCTTCTCTGTCTTTGTTTTCAGTAGGGTTTACGTCACACGTCTTTTTTCCCCTTGAACCGCTTCTAGTTGGACACCTCTTCTGGTGTGTGTTCTTTGGGAGCGAAGTGGAGTTGCTAAAAAAGGCCTCATAGTAGTAGAGTATGTTCTAGAAGAAGAAAGGTTGGATTCATTGGAGTCTGAGGGTTAATCCCGTGAGTGCAATGCATGATGTTTTCCCAGGTTTCCAGACATCCATCTGTAGATCTTGTTGTCCTTATAATCTATTGTATCATGTCTAAATTTGCGGAGTTTGAAAGTGGTCAGATCATCTCAGAATTTCTTCAAAATGTGAAATTAAAATGTTTTTTTGGTTGTAACAGTACTGGTTTAACAGTCACTAATCAATTTTAAGCCTAAAGGTACCTTTACACCCCATATCTCCAATCCCTCTGTGAACACATTTTGTCGACTGGTAGAGAATTATATAGATAAAATATTGATGGAAAACCTAAGTTTGAGTTGAAGAATCTAAACAAAGTTCAAAAAGCAGCTTTAGAGGATTAAAAAAATTATAGAACTATTATAATCAAAAAGGCAGATAAAGGAGGAGCTATAGTAATACAAAATACAGATAAATATATCTCTAAAGTAAAAACAATGCTTAGTGATTCTTCATGTTATAAAAAACTAATATTTAACCCTACCATCGAATATAAATCCCAGATAGATAGGATGTTAAACAGAGGATAACAGAGAAATGGATAACAGAACAAAAATCCAAATGGTTAACAAATCATCATCCAGTTGTCCCAGTGCTTTATGCTTTACCTAAAATACATACAGTGGGTACGGAAAGTATTCAGACCCCCTTAAATTTTTCACTCTTTGTTATATTGCAGCCATTTGCTAAAATCATTTAAGTAAATTTTTTTTCCTCATTAATGTACACACAGCACCCCATATTGACAGAAAAACACAGAATTGTTGACATTTTTGCAGATTTATTAAAAAAGAAAAACTGAAATATCACATGGTCCTAAGTATTCAGACCCTTTGCTGTGACACTCATATATTTAACTCAGGGGCTGTCCATTTCTTCTGATCAGCCTTGAGATGGTTCTACCCCTTCATTTGAATCCAGCTGTGTTTGATTATACTGATTGAACTTGATTAGGGTGGTGATATTGATAAAAGACCCTTACAAAGAGAGGCGTCTTGGATGTTTTATTTAAAGACCATGTCACCTTTGGGTTTAAATGAGGATTTTGATCTCTCGTGTTTCCTGTAAGTTTTTTTTTTTTTGGGGGGGAGCAATGTGTATGAACGGCCTGATTGTTTTACCTGATGTGTTATTGTCGCCATTTAATTTGTTGAAGTTTTTGTTGAGTTTAACTCTGAGTTGACTTACCCTGAGATGGGAAACTCTGAGTTGTCAGGTTCAGAACAGCTGAATTGAGTTAGTTCAATCGACTCTGAGTAGGTTGACTCGGAGTTTAGCGCGTGCACCAAGACTATGAAAAGTCATGATCAATGGAGCTCCGAAATTACGATTCACCATGGCAACAGCTCCCGCCAAAAAGACTTCCACATACTACGGAATACGTAACTTTAATTCTAAATCAATGTTATCAGAGGTGAAAACTGGCAGAAAGGTAATTTATTGAACTAATATTCATTTTCATGGTATCCCACGGGCGAAAAAAAAATTAAACAAAAACAGTTCAATCAGGTGAAGCTTCAAGCGTGAAATGGGTGTAGGCTAACATTACATGACTTTACAAATATTTGACATTCAATAAATATAATTCAGTGTATATCTATTTCAATGTGCAGCAGCTTTTCCCACTCAGTCTAATGTTTTCTCACATAATTAAATGTTCTCTAATCCAACATGCTACATTTCTTAATTAGGGTAATGAAAAACATTTGACTTCTATTCAGAAGCCAACAGCAAGAAGGCAGAGACTCTTAAAATGGTAGGAGAACTTGCACCAGCACCACTGACAGATGAAGAGGAGATGGCCACAATACCAATATTAAAATCCAACAGGGAAAAGAATAATTTGTTGGATTTTTTTGTATTTGTAGAACATAAAGTTGACCAAATAAATTGTGAATAATTTGTGTTTATTTAACAGCTGTGTTACGGCATATATCTTGCACTACCCTTCCATCTAGCATCCTTCCATTCCATACAGTAATCAGCTTCATTTTCGGAAGGTGCGACAGTGAGCAGGGGCGCCGCTAGCAATTGTGGGCCCTATGAAAAAATATGAGGTTGGGCCCCCTACCGCACCAAACATACACTATATTGCCCAAAGTATTGGGACCCCCTCTTCTAATGAACAGGTGTGACTACTTTAGTAATTTCCACGAGTACAAATCTTACTGTTTAAGCATATAATGCTATTCTAGGGAATTGTGTGCTTCTAATTTTATACCAATAGTTTGAACAGGACCCTTTCTATTCTAACCACACTATTCTGCTGATATGGAATGAGTTTGACTTCTTAATCAGTTATATTAATAGAAATGCTTCACTGGGGCAAACAAAAAAATCCTAAAATAATAAAAAGGATACCCCATAGCAGCATTTCCAGCAGTTTATCAATCATGATCTTACTCAGCTAAATGTGACTATTAGCTTAACAGCTGTATTCCTTATTTGCTAGCTACCTATGCACATACAGCATGCAATGTTAAAAATGTTCTACATTATGAACCTTAACCCAAAAACCTTTAGCTTCATACACTGTAGATAATTGTGACCCTGCTTATGGAAACCCAGCAAAAGTATTTGTTTTAAACAGTGGATGAGTAATTCACTCCTCGATTTGCTTAATAAAAGCCTCCTTTGAGATCGTTTGGACAGACATGTTTATTGTGTATTATTTTCAACGTGTTTATTGTTAAGTTTAGTGTGGCAAAATAGAAGTGCAGCCGTAATTCGCATGCAGTGTATCAGGTTGCCATGACAACCTCATCCGCTTCCTGCTGCTGCTCTATGTAATCAGAGTGTGAATTTGTAGATTTTTTATAGCAAAACTAAAATGTGTTTAAAAGTGTGACTGACCAAATCGTCCAGCTCAGTTTGCTGCCCCTTGAACTCGAAGACATGACATCTCTAATTTGATTTGATTTTACCATCTGATCTCACTCAGTGACTCTAGGCTACTTAGGACGGGACGAAACCATGCAGTGAATGGGGGGAGATAATTTTGCCGGAAATGCAGAAATAAGCCATAATTTTGTTTATTTGTAACTCTTTGTTAAATACATTTATAATTTTCTATTACATTACTACTATTACTGTTACTACTAATAAAGCAGATTTCTGGGGGCCCCAAAAGTGCGTGGGCCCTTAGAATCATCCTAACTCCCCCCCCCCCCCCCCCCCCCCCCCCCCCCCCCCCCCGCGCTATTTTTGTCACATTTACCGTGTCTGCATGATGAAAATGAAAGTGTTGAGAAAAATAACCTTGTATCGATTTTCACTAAGATTACTTTTCTTTCTCGGCTGGCAATTCATTTTACTTGTTTACCCCAGGAAACAAGACTAAATATCGTATATATATATTTTTCTTATATAGAAAATGCATCATAATTTAAGAATTTTTTGATATTTGTATTTGAAATAAGGCAAAATCTTAGCAATTTTTGCAGCGTAAATTAATGAATGAGGTATTTAAACATTGCTTACGCTTTAAAAAGGGGAAGGAGACTGAAAGAAACTCTGGGTTTACTGGAAAAAAAAACTGCTCCAGACCAGGTTAGGTTCACAGAGTAAGTTACGGTAACTTACTGAGAGGTTTAGTTTTGTCTTTTATTGGAACCAAAAACTGTGAGTTTCCCTTTTCTGGGGTTAACAGACTTTTAGTTTCCAACAAAACCCGCTGTCTGGAATACACTTCTGGAGTCTGTGAACTTGGAAGCCTAATTACCACCACCTGTGGGTCATTGTTGATCTTCATATAATCATTGAGTTACTGAGATCTTGTCACACTGATGAAGGCAGCAAGCTCAAACGTCTGTTATTTGTTTTTATCTCCTGTTTAAATAAAGAGATTTTTAGAGTGCAGACCTTGAGAAATGCTTTCTTTCAAACAGTTTTATATACTATTCAAAATTCGGGGTCAGTGTGATTTTATTTTATTTATTTATTCTCTAATGCTCACAATGATTGCATTTATTTGATCAAAAATACAGTAAAATATTGTGAAATACTGTGAAATATTTTAAAAATTTAACATAAAAGTTTTCTATTTTATATATTTTAAAATGTAATTTATTCCTATGATGGCAAAACTTAATTTTCAGCAGCCATTAGTCCAGTCTTACATAATCTTTCAGAAATCATTCTATGCTAATGTGGTGCTTAAAAACATTTATTATTATTATTATTATTATTAATGTTGAAAAAGTTTGTGTTGCCTATTTTTTTGTCATACACTATTTTCAGGATTCTTTGATTAGCAGAAAGTTTTTAATTTTTGTTTTTGTAACAATGTAAAAGTATCTTCTGAATAAAATAATACTGAATAAAAATAGTTTTAATTTTAGTCTGATGTCAAACACAGCAAAAAATAAATAAATAAATTCTAATTAGTAATTCCAGCTCTGGATTGGCTCTTAATATAACACAGAAACTTAAAAAACACACACACACACACACCTTGTTGACCATTACTGATATGGCGGGGACAAAATTGGCCCAAAAATTCGACCCTACCATTAATAACTTTAAAATACATCATACATATCAACAACACTTTATTTCTGTAAAGCTGAGGTGTCACCAAATGAAATTCCAAAAATGAATGTTTACAACTCTGCAATTTGTTGAGTTTGTTGGGATGTGCAAATCAAGGTTACATTGATTATTAGGAAGTCATGCACCAGCTGAGCAACTGCCATTGAGATGAATGGCTAACAGAGTTGTCTCATATGTTTTAATAGCATCAAAGTGTTTATACATTGTAGGGAAATCAAACTACAAAATACTTTATTTGCTTGGATAAGAGAAAGTAAAAACAAAAAAAGTAATTTTGTTTTTTTTGGAAATTCACTTGTTAAAAGAGCACGTAGGAAGCTGCACATCATCCAGAATGAGTCATATTTGACCTACATGCTCTCTCTCTCACACAAACACACACACACACACACACACACACACTTGTCTAATATTAGCAAGATATCAGCGTTATAATAGAGCAAAGCAGGAAATTATTTACAGTGTTGCTACAGCTCATAAAACACATTCAAAATGTCCCTGTGCTAATGAGCAGCTGCATGCGACTTGATTGTTGATAAAAAGCCTTCACAATATTCAGATGATGCCTTTGTATACAACAACAATGGGGACTGATTTATATTTACACACAATTTGATCTTATTTTGTTTACAACCACACTCTCATCTTTCAAATGATGACATTTCACTAATTAACTTCATAAAACAGGAAATAAAAAGTGGGAATCACATAGGTTCCATCTTAAAGAGTAAATATTCATCACTTTTAGCAAAGTATTCAATATTTTACAATTATGATGAGCTAATCATAAATTTATCTGTAGGAACAATAATAACCTTTTTTTTTTTTTTACTATTTTTAGCAATGTATTGCACCAATACACTGTTAGCCTGCCTAAAAGTAGGTCTTAGAATCTATCAAATTCATTTTTTTTACATTTGTATCAAATTTTGGTATCTTGGCAAATATGAGCACAGTTTGTGAGACTGTTAAGATCTCTTTTAAATGTAGAGGTGAAACATACAGTAAGATTACTGTGGACTTTTTCCCCAAGAGAAAAATTTGAGAAGCAGGAGACTGTTTAATTTCTATGAGAAACAATTACTCACAGAAAATTGTCCCCATCGCCACAGACCTCAAATTCCACTCAAAAAGATTGACAGTCACTATCACACGCAAGACACAATTATATTGCTTAACCTGTCATAAAGCTAACTGAGGCAGAGGGAAGGACTTTTCATGGAAAAACGACTTAACTTTCCATCTGTTCCTCACACAGAAAGCTATCAAATGTCTTCAGTAGAATTGTAATACAGCATAGACAAATGTTAGAGCTTTGTCATTTTTGGAGCATGACAGTAAAAATTTGTGTGCATTTTTATTGTATGGAAAGAAACAGCTTGGACATTATGCAAGCAAATAATGACCACAGAATTCTTATTTCAACACTAAATGTTTAACTGTCAAATTAGAGATGTCATGTCTTCGAGTTCAAGGGGCAGCAAACTGAGCCGGACGATTTGGTCAGTCACACTTTTAAACACATTTTAGTTTTGCTATAGAAAATCTACAAATTCACACTCTGATTACATAGAGCAGCAGCAGGAAGCGGATGAGGTTGTCATGGCAACCTGATACACTGCATGCGAATTACGGCTGCACTTCTATTTTGCCACACTAAACTTAACAATAAACACGTTGAAAATAATACACAATAAACATGTCTGTCCAAACGATCTCAAAGGAGGCTTTTATTAAGCAAATCGAGGAGTGAATTACTCATCCACTGTAAAGTAATGCCCTTCAAAGCAAGCTTTTTGAATGTGATAAAAGACTGACATGTGCTGGTGCAGGATAAAAGTGACCAAAATGGCATTTGCTTATGGCCATTGTGAGATTTATGAACTGAATGACTTGCATCCTTAGCAGCATGTTCATGCAATTGTCACATCAAAAATGCTTTGTTGCACATCTTAGAGATTAATTTTATATATATTATTTTAACAGTAAATACAGCATAACTGTAACACCCCTGTGGACTGTTTGTTGTGGTTTCTTCCCCTTTTGTTGGTTTAGCCCGTTCAATCATTAGTTAATTATCCTCAGTGTGCTCACCTGTGTGCCCCTCGTTATCTGCCCTATAAGTTCCTGTATTCTAGTATGGTCGGTTATTGTGAATGTTACCCCGAGTGTGTGTGTGTCTCATCTACCTGAATCTGCCTTGTTGTCTCTACATTAAATATCCTTATTTGAATCCTTGTCGTCCTCGTCATCCTGCCTGCCTCCACACACCGTGACCGTGACAGAATAACCGACCCAAAAGTAAAGTATAGCGGCGTCTTTCCCCTCGTTTGTTTTTGCCAGTTTTTGCCAGTGTTTATTTTTGTTTTCTATGGATTACCCCGCCTTCGAAATCCTCCTGCTGGAGCAGGGGGCACGCACTTCCCGGACAACTGCCTCTGTACTTTCTATAGAGTTGGACTTAACGCCACCACACGAGCGCAGTTGTCTGGGGATGGTCCTCGAGAGAGCTTCACCACCTTCGTCGAGTGGGTGCTGGTGTCCTGCAAGTCCCAGCTAACCGTGGGCATCGCTGACGACGACACCAGCCCCACTCAGGACCCTGAGCCCAGCCCACCATCTCCCCACGGTACGGAGCATAAGCCTGAACCCACCGATGACGGAGAGCCATTTCCCGCCGCGATCCAGGAGCTGGAGCGTAGCCCGGCGGCTAAGAAGAGGATCGCCTCAGAGGTTGAGCCCAACACGTCAGACCAGGTGCGAGAGCCGGCGACAGTGCCCACCACGAGGGAGCAAGCCGTGGATGGTGTGAGCGCGGAGAGGAGCTCCGCCCCCTGCATGATGGCTGAGGGTGAGCGGACTATGGAGGGAATTCAGGGCCAAAATAAGGAGGAGCGACCGCGGGATCCCCAGTCCAGTCCAGGAAGGGCTCCTGATCCCCAGTCCAGTCCAGGAAGGGCTCCTGATCCCCAGTCCAGTCCAGGAAGGGCTCCTGATCCCCAGTCCAGTCCAGGAAGGGCACCTGATCCCCAGTCCAGCCCAGGAAGGGCTCCCGATTTCTCGTTAAGCCCAGGAAGGGCTCCTGATCCCCAGTACAGCCCAGGAAGGGCTCCTGATGTTTCGTTTAGCCCAGGAAGGGCTCCTGATCCCCAGTACAGCCCAGGAAGGGCTCCTGATGTTTCGTTTAGCCCAGGAAGGGCTCCTGATCCCCAGTTTAGCCCAGGAAGGGCTCCTGGTCCCCGGTTCTGCCCAGGAAGGGCTCCAGCCCAAGAGCTCTCTCCAGTGCCCGCTCCTCAAAAATTAGTTAATAAAAACTTTAGAGATTTAAATTACTTTATGAAATTGCTCTGCAAGACTGTGTCAGACATGGAATTATACAAATTTACATAAATAGTTTCAGCGTAAACACCAAAATGTGTAATCAAATTTGTAAATGTCACACTTACTCAGGGAGCACAGAACGAGGAGACACGGCGATCGCTTCAAATAACAGTCTTTAATAACTCAAAAGGCAAGGAACGTCTGGAGACACAAGGATGACATTCAAGAACCAACAAACACTAACTGAATGGACTTGGGCTTTTAAACACGATAATCAGGGAGGAACGAGACACACCTGGAATCAAATAAACTAATTAATGAAACACAGCTGGACACAAGTGATAACCAATGAGGACAGGACACAGGAAGAATCAAATAAGGGCAAACAGGAACATACACATAACAGTAACCAGTTCTGAAGACGCACCTTATTTCTCACATATCCATCATGCTAACTGATTCTATTAACATATACAGGTGGGTAACAAATTAAAGAACAAGCCAGGGGATCTGGTGTCTCTGGCAATTTGCTGGCATGGATTGGTGTTTGATATCTCTTTAGAGAAAAGTGTCACTGCAAATTAATACAAAGTTGTTCTAAGTTATCACCTTTATCTAATGATGAAACATTTCTATCCTGATGGGAGTGGTCTCTTCTAACACAGTCTTATAGCTATTTATGGCAACTATTTTACATTTTCTATTTCACATTCACAGAGCACAAGGGGTGAGTGAATTAGGGTGACCATATGCCCTCTTTGTCCCTGAACATGTCCTGGCCGGAGTTTCTAAATTGCCAAAAATGTCCAAGTTTTGACTTTGTTTTCCTATAGACATACTCTTTACAGTAATCATACAATACATCTGATTATATGCTTTGATTGTTAGTAGATTCCACCTTCCTGCACACCACGATTGTTAGATTATGTGCAATGCCGGGCAAGCTATTGGCCAAGCTACTTTTCAGTCATTACCTTCAGTAAGTATGAAAACAATAGGAAAATAAAGTCAAAACCCTGACATTTTAGGCAATTTAGGATTCCCAGCCAGGACATGTCGAGGAAAAATAGGGTGTATGGTCACCCAAACTGGTTTGATGAGTATGAAAATTAATCATATGCTATGGCCTTTGCAGTTACCAGATATTTTACCTTTTACCAGAAAAAAAATACCTTTTTGCCCATGACATTTAGCTAATGTGACTGCACATTTTAAACAGCATTCTCCAACACTATAATCAAAACACCAAAGAGGGAATATCTTTTGGAAGAATGGAGTTGCATCCCTCTATTTGAGTTCCAGAGACTTGTAGTGTCAATGCCAAGGTGTACTGAAGCTGTACTGGTGGCACATGTTGGCCCAGTGTTATGAATAATAACACTTCTGTCAGGACCACTATCGTCAAAGATGATTGACAGTTAGCATACAGTTTGGATTGGCGGTATGGTTCTGTTCTGGGCAAGAACCATGCTCTCAGCCTAGCATGGATGAGAGCAGGGAGAGCAGCGATAACCCCACCAGGGTCAACAGAACAGAACCAACATAAATGTATTGCAGATATCGTTAAAGTTCAATAATTTTATGTACACATTTTAGAATTAGTCTGATTCAAAGGATAATCAGAAGGCTGAATCCTGACTGAGAGAGGAGGAGCTGGGGATGGAGGAGCGTAATGAGCTATTGAGCAATGGGAAAACTGCTGATAATACTGAGGGACCTTATATATGAATGCTTAGATAGGTGTCGTATTCCTATAGGTAGATGGAGATCAGCTGAGATTCAGCTGATGCGAGCTTGACTAACGTGACCTTCCAGAACTAACGCTACGCTTGATTGTTTGCCCACAGATTGTGTAGTTATGGCATCTACCAGCAGGGGCTAATGGGGCCATAATAACCAGCCCAACGTGGATTCCATTCATTTATCCATGCATGTACACCTGCATAGCATTTTATGTCTTTTTATTGAAATTAAATGATATAGCATTTATTCAAATGTGGTAGATAATACTGCTTTGAAAAAATAGCTCTATCACCTAATTATGTTCCTGAAATACCTTGTATAGCAATACATTTTTCTGAACAAATCAGAATCAAGAACAATGATGTGGTATAAATAAAAATAATAATGCTTATGAGAAGTCATTAACAATATTCACTGAGCCAGGAGATTGTGAAAATAGCAGCAGTGAGTATGATAAGTACAAATGGAAAATGAGAGTAGTAGCAAAGTGCTATTGCCTGAAGCACGAAGGTGGTAAAAAGAAAAAAAACAAACAAATAGGTATTATTTGGATATATCAAACCAGCAGCCCTCCAGACTATTTCAGCCCTTCAGGCAGCTCTCACTCACAATAAGGTTTATAAATCTCACTCTTGTTGAGTGTTTAGGTCTTCCTCCGGAAAAATATACTAGATTTTATAGCTGTCGCATGCTGAACAGTTAGTTACATGCCAGACAAAGTACAAAATCCCCCCATTGCATCCCTTTGAGTCACATATAAATATAATATAATTTTTATTCCTACAACCAGAGCGGCATTTGTTTCCACAAGATTCTGCACAGTGCATTTTTCCCTTTTGGAAGTTATTGTGTGAGACGGCCAGTAACATAATCTCACATCACATAGAATCTTGCTCTCAGTATAAACAAAACGATATGAACACCACTGTAACAACAATAACACATTTCCTGTCCACTTCAGCAGCAAGGTAAGATGCAGTTTGGAAACACACGACACCTCCGTGAGAGGAATTCTAGTTCAGTGCTGCCCCAGGTATTAGGCCTGTCCTATCTGATTGCAGTGGAACTAGCAGAGTAAGCACACTCGTTCATCATCGGCCTGTGACAAATGGAGGAACCAGCTTTGTCTGATAGTCAGCGGAGTAGTGGCCAGGCACTTCCTCAGTCCTCAGGTTATCCACAGACATCACAAGCACTAAACATGACTGCAATGGAAAAGTAATGGCCTACTCCATTTGAAAACCATTTGCAGGCTGCTCTGAACTAAATGCTGTGAGCCATCCTGAAGGACATTTCTCTGTCTGTGAAATTTAATGCAAACGGCAGAGACAGAGAAATGTGACTTAAAACCAAGGTTGTTATGCTAAATTAAGAGTAGCATTATTAATTTGTTTTCATGTCCTCTTAATTATAATTAGGAATAGAATCATTTAAAAAATGTAAATTTATTCACCTGCTGACCATCCACGATGTAGATGAGTTTGTTCATCAGAAAAGATTTAGAGAAATTTAGCATTACATCCTTTGCTCACCAATGGATCCTCTGCAGTGAATGGGTGCCGTCAGAAAGAGAGTCCAAACAGCTGATAAAAATATTACAATATTACACTTGTAAAAATGGTGTAATGTAACGAAGTAATAATACTTCGTTACAGTACTTAAGTATTTTTTGGGAGAATCTGTACTTTACTTGAGTTTTTATATTTCAGCCAGCTTTTACTCCACTACATTTCTTAATTAAAATGTATACTTTTACTCCGATACATTTCCCCGAAGCATATTAGTTCCTTACTACAAAATAGTCAGAAGTCAGAAGAACACGGACTGCAGGAAAGCAGGTTTGACGAATCAGTGGTCTGGCGCTTTTAGACTCCTAAAAACATATTTGCTCATGTGCAAACAAGTGCGTGCACAACCGCCGATGATTCATTTTCCACTCAAGTCGAGTCTGGGGTGTGCGATATACAGTATATCTTCGATAATATGGTAAATGTTGTTTTAATGATGTGCGATCTGACATTATCAAGTAGGCTATATCACCAAATCACACACCGAGTGCACGCACATTGATTTATTAGTCTATTAAAACTCAAAATTCCAGGCATTCTAAATTGTAGACGGCAAAAAATGCTTCTGTATGCTATTTATATTTATAGAATTTCATTATATAATCATCATCAAAATAAAGTGTAACCTCCATGAGTAATCCACATGAATCCAGTCCATCAATTAACATGAAGCTGTGTGTTTGTAATAAACAACTAAGCCCTCTATCCATAAGTATGCTTTCTCTAGTGAACAAGTCATCTGAATCAGTAGAGAAATACGCACAGATCAAGCACTGTTTACGAGCAAAAAGCAGTCCAAAACAGTTCTAAACAAATATATTGGTGGATTTCCTGGAATATGCATTATTGATGGACTTAATGCATGAGTATGGAAATTAAAATGCATTAAAGAATTTTTTTTTTTTGCACTACTACTACACTTTAAAACATATTAATTGATGGACTGGAGTTGTGTGGATTTCTTCTGGATTATTGTAATGTTTTCATCAGTTGTTTGGACTCTCATTCTGATGGCACCCATTCACTGCTGAGGATCCACTGGTGATTAAGTGATGTACTGTAATGCTACATTTTTCCAAATCTGTTCCAGTGAAGAAACAAACTTATCTACATCTTGGTCAGAGAATAGGTACATTTTCAGAGGAGAGAACTATTCCTTAAATCACCATGAAATCAAAACTGACAACTCTTATTATTGTTATGGAATATTGTGGTGTTTATTATAAATGTATCCATGAGTATCACTTTTTTCTTTTCTTCTCGGATTGTCCAGCGAGGATGGGCCAATAACTTCTCCCCTCCAGGCTGTCACTCACATGGGATCACAACAACAATACAATGATCCAATGAATTCCCGATTGACAATATCCTGCACTATATTTTTTTCTCACTTGAGAATCCATGTAACTCATATAAACATCACAATAGGGAAGAAAACGTGATTTTGACTTCCATTTCATGCCAACATTAGAGGGTTAGATCACCCAAAAATGGCATAATTTATTCACCCACATGTTGTTCCAAACCCATAACACTTTTGTTCATATTTGGAACACAAATAAACATACTTTTAATATTCTCTCAATATTTTTGCCCATTTATTTAAGCTTCAAAAGGTCCATAAAGACACTGTAAAAGTAATCCATAGGAATCAAGCAGATTAATCCAGGTTTCCCGAAGAAACACAATCATTTTATATGATGAACAGATTTAAGCATTTTCACATATACGTGTACATACTGTACATTCTGAAGGTGAACAAAAAGTCTTATTGGATTGACATGAAACTGAGTAAAATATAATTTTTTTATTTTTAATCAGACTGGTCTTGCTGCTGGGCAGTTTAGAAGAGTTTCTGTTATTTGGGAGGTTAATTTCGGGGTTACCATCATGGTCAAGAGTGAAGCCTGTGCTTTGGATGAGAATGGACTAATAATTCAAATGGTGATTACTGTGAAAGTTGACAGTAAAGCAATTATTCTCTTCTTTGACCTTTCTCTCAGCATCCTGCATGTTTGTAGCTTTGCTTTTCGTTGCATGACAGAAGAAAATGACATTGAGCTTTCCTATGTGTGCGGTTGCTAGCTACCCACATAGCAATTTTTCTCTGGCCCAGCTTCGGCCCACACAACCAGCTTTTGCTTGGCCCACATACCCCAATGAATTACGGTCCTAGTTATGGCCAAGTTAATTACCCATAACTGGCCCTGAATTGGGCCAGATCAAAATGTAACATTGGAACTAAAACACAACCTTAAGTAAACCATATCAACACCAATCTTTAACCAGAAAGCCCAAAACTGAGCCACACCTGAGCCTGATCCACAGGTGAACTAAACCTGGCAGCCAAAATATGGGTCACAATAAAAGGGCCATGACAGAGCCATTTCTCAGCCCCCTGTATGACCATAGCTGGCCCTATTCTGGTCCTATACGCTGGACCAGATGGGTTCCACATGTCAGCCTCAACAAAACCATAACCCACCCCTCCCAGATGAATAGTCACAACAACGACAGTATTCTGAACAAATATTTAATCATGTTTAATCAGCAAACCAAGTTGAATTAATCTCACACATAACATGCTAATTTGTTTTGCTTGGGCAGTGTGTTCACCCTGTTGGAGTATGACAGTGTGAATTGGCTTTTAGGTGCTTTGGAAAACAAAACAAAAAACAGTAAAAAGATGTTTATGCAATTAACACAAAATTCTTAAATAAGGTACTTTCTCTATTTTGCAATATTCAAGTGTTCATGTCCCTGAATAATATCTGCATGCACCTAAGTCTGAAGAGACTTAATATCTATAGTATAATACTATAATAATACACATAATATCTAGTAGACAGAAATCCTTGTGAGTGAGAAGTCTGGTGTGGAGGCTGGATCTGGAACTGACTTCTGTCCAGGTTATCTGTCTTCACGAACTGCCCTGAAATACAATTCAAACAAACAATGTAGTGTGAGGCTCTTACATTCACAATGCTCATTTTGGCCTTGGTGGTGAAATGTGCAGAAAATTCTGTCGGACTGAAATGTAGTCTTTGGTGAACAGTCTTCAAGAGTGCAAATAAGATGTTAAGTTGTAAGTACCTTTCAGGCTTGCGTGAGGTTTCCACAAGCAACAACTTCTACTTGAACAAACACGTCACTAAAGTTTAGAAAATAATATACATACAGACCATTACAGTTTGAAGTTAGGGACGTTCACAGTACTCTGGTTCTGTCTTACCGTTATTAATTTTAATTTCATAGCTATTTTTTTATTATCATCTGTGTCTTTTTTCGAATTATGATGGACCTCTCTGTAGGTTGTTGTGTATGAAGTGTCCTCAGTGCAGTTAAAAAATATGGCCTTGCAGGACATACAGGAAATATTTTATTTGTATTTGATTTTTTTTGTTGAATATTTGACAAACTTTTGAATGTTTGAGGTTTTACTTACTAGTCAGATGGTTCATAGTGCCTTGGAGTTGTTCTTCGACAGGAGATCCGCTCCAGCTCTGCAGCACGGCCATGAGCATGGAAGAGTATAGGAACATTATGTCACATAGCCAACAATATGTAGTATTTTGTTGGTAGTCAGGTTTATTAGAAATAAACAAATTACAGCAGAGGTGAAATGCAGAAAAGAGAAATATTAATATACAAAACATACAAAAAAAACATACAAAAAAAATCTTAAGATACAAGAATTCACATTTTTAGGTTTTACAGATGCATGATGATATAGTTGAAATATATTATGAAAAATGCATAAAGTTATTTAGTAAGATTTCTCAGATCTGTCAGCAGCTCCCATTACAAATATTCTTGTAGCTTCCCGTTTTAGGGTTTTTTCTGATGCTCCTGAAATCACAGTACAATTTATCAATATTTGTTTGCAATGAAAGTTCAAAACGTGTTTGAAATAGTTTCAGCCCATTAGTTCATGTAAGTGACATCACCGATTGACCCCACAGTGCAGACTTTTAGGTTAAATTAATTAGCTTATAGTTACTTCCATTTATCTATTGACAACGTACCAGCAAAAAAATAAACAAACTATCAAAACCGCTCATCTACACATAAAATGTGATTAAAAGCTCAAACTTTCATTAATAAGAGCTCAAATCTATTGTTAGCTTACCTCTAATAGTTAGCCTCTATAGCTAGTTAACGGTTGTGATGCTAACAGTCTTTTTGAAGACACTAAACCATTCCTGTAAAGTAAAGATTCAACAGAAGCGTGTCAATTACATGTAAGAAAGTGTCAGGAACGGTTGTATGTATTATTTGTGCAATGTTAGGGACTAAACTTACCTGAAAGCAGCAGAGAGACAGAGGACTCTCAGGCTATACATTTTTTATCAGTATGTGTGTTCCCTGGGAATTGAACCCA
The DNA here is from genome assembly GCF_001515645.1 of Sinocyclocheilus grahami. Classification (NCBI taxonomy): domain Eukaryota; kingdom Metazoa; phylum Chordata; class Actinopteri; order Cypriniformes; family Cyprinidae; genus Sinocyclocheilus; species Sinocyclocheilus grahami. The sequence goes on from NW_015505470.1 coordinate 1,414,460, forward strand.
TGACCTTTGCACTGCTAACACAAGGCTCTACCACTGAGCCACAGGAACATCATATGAGGCATGAATATAATTTCACATATATGTAAACACATAATTAAACATGCAACATGAGCTTTATGTTATGCATTTTAAATATATATTTTCAAAATATATTTCAATATATTTAACAGTGTTTCACATATATGTGAATATATTACCGTTCAGCATGGGAAAACATTGGGATTTTACTCAAAAATATTGGAAATGGATTTTAAATGTGGGTTAAGATCGGCCATACTTATGTGGCCCACATATCTATATTTGACATCTGGGCCAGATACTACATTTGACATCTGGCCCATGTCTTGTGTGCCGTCTTAAACGTGGTACCATGTTTGGCCCACATGCTGTATGCCAGAGCCGGATGAATGCCAGCTGTGCCAGATGCATGCCAAATCTGGGCCAAATTTGTTTGCTGACTGGGTAGTAGTTAAATGCACTTTTACATACCTATATTTTCATTGTGTTGCACTCAATATCCACATATCCACTATACAAGATATTTTAGTTTCAAAGGTGATAATAGAAGTTTTAATCAAAGCTCCGATATTACCAATGCAAACAGATTGTTTTGAATGTGTCAGCTGTTTTAGTGTATGTAAGTATTAGACCAGTGATTCTCAAAGAAACCCGCCTCCATTTCGTATTTCAAGAGCACTAATTATATTTCCTACTTTGATAAACGCATGTTAAACATAAATAATTTGTTTAGTTTTTTAATGTCTTTTTGGAGATGGTTCGAAATGAAAGCGAAGGCGAGATATTGAAACTTTTCCTTCATGACATTTGTTGTCATGACATCCAGTGAGCATATGACATTTGACATAAACGGGCGACATTTTACCGCTAACATGAGTTTTTTTTTTTTTATCACTTAGATTATGGCCATTTAACTTATAGCAGTGTCCAGTGTTTGCCATACATTATTTGTGGCTCATCACAATATCAAAACTGACTGCCACAAATAGATTTTCCAGAATGTGTTGAATAAACTGACCAGTTTCAAAATTTAAATCCAGCGTGGGTGTTTTTATATGAATGTATCATTGAAAAGAACCAACCGTCTTCAGAAAAGCTTTGAGGTCATTTTCATTTCGTCTTTCCTAGTGTTTGTGAGCGCAGCGCTTATTTGATTACAGCCGTTACTGGGGAAACCGCTATCTCCCACTCCAACAGCGCCTCCTGCTGGCAGAGAATGAATTTGCATTTGCAAGTCTGTGGGAAACACTGGGCTTGCGTTCAGCCCCGACAAAACGCTGCAAAACATTTTTTAAATGGAAACGGTGGTGCGTTGAACATCCTGTTCTGATGACGCAAGAGTTGCAACTATGGCAGCTGAGAATGCCATTCTTTGTGTTCTTTATGAAGAATTTTCGGAGCCTGATGAGATTGGTATAAATACGTGTTTAATACTGCAAAATATGCTCGATGTTACAGTCACTGCTCTTGCCGTCCAGAATAAAAAGAGACCATCCCAATCGAGTGAAGGGATTTGTGGAAACTGTGGTTCCTAATTATTGTGATCCAAAATTTGCCTCGCATTTCAGGATGAAAAGACTTCGGAGAATAATCCTTTTTCTTTTTTAGGGGAGTAAACCCAAACTCTGTCCACAGCAGCAAAGTCTCTGTTGTTACTTTGGACATCATACGCCTGTTTCTGCTTGGCTGACGCAGCTCCCTGTCGGTCCTGGGCTCCCTCATGCACTACACTTAGTAGTGAAGTAGTCCACTTAGTGAAGTAGTCCATGGCAATTAGGACGTAACAGTTCCCAGCCTCTGAGACTGGGAAGGGGCCCAGGATGTTGACTCCCACACGCTCCATGGGAGCCCCAACCTGCTTTCAACAATTTTGTCAGTCAACCTCCTCGCAGGAGCGGCGGGACAGGGCATCCGCATTCCCATGCAGCCGGCCGGCCCGGTGCTGCACCTCAAAATCATAGTCTTGGAGAATCTCCAACCACCGAGCCACCTGACCCTCAGGGTTTCAGAAATTTAACAGCCAGGTGATGGATGCATGATCTGTTCACAGCTGGAAGATCCTCCCATACAGGTAGGGCCAGAAGTGACGAAGTGCCAACACCACTGCTAGCAGCTCCGGATGGGTAACACAGTAGTTTCTCTCTGCTTTCTTCAGGGCCTGGCTGAAGTATGCAATGGTGTGTTCTCCATCGTCCCCTTCTTGGGACAACACTGCACCTACACCAAAATTGCTGGCATCGGTGTGGATAATAAACGTCCGGCCTGCATCAGGGAATGCCAGTACTGGAGCATTTGTCAGTACCTCACGCAAGTGGTTGAAGGCAGCCTCACATGCCTCATCCCAGATGAAGGATCGGGCATTTTCCGTTAGCTGGTGCAGTGGGCTGGCAATAGTGGAAAAGTTCTGGACAAAACGCCGGTAGTACGATGTCAGGCCCAAAAAGCTCCGCAGTTTAACAATGTTCTTTGGAACAGGCCATTTCTTCACCATCGCTACTTTGTCCGGATCAGATGCGACTCCTGCGGCACTCAACACATGCCCCAGATAGACAGTCTCTCTCCGTAGTAAGTGGCACTTTTTGGGATTGAGTCGTAACCCAGCTTTGCGGATAGCAGCAAAACTACCTGGAGATGCTGTAGTGCCCTTTCAAAGTCTGGTGCATGCACCAACAGGTCGTCCAGATACACCACGCAGCAATGGCGGGAGACACCTGCCAGGACCTGCTCCATCAACTGGGAGAAGGTGGCTGGAGCATTACAAAGGCCAAATGGCATTACACAGAACTGTCATAGCCCCTGGCCAATGGTGAAGGCAGTCTTTGGTTTGGCCTCCGGAGCCAACTTCACCTACCAGAACCCACTCCAGAGGTCAAGGGAGCTAAATCAACTAGACCCTGCAATATATTCCAAGGTGTCATCGATTTGTGGTATTGGGTAAGAGTCTTTTCTCGTGACCGCATTTAAGCGACGATTGTTCACACAAAATTGCTAGGAGGAGTCCTTCTTTTTGACGAGCACAGCTGGGGCTGCCCACGGGCTGTTAGATGGCTCGATTACTCCAGACCTTTCCATCTCCTGGATCTTTTGCTCTGCTGCGGTCTGTTTGGCCAGTGCTAACCGGTGCAGTCACAAGCAGATAGGAGAAGCTGTGCCGGTATCAATGTCATGCTGTACTAGCCCCATTCGTCCACAGTCTTCATCTCGTGCGGCGAAGATGTCCTGGTTGCAGTTAAGCACGTCCCGCAACTGTTGATGCTGGTTGGGGGTAAGTCCTTCACTGCTTCGTTGCCACAGCTCCTGACTGGCCTGTACAGTCTCTTTTGATGGGGAGGGTACTGGCGCGGTGAACTGGGCCGGCGTGGTGCTGACATCCCCGGGATTAGCTTTTAATGTGAGTGCTGGACTATTCTGCCCAGCTGCTTGCCCCCTTACTGGGCCGAAGGGTACATAAACTGCCCGACCAATTTGAAGGTAAGCCCCGGCCACGTTTATACAGGCCCCACTCAGTGTCAGAAAGTCTAGTCCCAAAATACAAGCATCTTCTATGTCCTCTGTGTTCTGCCCACAGTCACCTGCAGGCGCCTTCCTCCTTTAAGGGCCACCCGCTCCCCAGTTACCGTTCTCATCTGCATCGTAGCAGCTGACCACCTGGTTGGCGTTGACCCTTCCGTTCCAGGCAGGGATCCCGGACGGACAATGGAAATAGTGGACCCTGTATCAGTGAGGGCTCTGCTGGCATGCCCCTTTAGAACACAGTACACGTACAAACCCTCTGTGTGACCTACAGGTGAACATTTTCCATGGAGGGGTGTAGACTGTGGTTGGAGCAGCCGTCCCTCCACCCCACCGCTCGCTCTTAGTTTTCTGGAACCGCAGACTTTCGGGGGAAGGGTGCAGGGGTGGGACAATCACAGGCCACATGCCCCACCTCCCCGCAACGGTAACATGGGTCCCATCATATAGAGCGCCTTCGCCAGTTTAGGGGCCGCTCCCTACCCTCATCTTGTTGCATAAGATCACCAATACGTCATATCCCTTCAGAATCGTCGACATCAGCATGCTCGGCTTGGCGTACTCGGGCTGGAGGATGATAAAAGGGGGCTGCTGCTCGGGCCATGAGGAATACAGTCTCTGCTCGCTCTGCCTCTGCCTGTGCTTGAGTCAGGGTTCGGGGGGCATAATCGAACATGCTGTCTCAGCTTGTCTGAAAGCAGGGCTTGCAGAAATGCGTGGAGAGCCAGCTCCTCCTGTGCAGCTGCGGTGCACTTTGGGTATCCTCGCCGCATATAGAACCGCACATCGGCGTCCAAAGCACCCAGACTCTCCCCTTTTTTCCTCCGTCTACCGTCCAGTTGCTCCCATCTTTGCTCTGCTGTCTGCCGTGTCCCAAACCGCTGTTCAAGTGCCCCTGTAAGAGTCGCATAGTCTCTCTGCTCTGCCAGAGTGAGATCAAGCAGCACTTGTAATGCTGGCCCTTCCAGTGCTAGTGCCAGCTGAGCCGCTGAATCCTCTTTACTCCACCCAGCCCGCCAGGCTGCCAACTGCACTTGCGCAAAAAAGGGGTCAGGTGGCACGGATCCATCATACATGGGCAGCTTAACATGCATTCACCTCCTTTTCAGTTATGGAAGGATGGCACATCCTCAACAACTCAAAACCTGCATGTGTGCTTTCACCGGCTGAAGCGTCGTCATCATCCTGGCTCACGTCCAACTCACGCGGATCTCGCGTTTTCGCCTTTAAAGAGGCGATTGGGCCATCACGGAAAAGATCGCGCATTCCCGCGGGCGAGTAGCTCGTGCACTGGCTCCAGCCACTTCTCTCACTCCCAGCGCGGGTGTCCACATCGCGATGGCCACGGGGTTTTCCCGCTTAGATTGCACAATATGCGTTCCAATTCGCGCTTCGACATCCCACTTCTGACACCAGTGTAATGTCTGAAGAATGACAGACAAAAGACTTTCCGTGTATTCACGTTTAATTAGAACGCAGAACAACTGTTTACAGCCGCACCAGCCTAACTCGATCGTCTCTCCCCGCATTAACACTATCATTGCCGGTGCAAAAAAAACATATACCAGCAATTTTCCAATGATTATAAAGTCTGTGCGCTACAGTATATAGATATGTTTGGGCTGTTATAAATGTAAAAAATAATTGATATATTATATTATATTATAGTTTGGGGTGGGGATAAACTAAATGCTATCTGCGATGACGTCACAATCGTGTTGCATTGTGGTCTATGGAGTTGCCTGAAGTGTACATATGAAGCAGACTCGCTCCCTCGGTCAAAATCGAGGGGTCGAGGGTTCACGAGTACGTGTCTAAAAGTGGAGTGGAACGCAGCTCCACACTTGCGGTCTTGGCCACTTGAGAGCGCTTGCGCACGACCGGAAGTAAGTATGCAACACTGTCCCAGGTTTTAAAAACTGCAAAGTGCAGTGCCCTTAACGCACACTAAATCCACACTATCTCGAATACCGCTCCAGAGCGCTATTTGAGGTTTAGTGTATCCCATCATGCATCATGTTCTGGAAATAAATCGTGAGACTTTTTGCTGAGATCTCACAAGAGGTCACGGAAACCTTTCCAATGTAAGTTAAATATTAATATAATAATTAGATATTACATATAATTTGGTAGAAAAACAGTGTTTTTATGTTTTATTGATGCAAAGATGAGTTGTGGTGATATTTATTTTGTACAACATTTGCAACTGCTTTTTATCACTTAATTAGAAGCACCACAAATTAAAATTATGTCATGTTATAGGGACTACTGAACAACAGACATTTAGAAGTTGATTTTAAAATGCAAAGTATTTAAAATTAAAATAAAGCTATGTAAACACTTGCATTTTTACAAAACTATAAGTGTGTCCCATCATAATGAAAAGTTTGACACACACCTGTGGTATTCATCCTCACATGAACACTTGGGCCAAATACAGGAAATATGTCATATAAGTTGTCAAGTGGTCAAGTGCAAAGACCGCAAGTGTGGGTATTTGGACAAACCATTAGACAACTTAATCCAGATATTTTAATAAAATCCACAAATTCGTTTGAAGAACCAAATTAGCCAGAGATCAGTTTTCACGATTAGAAGATCTGGCATCTTTCAAATCATCTCAGATGTATTAAGCGAGGTACGAGGGCCGGAGGGGGACTCATTTTCAGCCCTGGAGTTCCATGCCTTAGACCGGCCCACTTTGTTTTTTTTAATTTTTTTACTGGCCTTTGCGCTTTCTATTATGCATTTTTTATCTATTATTTTTTGCTCGCATATCTCCAACAATGGTTTTTTTTTTAGCAAGCTGCCGCTGTCAGGGGAGTCAAAAGATAATTACGTCATCATTGCCAATTAACATAAGAAATGGAAAATAAGGGACAATTGTGATTCTGTATCTTATTTAAGAAAATAGTGTTCATTCTTGTAGAAAATAAGTGTTTATACTTTAAGAAAATAAGGGACAGAATAAGGGACGTTCCAAATATTTGTAGGCTAGCCTACTGTACCATAATGTAGGCCTAAGTCTGCCTGCAGTTAAAATGTTCTCAGAAATAATCTATTGTTTTCCTTAACCTATTTATGTACAATTATTCTAAAAAGATTTTTAAATGTCATACAAAAAATGTCATCTGCCTGAGTAAATTGTACCATTATAGAATTGTGACTTCACATGTGTAACTGAGGAGGTGAAAATACTGTGAAATTACAAATGGCATTGAAACGTCAGTTAATCAAGCATTTTTTTAAAACAATGGCACTTAAAGATTTGATCTAAAATATTATTGCAACTATAGCCTTTGAATGAATGAAAATGCATAAATTTATAAATTAACGAAAACTTAAGAGAGTGTGGGCCGCTTCTGGTGCTTGGATTTTTACTTCAATA
>NW_015505470.1:1421606-1428397 GCF_001515645.1 Sinocyclocheilus grahami
TATATATATATATATATATATATATATATGTGTGTGTGTGTGTGTGTGTGTGTGTGTGTTATTCCAAAACCCATAAGAAATGTGGTTATCTTTAGAACATAAATAAATATATATTTTAATCATGTCTGAGAGAATTCATGTCCCTCCAATGAAAGTATGTTCACCCAAAACTCTGATGCTTCAAAACATTCATAAAGAGATCAAACAAACAAATACATACAAATTAAGCAGTTTAATCCAAGAGAGACAATCACTTTATATAATAAGCAGATTTATTTTAGCTTTTAGTCAAATATACGTAAAAATTGATCAGCTAACAATGTTCACAGCATTCAGATTTAGCTCAAGCATTCCACAGCAGTTGCATGGGTTATACTTATGCTACATTTATGTGCTTTTGGAGCTTAAACATTTTGCTCACCATTCACTTAAAATGTATAGACCCACAGAGCTGAAATATGAGCTTCTTTAGTTTTAGTTTGTTCTGCCTGTAAGGGAGAGGAGATGGTGCAATCTTGGAATAACATAGATTGCTTTGTTTGCACATGCACGGAAAATCAAACATTCAAAATGAGGAGACACTGATATTTACAGGTCAACCCCCAATGTCAGGCTCCAGGGTGTGCAGTGCTTTTCTGTCTATAGCTGTGGTGCTGCTCAGCATATTTTACTAGATAGAAGACTAAGAACAATTTTGCCACTCATTTAACAAGAAAGTTACCAGATTTAGTTATCACCACACAACTTCAATAACCCGTACCCAATTGAAATATCTGAATCTACAGAGCTGTCTTTTGTCAGTCATATAAAATCAAAATACTTTTTTTTTAAACAACATGGCTCTATGTTACCATCGGCAAAAACTGATGTTGCCAGTCAGTGAAAAGCAGTGTTTTGTAGAGGAATATTTAATATTTTTTGGTTACCAGACAAGACTTGCTGTTCACAGGTTTTGGGTATCAGACAAAACTTTTGCTGACTGGGTTTTGGATACCAGACAAAACAGATATCTTCTGGAAGCAGGGCCTGAGTGGGACTCATTTTCAGCCCTGGAGTTTCATGCCTTAGACCGGCCCACTTTTTTTGTCTTTTTTTTTTTCTACTGGCCTTTTCAGTGCCGCCTTTGCACTTTCTATTATACAATTTTTATCTATTATTTTTTGCTCGCATATCTCCAACAATGGTTTTTTTTTTAGCAAGCTGCCGCTGTCAGGGGAGTCAAAAGATAATTACGTCATCATTGCCAATTAACATAAGAAATTGAAAATAAGGGACAATTGTGATTCTGTATCTTATTTAAGAAAATAGTGTTCATTCTTGTAGAAAATAAGTGTTTATACTTTAAGAAAATAAGGGACAGAATAAGGGACGTTCCAAATATTTGTAGGCTAGCCTACTGTACCATAATGTAGGCCTAAGTCTGCCTGCAGTTAAAATGTTCTCAGAAATAATCTATTGTTTTCCTTAACCTATTTATGTACAATTATTCTAAAAAGATTTTTAAATGTCATACAAAAAATGTCATCTGCCTGAGTAAATTGTACCATTATAGAATTGTGACTTCACATGTGTAACTGAGGAGGTGAAAATACTGTGAAATTACAAATGGCATTGAAACGTCAGTTAATCAAGCATTTTTTTAAAACAATGGCACTTAAAGATTTGATCTAAAATATTATTGCAACTATAGCCTTTGAATGAATGAAAATGCATAAATTTATAAATTAACGAAAACTTAAGAGAGTGTGGGCCGCTTCTGGTGCTTGGATTTTTACTTCAATAATGAGGTCCAAGTTTAAGAATAGCCTACGCAAGAAGTATTTATTTATTTATTTTGTAATGCATTTTTTCCCCTCTCTATTTAACAGCATTAATTTACAATGAAAGACGTCTTCCCTCAGGTAGAATAAATGTTTTCCTGCCGTGCTGGATGTTGGGCTCATGATCAATAAGTTGTTTGCATTCGCCCAAACTGATTTTGTAAAATAAAAAAGCAGACAGTGAAGGGTGCAGTTAGCGCGAGTCCCGCTCGATGTGAAGTGGGAGCAGACGGCCGAGATAATTCCGCTTGGTCTTAAAGCCTTCCTCAATTGTCTATGTTCACAAATAAAACAACGATTTTCGCAAAAATAATGATTAGTTATCACATTTATTCATCTATTTTATTTATCAATTGAGAATTTGTTACTGATATGATCTGGTGAAAATAATAATATGGCCTGCGAGAAAATAAATAAAAGGAGTGGGGCTGCTATGAGTGCAGGCAGCCTAGGAACAGCATAGTTCAACCCAGTGGCATGACAGCACCGGCCCTCGAGGCCAAAAAATAGACCGGCCCACCGGTGCTTCCGATTAGCCAATCCGGGCCTGCAAGGTACGAAGAATGGGCCCCAGAACTGTTTTGAGAAGGTGCTTTGAGCCATGTATTATTACTATGAATGAATTAGGCTACTACTAGGCCTATTATCATATTGTGCTCTGCAATAATCATTAACTCAAACTCGTTTTTATGAGATAAAGGAAAAAAAGAAAAGAAAATCGGCCAAACATATCGGGCAAAAAAATCAGCATCATATACCGGCCATCGGCTGCCCTGATTTCTAAATATCGGCATCGGCCAGAGAAAAACTCTTATCAGTCGACCTCTATTGCTGACACTTAAATTAATTGTTTTGCCACTTTTGCACTTGTTATTAATGTATTTTGAATGCATTTTTTTTTTTTTTTTTCAAAAAATTTATGTTTATTTGTTATGCATGTTATATATGTTTATTAAAAACAAGTTTTGTAATAACCACTTGTTCCGGTCCAGACCTTTGACACTGATGAAAATTCAGATTTGGACCTTTGAATGTAGATTTTGAGAACCCCTGATCTAGACAATAGTGAACACCTGTTTCAAGGTCTATTTCTGACCTTTCTGCTAATAATAATAATATAATAGCGGTCTTATAAAGAGATGGTCAACATAGTATACATATGAGTTTATTTATAAATTTTTTGATTAAAGGGATAGTTCACCCCAAAATATAATAAATTTCAGTCGACCTCTATTGCTGACACTTAAATTAATTGTTTTGCCACTTTTGCACTTGTTATTAATGTATTTTGAATGCATTTTTTTTTTTTTTTTTCAAAAAATTTATGTTTATTTGTTATGCATGTTATATATGTTTATTAAAAACAAGTTTTGTAATAACCACTTGTTCCGGTCCAGACCTTTGACACTGATGAAAATTCAGATTTGGACCTTTGAATGTAGATTTTGAGAACCCCTGATCTAGACAATAGTGAACACCTGTTTCAAGGTCTATTTCTGACCTTTCTGCTAATAATAATAATATAATAGCGGTCTTATAAAGAGATGGTCAACATAGTATACATATGAGTTTATTTATAAATTTTTTGATTAAAGGGATAGTTCACCCCAAAATATAATAAATTCTGAAAATGCTGATTTCCAAACATGTACGACATTCTTTTCCAGTAAAACATAAAAGAAGACACTTAGAATGTCTTAAAATATCACTTTTTTCCAGTAACATTATCCCTGTGGAACCATTTATCACCCACATAAAATGCAGCTAAAAAAATGCTTTCATAACAGCTCTTAATAATGGTTGACCTTACAGATAAAATCTGATGTTGCTATGATGGTGTGGGTGGCAGAAATGTTATGTGTACATTCTTTACAGAGAGATATACTTTATGATCACTCTATCCCCATGAACAAACAGTCCTGGAGTATAAGTCATTTCACCGTGAGAAAAAAAAAATGTTTTTGTAATTTTTATAGTTTTTGAGAAATGTTTTTTGTATATGTACTACAGAGCTGTTATACACACTTGACTCATGACATATATCTTTCTACTTTTTTCTCACACAGTGGCTCCCCCATATAACGAAACACTGCACTTCTCAAGGTTTTTAATCAATCTGCAAGTCAATAAAGACTCAGGCAACCTGCCAACATTTGAAAAAGCTCCAAATATAGCTGCTAAAAAGCTGATACATACATGCTAACTCACTTAGAAACCAAACTTGCACATTTAACAAGGGGTTCCACTGAAGAAAAACTGTTATCCACATATGTACAGTCGTGGCCAAAAGTATTGGCAATGACATAAATGTTGTGTCTTGCAAAATTTGCTACTTAAGCTGTTGTGGTGTTCATTCACATTGTTTCTACAAGTATTGGCAATGACATAATCTAGAAATAATGTGAATGAACACCACAACAGCTTAAGCAGCAAATTTAGCAAAACACAAAATTCATGTCACTGCCAATACTTTTGGCCACGACTGTACAGGCAATATTGTATGTTCTCTGTAACGCTCTACAAAGCAGTTTAAGAGGACAACTAATAGAGGTAATTTAGTCATTTTCTGCTTACGTTTCTAGTGAAAAGTATATTATTTCAAACATAAATTGCTAAACATATAGGCCAGTAGATTAGCCATGTTGAAATGAATAGAAATAGTCTTTCATCTTCTCTGGCTTAAACTGTCACATGGTTGATTGGTTGATTTTCAACAGGCACACAGATAGAGTGAATACTTCAGATTTTACAAACAATGTTCTGCACTGTGTATTCCCCAGCCGGAAACATCTCCTCTTCAGATGCTGTTAAACACACAGCTCAAGCCTCAATGGGATATAATTGTGTGTTATCGTGAAGATCATTTCAAGATATCGTGACACAAAAACACTGAAATAAACAAGATTCCCAAACACAGAGAGGCCTCAGATCACAGACCACCAACAGTCCAGCAATTTTTTTTTTCTCCCTCTGTAATCACAGAAGTTTTTTTTTTCATGCTGGTCAAAGCAGCATCAAAAAAACAAACTATACTGTGGGTTGTTGCTTTTCTTCCTGTCTAAGTAGGTGGTTCTTGGCATAACAAGCTGCAATGTAAACAACACTTTTTTGCAAGTCCTACAAATGACAATGTTTGAGGGAGCTTCAAAAAGTTATATAGCACCTTCTGAATATGGTTGGTCATTCACTCTCATTCCTCTGACTGTCATTCATCTAACTGTCACATGACTTTATCATGCAGCACAGCTGGTAGTAATTGGCACTATGTCTGAATTGCCCAATTAGGGAAAGCGAGAGAAGTCTAGTATGGAATTTATTTTGATTACCTCGTTTCCCTCCCATTCAAGAATCTGTAAAATTTGAATGACCCTTTCAATCACTGCTGCACTGCATATGTACATGATGAAGCACACATCATTCTAAAGCCCCATTTTATGTTCGTTGTAGCTGTAATTCTCTCCACTCGTCATTTATTTTGCATTACTTTGTATTGTTCTCCTTCTTCAGTGTCCTCTAGTGCAGTGGTTAAGGCTGTCACAAGGGGATGCAGTGATGGTGGTGCTCGCCTCACAGTTTAAGGGACAGACGTTACTGTGGTTACAATCAAGGATTCCTTTCAGCTTTTTAAATAATTCCTGTAAGCATTATAATAAATTATTTTATTGATATCCACCTTATTTTTTCCCCAAGAGCGGGTGCAGCAATTTGTGAATTTAATGTATCTGGCTTCGGGTCTCATCTGCTTCCCACTATTTTTAGCTGTACAAAACAGCTAATTTTGCTGCTTTATATTGCCAACTGCAATTTTTATTACCATATTATTTTAATATATTATGTTAATTATGAACACACTGGTCATGACGACATTAGGGTTTTACTCGGGAGCCCTAATCATCTCTGATTCTAAGAGAAATTGGCAATGAAATTTGGCTAGTGCATTCCGCACGCTGAGCCACTCCCCATACATACGGATATAAAGAGGTGACAGGAGTATCCACTCATTCAGGTTTTATGCTGAGGAGCCGAGAACATGTCCCTGGCAACCAGCAATGGTTCGAAGTTGTGGCATGGGGACATAACATCTCTGTTCCCTCCATCAGGGAACAAGGATTGCATACGTAACCAAGACGTTACCTATCTGTCGGTCACCACGAGTTATGTCGTGACGACATTAGGGGTCCATAGAAAACGTGCCACAACCTGAACACCATCACAACCGTGAGGTGCCGCAAATGTTGACAAGTTGCAGCATGTCAGACAAATGCTACGCAAAGGTCTAAGGGCACTACGGCCTGTAAAAGGTAAGGTCTGCCCAGGGGCTGAATGAGTGGCGACACATCGGCGTGATGGTCATGCGAACTGTACCATAGCACCATGCCCATCTCGGGACTCGGGAGTGTAACCAGTGTTGAAGTGGTCTTATATGAAGCAATCTAAGCGGCGTGACGGCGGATGCAGATGCCATATGCCCTAGGAGCCACTGAAGGTGTTTCAGCGGTACCACTGTCCTGCCTCTGAAGGTACTCAGGCAGTTCAGTCAAACTCCTGAAGTTTGCAGATGACACCACACTCATCGGCCTCATTCAGGACGGTGACGAGTCTGCTTACAGACAGGAGGTTAAAGAGCTGGCTGTCTGGTGCAGTCTCAACAACCTGGAGCTCAACACGCTCAAAACTGTGGAAATGTCCGTGGACTTCAGGAGGAACCCCCCTGCTCTCCCTCCACTCACCATTATGGACAGCACTGTGACTGCAGTGGAGTCATTCAGGTTCCTGGGCACCACTATCTCTCAGGACCTGAAGTGCGACACTCACATAGACTCTATAGCTGCTGAAACAGTTCTACTCCGCCATCATTGAATCCATCCTCTGCACTTCTATAACTGTCTGGTTCAGCTCAGCTACCAAATCTGACCTCAGAAGACTACAGAGGGTAGTCCGGGCTGCTGAGCGAATCATTGGTACAACCCT
>NW_015505470.1:1432810-1437649 GCF_001515645.1 Sinocyclocheilus grahami
CAGCAGCTAGTGAGGCTGGGAAAATACACATCCAGCACCCGTACAATCAGCACTGGAGCTCCTCAGGTTTGTGTTCTCTCTCCACTGCTCTTCTCCCTGTACACCAACGACTGCACATCTAAAGACCCCTTTGTCAAGCTCCTGAAGTTTGCAGACGACACCACACTCATCGGCCTCATTCAGGACGGTGACGAGTCTGCTTACAGTCAGGAGGTTAAAGAGCTGGCTGTCTGGTGCAGTCTCAACAACCTGGCGCTCAACACGCTCAAAACTGTGGAGATGACCATGGACTTCAGGTGAAACCACCCTGCACTCCCTCCACTCACCATTATGGACAGCACTGTGACTGCAGTGGAGTCATTCAGGTTCCTGGGCACCACTATCTCTCAGGACCTGAAGTGCGACACTCACATAGACTCTATAGCTGCTGAAACAGTTCTACTCCGCCATCATTGAATCCATCCTCTGCACTTCTATAACTGTCTGGTTCAGCTCAGCTACCAAATCTGACCTCAGAAGACTACAGAGGGTAGTCCGGGCTGCTGAGCGAATCATTGGTACAACCCTTTTTTCTCTCCAAGAACTGTACTCATCCAGAGTGAGCAAAAGGGCTGGCAAAATCACTCTGGACCCCTCACATCCAGCACACTCCCTCTTTGAACTGTTGCCATCTGGTCGACGCTACAGAGCACTGAACACCAGAACGGCCAGACACAGGAACAGTTTCTTCCCTCAGGCAATCCATCTCATGAACACTTGACAATAACTGTGGAACACACACTATTTATTCACTCATACACTTATTTATCTAACACACATACTCAGTCTACATTTCAATTTGCACATAATATACCTGTATATACAACTGTCTATTGTTATATACCTGTACATACAATTGTCGATTTGTATATTTTTATTCCTTATTTACTTGTTCTATTTTTTATTTATTTAAATTTTTTATTATCTGTGCTTTTTGTTCTGTCACTGTCATTCTGTTGCACTGCGGAAGCTTCTGTCACGAAAACAAATTCCTCGTATGTGTAAACATACCTGGCAATAAAGCTCATTCTATTTCTGATTCTGATTCTGATTCAGGTCAACCGCTGTAAACCAATCCTTGGGCTAAATGCATCTTGAATGGAAGCTTGTGAAGGGCCTGATTCAAGACTCACAGATCCAGGATTGGCCAAATGCCACCGTCTTTTTTGGGTACGATGAAGCAAGGGCTGTAAACCCCTGCCTCATCTCAGCTGGAGGAACAGGCTTGATTGCATCCTTTGCCAGTAGGACGGCAATCTCCTCGCACAGGACAGGGGCATCTCAGACTACCACTGACATCTCAAGGATGCCGCTGAACCTGGGGGGGTCGCCTGGTGAACTGAATCACGTAGCTGAGTCGAACTGTCCGAATGAACCAGCGGGACGGGTTGGGCAGTGCCAGCCATGATTCCAAGCTCCGTGCGAGTGGCGCCAAAGGGACAATCGATGCACCCGTGGTGGTGCAGCGATGGGAAGTCGTGCTGAATGGCCTAGAAGGCATCTTGTCCTGGCTCATCACAGCAGGACTCCCCATGTCCCCAGAGAGACTGGCCAGAGATGCGTGGAGAGGCGTTGCGTCCCTGAGCCGTGATCTCTTGTCCACTGGCGATAGGGGGCATCGTGGGCGAGAGTGAGGAGGCATCAATCACTGTCAACCCACAAACCTGGTAATCCGGAGGAAAGAGAAAATGCTCTACTCTGAAACTGTGGAAACCGCTACATAACAGAAACAAAATGAAACCCAGGATTCTCCGCCCGGCTCTCCTCTAGGGGAAGGAGTGGCACTGTACTCACCATGTCCTTTGAAAGAGCAGCTTACCATGTCTCTGGGTTGCCTGTATCAGGGCTGCTATTTCATCTCTTTAGAGGACTTAGGGGCCGGCTGGAACACGGGTGACACCGCGCTCCTGCGAGAGGCTCGCTCTGGAGGACGCAGGAGGGCACCTACGGAGACGAACAGACTGGGGCACAGCCCGCAACGGAATGCTGGCAGGTGGAGGATCATGTCAGAGCAGGATATGCTGGATAGCCTCGGTCTGCTTCTGTGCTGCCGAGGACTGCTAGGCTAAGTTCTCGGCAGCGTCGCCAAACAGGCCAGTCTGGGAGACGGGAGCATCAAGAAAGCATACTTTGTCGACGTCTCTCATCTCGACCAGGTTGAGCCAAAGATGGACATCGTGGATGGAAAGATGGAAAACGTGGACATCGCCTCCCCCGAGGGACCGCGCTGTGGCTTTCACACCCGGGGGGGCGAGGTCCATAGCCGAGCGCAGCTCCTGCATCAACCTCGAGTCAGTACTACCCTTGTCCATTACTTTGAGTGCCGTGACTTGGTGGACCTGCAGGATCGCCATGGTATGCAAGGCAGAAGCGGCTCGGCCCGCAGCACTATATGCTTTGGCAGCAAGAGCCGCCGACAGCCTACAGGCTTTGGATGGGAGACGAAGACGATTTCTCCAAGTGGTGGCATTTTGCGGGCAGGTGCACCGCACTCTCCACCTGGGAAATGTCAACGTACCCCCTAGCCACTCTGCCATCAAGGGTAGTGAGGATGAAGGAAGATGAGCTGGCCGAAAAAAGGGGCCATCCACGACTTCGTCAGCTGCATTTCTGAGAAAAAAGGAACCGGGGAACCAGAGCGTGGTCGCGAGCCGCACTTCACGCCAAAAAAACCAAACATCCAGGCTTCCTGGGAAAGCATGGCCTTACTTCCAGGTCCAATTCGGCGGTGGCGGCAACACCCGAGAGGGGCAGCCCCACCAAATCTTCATCCTCGGAGGATAATAGCCCATCCCCGATGCTGCGATCGAGATCTGATCTTCCGGCGGTGCACCGAAATGAAATGCTGAGACCGTCACGAGCCGGGCCAGCGAAAACATTCAGGAGCCGCATGAGACAGCCGCTGCGGGAGGAGTAAGAGATCCGCGGGGAATGACCTGGCGGAGAGGCTCTTACTGTGATCCTCGGATCTCCCAGAGCACTAGCCAGCGGTCCTCTGCTCATGACAGAGAAACCAGGACGGGTAGTGACAGAGGATGCCACTCTCATCCCCTTGAGGAGAGACAGGCGAAATCACAGCTCTGCCATGGTCATATGCTCACAGTGAACGCATGAACCATCCACAAATGCAGCTTCAGCGTGCTGGATGCTAAAACACTGAAGACAACGATCGTGGCCATTGCAGTGTTAATTTTGACAGGCATTTTTGATTTAGTCTTAGTCTTTATCTTGAGACGAAAATGTGCTTAATATTCTTACATTTTAGTCATTTGAGACTTTCATTGTTTTAGTCGACGAAAAGTCATTGCACTTTTGTCAACTTTTAGTCATTACTTTTAGTCAAACTGCAGTTAACAACATTTATTTTGGTAGTTATTTTATAAATAGTCATTAATTCTTCTCTCTTTAGGCCAAATCAATTATCAAGGATTGAATTTGGAAAAACTTGAATAAATGATGACAATTTAAATTTTTGGGTGAACTATACCTTTAACACAGGGGTGTCCAAACTCAGTCCTGGAGGGCCGGTGTCCTGAAGAGTTTAGCTCCAACCCCAATTAAACACACCTGAACCAGCTAGTCAAGCTCTTACTAGGCATACTAGAAACTTAAAGGCAGGTGTGTTGAGGCAAGTTGGAGCTAAACTCTGCAGGACACCGGCCCTCCAGGACCTAGTTTGGGCAGCCCTGCTTTAACAGTAGTGAAAAGGGAGCAACTTATAAAAAATATAGTTGTTCATATATAATATATACACACATACAGTATATATATATATATATATATATAGAATTTATAATTTAAAAAAAAAGAAGCAGAATAAGACAAATACAAAAGAGATACAAATTAAACAAATTTTTCAGATACAGTAGGTTTACTTAACATATTTATTTAACATCTTTTGTAGGTTAACATTAATGACACGGATAGGTACTTAATTAGGAATGCTGTCCCTTTAAGACGGAAGGCATGTGTAAGAAATTATCGTCTGCCTCGACCCAGCTTCCACTGCAAATTGTTTATTAAACTATGCTCCTTTCACTACAAAGAGCTTAATTATCATATAGATAGTTCTTTCCGATCTTAATCATCTGTAAATATTAACATTACCTCCGGAGATAGCGTAGGAGAAGCAGCAGGTCGTCAAGAACCATCTGCTGACCAAAAGGGTACATGAAAGAACTGCTATGGATTCTGTTTAATCTTATCACCTTAACTTTTGGTTCTTCCCACTTGAGTCTACCGAAGATGTGGGAACGGAAGACTATCACTTTAATTGTCATCCGCAATTTACATTTAAAACGAAACTTCATTTACATGTTGAGAGGGAAGATAAACGTAATACTGTATAAAATGATTGAGCTTAGGATGTTCGGGGTTCAGTCTGACTCCGTTGAACCCAAGGTACTAGGCTATATGTACTTTGTCACTACTATTCTGTAATAAATATAATTCTTCATCAAGATCTTCGACGTCTTCACGTTTTCTTACATTGGCAAGCCACCCAGCGCAGGAGTTTCCAAAAAGCAGGAAAAAAGGTAAGAAAAGCGGTCTAAAGTAACTGAATTGATCCGACGTAGTGTGATCACAGAATTATTTCATTATGTTGTGTTATAGTATAGTGAGTCCGACGTACCGCGATTCTAAAACAGTAAACCCGAAGCAGTGTGGTTTTTGCCCGACGTATTGTGGCACTGTTTTAATCTGATAAATATTATTTTGAACCCGAGGAACTGTGGCTAAGTAAACTGTTTTAAATATATAACATAAAACCCGAAGTAGTGTGGTTTTGTCCGACGTAGC
>NW_015505470.1:1438177-1469782 GCF_001515645.1 Sinocyclocheilus grahami
CAATAAAATTTTGAAAATGGAAGAAATTATTGTTAAATACATCGCTAAACACGGCACTCAAGGAATGTTTGATGGAATAGAGAAGATTGTTGAAAAACCATATGAATGGGCTATCTCTAAATTTGAAAACTTAAAAAAAATGCCTAGGAACAAAAAAGGAAAAATTGCCAATGCGCTTCAAGCTGTTTTTGCATCGTACAAAGTAACTAGGCGTAGAGTAGATGAGCTAGAAGCTGATAATGAACGACTCAGTTTCAGAGTGATATCTACTAAAAATTACCATGCAAGTGAAACAATATGGAAAGAAGAAAAGGTTAGGATGCAGAATGAGATCACACGTCTTACAACTAACAATAGCATGCTTAGATCCTCTGTAGAAGCATTGTCCAACGATTTGGAGGAAGCAAAAGTTGCATGTCAGTTTATGATAAAGAATTGCACAACTAAGCAACACAGCAGTAAGACACTGTTAGGAGTCAAGCTGTGTAATCCTATTTCAGAAATACTAGATTTGCAGGAAGATGAGAGTTAAGAAGAGATTCTGAGTCATTCAGTTCTCAATATTCTGACTGCACAGCCAGATTCCCTATGGCACCAGTTCATGCTACTACAACTATGCGTGCTAGTGAAGGAGGAGAAGAACCAATGACCTCTACCATGGTCAGAGGGTTTAATCCAAATGAACTAGAAGCTGTGATCAAAAACTTCAGAAGGCAATCCTACTGAACATGATGTATAAGAAAATAACAGTGTATAAATAAAAGTGTATGTATGTTTTCAGTTTGTTCATTTTATATTGTTTACTGTGATAAAAAAAAAAAAAAAGATGGGGGGGGGGGGGGGGGGGGGAGTAAGAACTTGCGTTGCTTATTTGAAGAAGTAATTCCGATATTCTCTTGTAAATTAAAATAATGCGTTAATTTACTAGTTACTTGAGAAAAAGTAAGCTGATTACGTAACTCGCGTTATTTGTAATGTGTTACCCCCAACACTGGTGTATACTAATGTGGTTCTATAAGGTGAATAAGCCCCGCCCCGTTTTGTGTGAAATTGAATCCCACTTAGCAACTTGCTACAATATACATGGAAACGTATTGGTCAAAATGTGGAAACTTTGACTTGTGGTGTGTGGCATTTTAAGGTACGATGCTTGTTACTAATGTTCCTTTGTGTTTCAATCAGCTTTCACCGATGGTAAGCGTGTTAGATGGTGTGGCTTTGTAAGAGGTGAGACCTTTTCATTTTTTTTTTTTTTTTCCCCACCTTTGTGGTTCGTTTCAGTCCAATAATCCTGTGTATGTATGATACCCTGTTAATGACTATTGTTTTTAGCATGTTGTGGTTGTAATTGCTTTTATGGCATAGATTCGTACAAAGACTGGAGTGATGAGAAGCCTAGATGTATGATTTGATATGGTGCACCTTTTATATCTTTTTTTTTTCTTAATTATTTACAGATGTAAGAAGACCAGTCTGACTCCGTTGAACCCAAGGTACTAGGCTATATGTACTTTGTCACTACTATTCTGTAATAAATATAATTCTTCATCAAGATCTTCGACGTCTCCACATTTTCTTACACATGCATGTAATACTGACACGTGTTCAGTTTTCACCCACCTGTTTACGTTCACTTAATCCATAACTGACTGTATTTATGTGAGATACTCTACACGATAAGACATTTGGACTGCTGTGTGTGTGTATTTGAGCACTGAGAACTGATCACGCACTGTATATGAGAACTGAAGAAGTGGAGCGTGCGCGAGAGAGAGCGATCAGCGCGATTCTGCCTATCCCGCCTTCACTAACTTTAAGTTAACCGACAAGGAATTGTGACTCCCGGGAAAAACGGGATGTCTGGTCACCTTATGCCTTATCCCTTATCCTTTGAAGGACAAGACAGTAGCCTATAGGATGTATTTTGAATGTCCGGTAGTCCTCAAATAACATTATAGTCCCGTCTCGTCTTGTTAACGAAGACGTGGCATAAATTTCGTCATAGTTTTTATCATCAGATATTAGTTTTAGCTCATCAACATCTCGTCTTAGTCACAGAAAAAATGTTCCTTAACGAATATTTTTCATCATCGTCTTCATTGATGAAATTAACACTGGGCCATTGACAGAAGACAGGTAAAGAATGCAACCAAAGTGTCGCAAAGTGTCCATGATTTGCTCAGATGCAAAGTGTCCATGATTTGCTCTTTTAGAGAAACTGCTCTTTCAGTTGAAGTGCCCAGGGGAATCGCTAATGACAGGGACACTACTGTACACACCGTAAAACCAACCAGAACAGCCTCTTCTCTTTCCAGCTCTCAGTAACAATTGGCTTTGTGGAGTTGAAATTTATTCACCCACTCGGCTCTGAAGCAAAAATCTGAATGAGTGGATGGACCAGTCGCCTCTTTATACCCTTATGTACAGGGAGTGGCTCAGCCTGCAGAATCCACTAGCTAAATTTCATTGGCATCTTCTCAGAGATAATTGGGGCTCCCGAGTAAACCCCTAATGTTGTCACGACATAACTCGTAGTGACCAACAGATAGGGAACTACTGTTTACTGCACTTCGTTATTCTTCTCGTTATTTCCCTACAGCAGCTAATGAACCGGAAGTCTCGCACATTACCAGAAAACAGCCTACTTCCACATTGAAAAATAAGGTGGCTACATATGTTTGCACTAAATCTGCATTCAATTGAATCCCTATAATTCCCCCAACTGGATTTAAAAAACATAACCTCTGTGTGTTAATACAAACGTGTTAATAAAACTATATTTATTAGTGATGTTTTTAAAAATAATAACAGATCTGCCAGTTCTCTGACAAGACACACCGCTGCACATTATTACTTAATACAACAGTCATTCATAATAAAATCTTAGCTATGACTTATAAAGTGTTGTGTATTTAAATACATAACATTTTATAATAAGACTTCATATTTGAACAATATAATAATTCTATTAGGATATGAACAGCTTTATGCATTAACCCAGTATTCACCTTATTGAAAAGTGGCTTCATATTTACTGATTATTATTATAGCTCTAACATGCACCTCATGTAATTACAAAAGCCTGCTCAGTTTTTTCAGTAAAAAAAACAAGATCTGAACATATCACTAATTATAAAAAGAAAAAAAAGTGTATTGGAATCCAACTGACAATTTTCCTATTCAGTGTCATTTTAATATTTTTGCATGTTGTTGGACCTGTTTATAGTAACAGTATATTTGATATGAATTTATATTTCTTAAAAATAAATAAATGAATTTAATTTATATCATGATTTTTGTTTGTTAATTTATTTCTTTTTTAGTTAAATTTATAGTTGCAAGTAATTCAATTTGCAACTAAACCATTAATGATTGAAATGTAAAAGGGCAGGTTTGACATTTTGATTACCTTTAAGCTCTATAGTGTAAAAAACATACTCTGGAGTGACATGAGGGCTGGTGGATGATGAAAGAATGTTAAGTTTAAAACAAATGATCTGCAGAAGGTGCAACATGACTGGACCAAACAAATATAGATGTGATGATGTCTCTATCTCACTCTCTCTCTCTCTCTTACACACACACACATTCAAAATGTAATGGGCCCTTTTTGTCCCTTTTGGTCGGTTAATGTTAAATCTTAAGAAAGAAAAAAAACACACAGTTGAGAAACACTGCCCTACATGGTTCTTGATCAGGACACTGCATTGTCCTTGTATCCGTGAATCACATTTACATTATGGTAGAATGGCATTGGTGACTTTTATGACTGATGTCAGTTTAGAAGCCTGGAGAAATTCTTGTCACCGCTTCCAGAGGTGAATCTTATAGCTTTCAGAGCTCAATCTCTCATCCACACAAATCAAAGTGCTGAGGGAAGAAGAGCTGCTAAAATTAGAGCTCAATAGAGGCTTGATAGTGAAAATGTCAGGTTCACACTTCAAGTAAGTAAATCTGGCGTGTCTTTGGTTCCTGGATTTGTGTGCTCAACATTTTGATTTAAAGTCCCCCTGTGGTGAAAATCAATTTTTTTATGTTGTTTATTTGTCTTTGTGTTGTTTTTAATATGCTTTTAGACAAACCATGTGCCAATCCATTTATCAACACCATTGCTGAGTATTTTCTCCTTAAAACTGTAGTTTCCCAAAGGCAGTCACAGAAACGCGGTTTGAAACAGCCTTTGTTTTGCTACGTCACAAAACTCAATAATCAATCGCGTCAAGGGATCCTATCCTTAGCATATCATTAACTGTGCTGCAAAGGGTATAGTGAGAAAGCAGCCAGGTTAATCCGGTAAAAGTTATATTTTTTCTGTAGATGTTTCGCCAACTGTTAATATTTCCCCCTATTTTCAAGATGTCATGTGCTGTTAGCGCTTATTTATTTGTATTTAGAACTGCTAACTTGAATAATAACCCGCTGCAGCAGTGTAAAAGTAGCCCAGAGTCAGACGCACCTCTCCCGCATTGACATCCGCATGTCACACGCGTATGATCACTGGCGCGATTTGGAATCACAAACTTGGCTGCATTTGAGTCTTCACGGCATTTTGAGGACACAACATCATCAAGTAAGTAAATTTAACGAATGTTACAGTATCCACTGTAGTTGTCCGCTAGTAAAAACATTTTTATCAGTCATTTTCCGTGTAGAACCAGCACAAACAGATAATGTTACCTCATGAAGTTAGCCATCAGTCTCCTTGCTTAAATTGAGCATACCAGCTTATTTCTGGTTCAAACAAATATGGCTTAATTAAACCAATATTTCCACTTGCCATTGCCATTGTATCGCGTTTACTACAGTTCAGTACAGTTCAGGAGGCGCTGGCTCATGGCTGGCTGCTGTGTGACTGAGTGGAGGCGGGGCTAATTTGCGTATTCATAGATCCGCGTATAGTAAATGAGGCAAGGGTGTAGAGTTGCATTCAAGCTATTTTAAGACATGAGAAAATTATTTTCACAAAAAAAAAATGTAAATATGTAATTTTTATGATCAAAGATGAGTTTTAAAGGATACAATTTTTGACTACAGGGGGACTTTAAGATCTATTTACACCAAATGTGAAATGAATCGCAGACAAAAGTATGGACACGAAGACCAAAACTACCTTATTGTCCCGAATATAAAACTATGTTTTTTTCTTGGAAATACATCTGAAAAAACGCGGTTAATAAGTTAATAAGACAGTAATCTACTGTTAATAAGATTTTGGTAGGCTACTATTAGATGGATAGCCTAAATGTCCTAATTCAGATGGGCTACCTTTTTTTTCTTTTTTTTTTATGGTATATCAAAAAGTGTATATTTTTTAAATGTGATTGTTGGTACATTTTTTCCGTTTTTACCATACTTTCAAAACAAAAATTAAAATAGGAAAAATATGCAATATGAAAATAATTGAAAACAAAATGTCTTTTGCTGAGAAAAAACAAGATTTGGTTTTTAAAAAGCCTTTTTCCAAAAGATACATCTGGAAAAAGGGGGGTCGTCTTATAATCAGGGTCGTCTTATATTCGGGCCAAAACGGTAATTACAACAGATGAGGAATATACTTTTTTGCTTAAAGCTTTACAATGTGAAATTAAGTAAATATGTTTAACACATTTAACTAATTTAGCATTGAATTGTTCCATTCTATTGTGTGATTTCTAAAAACTGGTCAGAAATAGCCAGAGTCATAAAAAGGCAGTATGTCTATCATGCTCCTATCAAGACCTTCTTAGCATAATTTATTAAATTGGATTTTATTCATTTATTTTTATTTGCCACCAACAAAAACATATTTAATAAACATGTAATAGTAAAGGAATAGTTAACCCCAAAATTAAAATTACCCCATGATTTACTCGCCCTCAAGCCATCCCAGGTGTACATGACTTTCTTCTTTCAGACAAATTTTTATAAGAAAAATAACCATATTTAACATTTTATAAACATTTTATTACATTTTATAAAGTAATCTCTAGCTTCTGCTAACTGTCGTATGCACATTAACGAGAGAGTGGCATCCAGCGGATGACGTAGGACGTATGCATAGTGCAAGCTCCAGTGAGAATATGCTAGTCTCGCGAGAACCAACGTTTGTTTACAGGAGCAAAGGAAGCAAAGTTTCCTTACTTTAGCAAAAAGGAAAACCAGTCTCCTCTTGGCTTGTATCGAAATCCTCTGACATTTTTCTTTACAAAACCTCGTTTTGTAGTTCTAATTCATGACCAGTGTTTTGATTTGCTCTCTCTTCTGCGCTTCTGCATTCGTCACTTCTCACCGGAGCTTACTCTACTCCGACATCCGACGTCATCCACCCAGGGGTGCGTTTCCCTAAAGCAACTATGGTCCCAAGTTCCGTCATTACCAATAGAGTTCAATGGAACTTACAACCATAGTTAGCTAACGATGCTTTTGGGAAACGTACCCCAGAATGGCATTCTATTGTGAACGAGAGTACAACAGTAGACACTAGAGGTCACACTTGGGAATC
This sequence comes from Sinocyclocheilus grahami, assembly GCF_001515645.1. NCBI lineage: Eukaryota > Metazoa > Chordata > Actinopteri > Cypriniformes > Cyprinidae > Sinocyclocheilus > Sinocyclocheilus grahami. Next base: position 1,444,659 of record NW_015505470.1, read on the forward strand.
CAGACACCTCTGACATCACTGAGAAAGGGCCAATTTTGGAAAGCAAAATTTGCATAGCTGGCCAAGCCCTGAATATCCGGGTATAAATAGGCCAGCTTGTCATTTGCTCATTCATTCTGGTCTTCGGAGTCGATGCGTACTGAGAAGCAACACTTCATTCACCTCTTAAAAACCTTGTCGTTGGATCTATGGCATAGGCAGTAGTCTTTCGCTTGCTCATATACAGATATTTACTGACAGTACTGAGAGTGGACCTGGATGCTTCAACTGTGATCTTTGAGAGAAAAATTCCTTTAAAAAAGCAATTTCTCGAATAGAGCATTCACAGTCGGATTGTGCATTGCACACCATGCCTTTTCGTCTGTGTCCTTCTGGTTGCGGTTTGTACATCTCACCCTCTGACAGGCATGATTGCTGTGTTCAGTGTTTGGGGCTCACCCATGCTGAAGCAGCTTTTGTTTGATGGTACATGTCCTTCTTGTGAAGGCATCGGCACGTTGCACTCAGCTGCTTCCCATTCTGAGAGTTAGAGAGTTGGATTTTCAACTCAAAGGGTTCAAGTCTCGGTTCCGGCAAGGATTGTAGGTGGGGGGGAGTGAATGAGCAGCACTTTCTTCCACCTTCAATACCATGACTGAGGTGAGACCCTTGAGCAAAGCACCGAACCCCCAACTGCTCACAGGGCGCTGCAGCCAAAAAATTGCTGCCCAATGCTCTCGGTGTGTGCTCACGGTGTGTGTGTGTGTGTGTTCACTTGGATAGGTAAAATGCAGGGCAAAAATTTCAAGTATGTGACACCATACTAGGTCACGTCCTTTCCGTTCCTGAAGGAGAGCAAGGAGATGTTGCGGAAGCAGTTCCGCCGGATGAATTCCCGCAGACCTCTAGTTCCACCAACCACACGTGTTGTCTGGTAGAGTTTCCTGGTGAGTTTGAGAACCCACCTCAGTGTGGGTTCAATCTTTCATTTGGAAGTGGATGATTCGACTGAACCAGCACTTCCTGAGGCTGAGGCTAATCTGACGCTGATGCAGAGATGGCAGCCATGCTGGGCAGCAAAGAGCATCAGGCTCAACTGGACTCCTCCACCTTGTCCTGAGTGCTCTCTGTTGGATAATTGGTTCTTAGAGTCCGAGTGTGACATTTAGCCATGCTCCGCCGCAGCTTCTGAATCCACCCTGCACACCATGGTTATCCTGCAGGTCTATCAAGCCAGGGTCTGCACAGGGTCTTACCTCAGTACGAGGACAGAGTGCTGCAGTCCTTCAGGTGGAAATTTAGCAAAGAACACGATAGAGCCCATCCCCTTAGCCGAGATGGAGAAATTGTTTTACAGTCCCTACTTCATTGTGCTCAAGAAGGGTGGGGGACACAGACTGACCCCGGATTTGAGGGTCCTGAATTGGGCCCTTCACAGTCTTCCATTCAAGATGTTCACTCTAAAACATATGTTAACCTTCTGTGGTCTGAGGGGGTTTGGGGGCACTGGAGAAGTTTTGACATGCCCTGACATTTGTGTGTGTGTGTGGGGGGGGGGTTCAGTATCTTAAAACATATTAATGGCTAAAGTCTTATTACACTTTAATTAGCACAAACTGGGCTACAATAATATGTGAGCAGCATGAATGTACATGTTTGTGTTTTTGAGAAAACAAAGTTTATGCGTGGTTTGTGAAAAACTAAACTATGTACATGTAGCGTCTGGACCAATCAAACACACAATATATATTTTGTTAACTGTATTTAACAAATACTCTGTAACACCCCTCAGTTAACAAGCCATATGAGGACCTATGGACCCTTCCCCCAAAATGCGTAACACCTCAGGAGGGCAGAACAGGCCTCTAGTTCCATGGCAACCAACGCTGATATCACTGGGTTTATTGCCCAAAGGAATGCGAAGTAGAGAAAATCACTACCTTTAAGTAAATATCTACAGCGGATCTAAATATTTATAATTAATTATAACTAGTTATGATTAATTATTCATATTTCCCCATGAGCTGATTCGCTACATACAGAACATTTGTTCACAAGACTTCTGAGAACAGGATGCTGCAGACTAAAGTTTTTGCCACAAACTGATGTGAAGAATCATCCTGTTTACTATAAATATATGCTGTATGTGTGTATATATATATATATATATATATATATATATAGATTTAACGAGTGTAAGACATGTTTTGTGACAGATTTAACGATTGTAAGACATGTTTTGTGACAGAATGCTTGTATGCGAGGGAGTGACAATGATCATGAATATTTAGTGATTCACACCTGAGAGACAAAGGGCCTCCCATAATGAGCCACCAGTCAGTAATGTGTCTGTGAAGCTGGTAACAAAAAAATAATGGGGATTTGTATTTGTATTTTATTTACAACACAGTATTAATTCAAATGTGAAGGTCAAAGACACATTATTGAGCAAACTGATCTAAAAACTGAGACTTGAACAGTAACACACCTTTGTGTCATTGCTGAAACAGATCCTGTTAAAATGTTGAAACAAGTCAACCATACCTGATATTTACAGTGTCTGCTGCTGCTTTCCATGGATTCAAGAAAAAAAACAGCCTCATCATCAGTAGTCAAGGAGGTTATTTTACCATATTTTATGTAAAACTTTAGCCCAATGTAGTTGAACATCTGATGTTGGTATAGAGAAGTGATAGCTGAGTACAACAGTAGACACTCTGATAGCTGTCAGAGAAGTGAATTTTTCAAGGTATCTACCAAAAAATAAATAAAACATCTGTTAGCATGTTGATATACGTGAAACTATATTATCACATTAGCTGTCACTATTATTGGTCACTCATAACTCATAAACAAATAAATAAATATGTTTTTATAGTCATAAACAAGCATGATTTGTATATATTATACAATACAAAACATTTTATATCTGATTCGAGTTTCAGTCCATTTTTGTGACGCGTTTCAAAATAAAGATCACGGAGACCAAGGCAGCAGAGAGCGCACCCTGTTTGTTTTCTTTATTTTACAAAAGCACAAAGTTTTGTTGTTATTATGTGTGTATACAAATAAATTAGACCATTTACAGATTCGATTGATGTTTTGATCTTATCTATACAATCAAAACTGATGGAGTAATTTAAGTTCCTTTAGGGGTTATCTGAAAAAATGCCACAAAATGCGCGTTTGTTTACCCCAGAGGGTTAGCATGTTAGGTTCCACATTTGGTTTGCGGCTATAGACCTGAAGGACACATACTTCCACGTCTCGATCCTTACAATGCAGACAGTTCCTGTGGTTTGCCTTTGAGGGGCGGGAATATCAGTACAATGTTTTCCCCTTCGGGCTGTCCCTGTCTCCTTGTGTCTTTACCAACGTTGGAGAGGCTGCTCTTGCCCCTTTGAGCGATGTTGAAATTTGCATCCTCAACTACCTCTACAACTGGCTAATATTAGCACAGGGACATGGTTTTTGTGCACCTAGCCCAACTGGGAAAAGAGCAAGCTCTCCCCTGTGCAGAGCATCTCTTTTCTCTGTGTAGAATTGAACTTGGTCACCATGACAGCACAATTCTTAGAGGATCATGCTCATTCAGTGCTGAATTGCTTGAGAATGTTCAAATACAAAACAGCGGCCCCTCTCAAATACTTTTCAGAGGTTCCTGAGGCATATGGCATCCTTGGTTGCAGTAACATCATTTGGGTGGATGCATATGAGATCGCTTCAGCACTGGCTTTATGCCCGAGTCCTGAGATGGGCATGGCAGGAGTGTTAAAACAAGTTCAGCGCTTGGAAGGTGTTGTGTCTTAAGTAATTCCTTGTGCTGCCGCTAGAGATGCTGGGTAGGGGGAAGAAGGAAGGAGAGTTGAGATAAGGAGAAAAAGGATATGTTTTAGCGTGAACGTGAAGTTGTTGTTCAGAATAAATGCAAAGCCTCGGAATATAGATACAGTGTCGTGCTTCCTTATAGAGATCAAACAAATTGCCGACTAGGATACTAACTTTTGAGTACTGAAGTTATTGACTGATTAACAATGTCCGTGAATGTCTCTGCACCGCAAATTTTCCTGTCCTGCCCGGGAGAGCCTACTATGCCATTCGACATGTGGTTACACATCTTGGACAATTATTTGCTGGTAATCAAAGCAGTGGGCACTGCATGGCCTGACGCTCGGAAGAGAGCTACACTACTACATTGTTTAGGAGCCGAGGGTCAACGCATCTTTTACGCTCCGCCAGACACTGGTGAGACATATGATACTGCCGTCGTTGCTTTACAAAAGCAGTTCATGCCAAAAGTTAACGTTGTTGTGGAGCGGCATATGTTCAGAAAAAGAGTGCAAGCCCCACACGAAAACATACAACAGTACATTGCTGCTTTGCATGCACTTGCCGCTAACTGTGACTTTAAAATCTGTGATAAAGTCGACGATATGATTCGCGACCAGTTGCTGGAGTATTTACAAAGTGATGATATTAGACAGAGACTGTTAATCGAGCCGGACCTGACATTACAGAAAGCAACTGCCCTTCCAATACAATTAGAAGCCATGGCTAAGCATGCAAAGAGAATGACGGCTGACAAGGATGCTCCAGTGCAAGCTGTACAAGTTAAGTCACACCATGCGAGAGGGAAACACCGTTCACATCCAGCTGCTGCCTCCGCTTCTTCTGCCCATAAGTCATGTTTCAGATGCGGTTCAGACAAGCACCTAGCTACAGTGGGGGAAAAAAGTATTTAGTCAGCCACCAATTGTGCAGTGTCCTGCTGCAAAACTTAATTGCAAATTATGCAACAAGAATGAACATTTTGCGCGAGTGTGCCATTAAGCTCCAGCGAGTGATGTGCGTGAGGTGCAAGTGCATGATGTCACAGTGCTGTATTTAGAGAACTCGGCCAATGCTCCAAAGAAACTATATTGCAAATTGACTGTTAATACTCCTGCTTCACCTGGCACAACAGTAAATTTAGTTGTGGATACAGGTTTTTCTGTGTCCATATTGCCCCTCCATATTTATAAAGGCTACTTCAGTGCCACACAATTTTCTACACCTGTCATCCGACTTGTGACTTATACTCAGGAATGCATACCTGTACTTGGATTTCTGCAAGCACAGGCAGGTGTCTCCAATGCATCAGCTGCTGCCACATTTTTCGTTGTGAATAAAGGGACTGCTCTGCTGGGCATGGATTTGATTTCTGCCCTGAAACTTCAAATCTTTGGTGATCAGTGGGGAACCGTCAGGGCCCTCTATTATATATATAATATATAAACTATTGTAAAAAAAACATTATTTACAACTTATTATATTATTTTTAATAAAAAGTCATAAGTTCCTATTTTAAGCAATTCATAATTTCAAAATCATCATCTAAATAAAATAAATACAATTTCTTTCAACATTCACTTCAAGAATGAGCAAGTGGTGTCAATGAGTTTGAAGTTCAGTGATTTAAAAAAAACGAGCAAACAGAATGAGAAATTGCGGTCTATTGTAGTCAAAAGCAGGCCGGTGGTGCCGCCGGTGCATGTGTAGAAAACAATGTGTTCGAATATTAAAGACATGGTGTGGCGCAGCACTGCGCTTCTCATCTGGTATGTGACCACATTAAGGCTGGAAAAGCCTCTTGTTTCAAAGGTGGATTTGTCAAAGATGACTTTTAGAATTAGACTCTGTAAGCTAGGCCCAGGAGGATAGGGGGAGAGGGCCAAGCTTCAAAAGTCACGGTTTGCTACTGATGGTGATAATGTCTACACTTCTGTCATGGCCACCAATACCACACCCGTGGATGATACCGAAATAGGATGTGTAAAGAACTTTGTCCACAAAGTAAAAATTTACCCCTCAGTGAAACCTGTGCGTCAGAAATTGCGACGATTACCCTTTGCCGTCCGAGATTCTGTTTCAGCTGAATTAGACTGTCTGCAAAAATCTGGTTTGATCGACCGTGCGGATGCTTCGGCATGGGTGTCTCCCATCAATGTCACAGGGAAGAAAAATGGTGGGATACGGATGTGTGCTGATCTAAGGGAAGTTAACAAAGTCGTCATTACTGACTGTTATCCCTTACCACACATTGATGAAATGCTTACCATCCTTAGGGGTGCTACAGTCTTTTCTACAATCGATCTAGCTAATGCATACTATCAGCTTCCCCTGCATGAAGATAGTAGAGATATTACAGCTTTCCTCACCCATGATGGCCTGTTCAGATTTTGTAGGGTTCCTTATGGCCTGGCATCGGTGCCCTCCACTTTCCAAAAGATGATGGCCACCATCCCTAGAGGGGATACCAAGTGTCAAAAACTACCTGGATGATCTTGTGTACGGAGCAACGGTGGAGGAGCATGACGTGACCCTGAGCACTGTGTTGCAGAAACTGAAAGAGGCAGGGCTGGTGTTAAATGAGAACAAATTCAATTTTTGGCAGACTTCATTGCGGTTCCTGGGACACATAATCGATGCTAATGGCATCTTACCTGACCAAGAGCATCTGGATGCTGTCTGTAAAGCTCTGCCTAGGTTGAGACTAGGTGATTGTCCTGCATCTTCAATAAACAAGCTACAGGTAGTCCAAAATGCAGTGGCTAGAATCCTTACCAGGTCAAGAAAATATGATCATATTTCCACAATTTTACAATCTCTGGACTGGCTACCTATTAACTTCCGTATCAGTTACAAAATATTATTACTTACGTACAAGGCCCTTAATGGTTTAGCTCCTGCGTACCTAACTAGTCTTCTACCACGCTACAATCCATCACGCTCCCTAAGGTCACAAAACTCTGGACTTTTGGTAGTACCTAGGATAGCAAAGTCCACTAAAGGAGGTAAAGCTTTTTACATTTGGCTCCCAAACTCTGGAATAGCCTTCCTGATAACGTTCGGGGATCAGACACACTCTCTCAGTTTAAATCTAGATTAAAGACACATCCCTTTGGCCAAGCATTCAAATAATGCATCTCATACTCTTGTACTGCGGTTATATCTGATAAAATGCACATTATTATTCCTTAGCTTGGGTTGAACAAATAATTTTTGCTTGGTTGAAACAGCAGCTACGCTAATTATGTCTATATTTGTTTCTCTGTTTCTGCCACGGCATTAACATCCCATGGTAACTAGGAATTACACAAGCTTCAGTCTGGAGCCAGCCCTTACAAAGACCTGAGATGACCGAACACCTGAGAAGAGATGATGCCAACCCCTCAGAGGACCTCAGATGATGCAAACCCTGAAACAACATAAACTAACAAATTTTGCTACAAGTTTGATTGCAACATCATTGCTGTTAATAGTGTTCATCGTCTGTTTGATTACGTCATTAACTGAATTTTACCATACATTTCTGCCATATGTACATCAATTTGACAGTCACAACTCATAACCTACTACTAAATAGCCACAATAATAGCCACAGCCATATCACCCTGCAGCCCAAGACTGGTTGCCCACTGAAGCTAAGCAGGGTTGAGCCTGGTCAGTACCTGGATGGGAGACCTCCTGGGATAACTAGGTTGCTGTTGGAAGAGGTGTTAGTGAGGCGAGCAGGGGGTGCTCACCCTGTGGTCTGTGTGGGTTCTAACGCCCCAGTATAGTGACGGGGACACTATACTGTAAAAAGCACCGTCCATTGGATGAGACGTTAAACTGAGGTCCTGTCTCTCTGTGGTCATTAAAAATCCCATGGCGCTTCTTGTAAAGAGTAGGGGTGTAACCCTGGTGTCCTGGCCAAATTGCTGTCACTGGCCCTTGTCTATTATGGCCTCCTAATAACCCCCATCCACTTGATTGGTACTATGATTCTCTCTCCTATCCACCTGTAGCTGGTTTGTGGTGAGCACACTGGCGCTGTTGTCCTGTGGCTGCCGTCGCATCATCTAGGTGGATGCTGCACACTGGTGGTGGTTGAGGAGAGACCCCCCACATGATTGTAAAGCACTGTGGGTGTACAGCAATACACAAAGTGCTATATAAATGCATCATTCATCTTTTATTTAAATATATTGTAGAAACTTAATATTCTGTAAAGCTGCTTTGTAACAATTTGTATCGTGAAATGTGCTATACAAATAAACTTGAATTGAAATTAATTGAAGGCTTTTGCACTTAGCAAACACAGCAAAACATCGAGACCATGACTATGCAATTAGGTGAGTGGACAGAGGCAAATAGCGAATGAACACAAAAAGAATGGTTGGATAAATCTAAATTAGGGTCCTGGCATAACATTATCATCTAACCCAATGTACTGTATAAGTTGACTGAGGTATATTTACTGACGTGTAAGCCACTATAAAATAATTATAATTAATTAAGTAAATTTGTGTGGTGCAAGGTTTATGCAAACAACAAATAAAGGCCTACATAGCCTTTTTGACAACCTCTTATAGCTGGAAATCATGTTTTTTTTATTGTACGAAGGATATAGATCATGTTTACAAAATCATGTTTATGCCTTTTTATGCTTTTATTACCATATAGTCTAGGCATAATAAAAAGTACAATTACTATACTGTGCACTTGCTCAGTATGATTTTCCAGTGAACTCAAAACTGAACGACACGTGTGCCTTTCTTGTGCAATTATGTCAGTGATTCAGCCACAGTCCTAAACGAAAATTTAAACAGTTGTTAGCAATTACCAGAAGATGCATAGCTGATAAATAAATTGCATCACTGATAAGAAAGGATGCGCATATATATGTCTGTGGATGCATTACTTATTTACAGCTTACTTGATACGTTTACACATCAGACGATTGCGAACGCCAATGACCTAGTATAAAACATTCAACATATTAACATTATAAGTCACACTACTTTTATATTGTTGCTGTCTATTTTATAGAACATAAAAAAAACTTCCTGGCATTGTGAGACATTATATGCAGTGAATGAATCTTCATAATGTTTCACTTGATTATACATTTAGTCAGGAATCATGGTTTGGAAAAAGTAACTAGTAAAATATGTACAAGTTATGTCACAGTAACACAATAACAACTAATGCAAGTAGGCTAATAAAAAAGACTTACTAGTGTAAATGATATCCTCCACTGAATATCAAGCTGGCACGTTCTTCTGAGGAAAATACAAAGCTTATTCCTCTCAGCACCTCTTTCTGTCTTATTTCTCTCAGCACGTCTTCTTCCAAGACTTGACATCGCGTTGGTTTCATACTGATTACTTTGTCACATAATATTTGTTTTCGTCATGACTTCGTTTAAAAGTAGATATGTTAAGCTTTCTATAGATATATCTCTCATGTGTGTGTGTGTCAAATATTCGCTGAGTTTCAATTCCTTTTAGTGACGCGTTTCAAACAGATATGAGCGGAGAATGAGACGGCTAAAAGTACACCCTGTTTATTTTCTTTATTTTGCAAAAGCACAATGTTTTGTTGATATTGTGAGTGTACACAAATAAAAGTAGACCCTTTACAGATTTAAATGCTGTATTACTCTTATATGTACGGTCAAGTATGAAGGAGCATTTTAAGTTCTTTTCGCTGTTATCATTAAAATCTACAAGTGGTGCCGCTGGCGCCACCTCGACCTAAGGAGGTTAAATTATGGATATGGAAAACATGGATGTTTAGTTCTTAATGAGTCACACATAATTTGAAAGAGCTATTTCTAATATATAAATTGCAACAAACTTGTAATTAACACTTTTAAATATGTTTTGCGTTATTCTTAGACATCTAATGACCAACTTTAGTAGTTTTAGCCAGAATTCTCAGGAATATGTTGTATTTCACATTGTTGTGAAATTCTATTGGGGTATAGAGGGTTAACTGAAATTATAAGATTTAAAATGTTAACATTGTCCTCCTGGCCTGCAGGTAATTCCTGATGACAGTGAGGCAGGCCCTAGTCAGTCAAGTGAGGATCTGCCAGAGGGCAGCCACAGTAGAAAAAGACAGCATGAGGAAGGAGAGACAGTAGGATTACAGACAGAAGAAGCAGGGACAGGAGGCAACACAGAGGGAGAGGATGTTGACATGATAATGACATATACAAAGCCAAATCAACCTGACCCTGAAGTTTTGCAAAAACAAGTGATGAAAGACCGGACACTGACATTCCAAAAATCATGTTATGAGAAGTATCCCTGGCTCCATGTTAGTATGGGTACTGATGGTGTTCTGTATTTTCACTGCTCTAAATACTTTAAGACAGGGAAACCAGCACAAGCCAAGAGTATAGACCCAGCTTTTGTCAGAACTGGATCTAAAATTGGAAAAAAGCACTTGAAAAATTGTCCATGCATGAGAAATCAGAGGATCACAAACTTGCTGTTACAACTGCTGCCTATGAAAACAGGCCAGTTACTACACAATTGAGCAGTGCAGTCAGTACACAGCAGGCAGAAAACAGAGCTAGCCTGTTAAAAATAATAGGGCGAGGCAGGGATTGGCCTTTAGGGGGCATGAACATCATCAAGGGAACCTTGACCATCTTTTAAAATACCATGCTGAAGATGATCGGTCATTTACTAGGTGGTTTTCTGCAAAGATGGGGGGTGCACACATCTTGGAATTGTCAAAATAAGCGTATAAATTTGATGAGTTCATCAATTATCATGACAATTGCAGATGAGATCCAGTCCCTACCGAGATCCAGTGTTGCAGTATTCGATTATTATGGATGGGACAAGGGAGATCTCTGGTGTTGAGCAGCAGGTGCTGTGCCTACGTTATGTTGACACTGATTTGCTGGTGCACGAAGACTTTATAGGGTTGTATGAAACAACTTCTACAACAGGTGAAAACCTTGCCAGAGTCATTTTGGACATTCTGTTGAGACTGAATTTGCCAATATCGGGCCTCAGAGGTCAGGCATATGATGGGGCTTCAAATATGGCTGGAAAGTACTCAGGTGCCCAGGCTGTTATTCAGTGAGCACAGCCACTCGCACCATATATACATTGTGGAGCACACTGTGTTGATTTAGTTACACAACAGGCTTGCTCAGCCTCCAGTGTCGTGCGAAATGCACTTGACTGGATACATGACCTTGGCACATTTTTTGGGCAGCCTGGTAAGCTGAAAGACAAGTTTAAAGCCATTGTTGCAGCTGAAGGGGAAGGGCCAGCCCTGTCCATCAGGCCTTTATGTCCCACTAGATGGACTGTATGCTCAACTGCTATCCGTGCTGTTCTCATCCAATATGGGATGGTACTAAATGCACTAGATGAGATGGCTGCAAGTAATTCTGAATCTGCAAGCCGGACAGAGGGCTTATGAGTTCGACTGCAACAGGGTAATGTACTGGGACTTCTGCTTGCTTTAGATGTGATCAGTGAACTAGAGGTTCTAAACGCATCTCTCCAGAAAAACACTCAGACAGTGGAGGGCATGCTCTCTGCAGTCTCTCTTGTCCAAGACAGCTTGAAATCCAAAAGAAACACTTTGAGGCAATCTTTAAGGAGGCCGACGTCTTACGTCATGCGCCCGGAACTGTTTCAGTGTACAACAGTGAGCGCAAGCTAGATTAAAGTGATTATTATGTTTTAAATATGGTTATTTTTCTTACAAAAACACATGGATTCGCTACAGGAGGACTTTGTTCACCCCCCAGATGCCGTGTAAGACACTTTTTTTATGGATGGGCGCTTTTTATTTCACTTCTTTTGGACTGAAGCACTGCAACACCCGCTGACTGCAATGATAGAGCTTGGAATAGCCAGGACAATTTTTAATATAACTCCGACTGGATTCGTCTGAAAGAAGCAAGTCATATACACCGAGGATGCCACGGGAGTGAGTAAAACACAACCTAATTTTCATTTTTGGGTGAACTAACTTTGTGTAATTCCTTGTGCAGCTGCTAGAGACGTTGGGTAGGGGAAGAAGGAAGGAGAGTTAAGATAAGGAGAAGAAGGGTATGTTTTAGCGTCAACATGTGAAGTTGCTGTTCAGAATAAATGCGAAGCCTCGGGAATATAGATATGGTGTTGTGCTTCCTTATAGAGATCTAACAGAAGGACCTTTAATTTCTACAAGCAGGAGAGCCCTTAGAGCAAGTGTCCAGATGGATCGTTGTAACAACGGAGGCTTCCGAGACAGGCTGGGGCACTGTGTGCAATGGGCGTGCAGCTTCAGAGACATGAACAGGTCATTGTCTGCACTGGCATATCAATAGCTTAGAGTTGTTGGCTGTGCTTTGAGCTTTGAGGAGGTTTTAACCATTGATTCAAGGCAAGCATGTGTTAGCCCAGACAGACAACACAGCGACAGTAGCTTATATCAACCACCAGGGCAGTACACACTCCCACTGCATGTCACAATTTGCCTGCCATCTCCTTTCTTGGAGCCAGCGGAAACTTAAGTCTCTGCAATCCTCTCACATTCCGGGCGACCTCAATCACGCAGCGGATTCTCTCTAGTGACAGGTTACATTCTGGGGTGAGTGGAAACTCCATCCCTCAGTGAGCCTCATCGCACAGACACTGTGCAAAGTCAGAGAGGATGCTAATGACTTTGCGCCATCTTGGCCCAACAAGACCTGGTTCTCGGAGCTCATGCTTATGGCATCACCCCCTCTATAATCTGCAAATGGAACCAGTTTCATTCAGAGTTCTGGCTACTAATACCTGAATTTAGATCAGTGTTTCCCAACTTTTTTCAGCTGCGGCACAGTATTGATATGTAAATAATCTAATGGCACACCACTAAGCATTAAAACAAAAAAAAGATAGAAAGTTTTTTTTTTTTTTTTTTCAATAATTACACATTGCTTCATCAGAGTTGGTATTTTGGCTTTATATATGATCAGACACTTGCACTTAATTTCTGAAAATCATACTCAAATGGAGTTATCCAGGTTTTTGACGACCGAATGATGGAGATCTGTGTGTTGCCCATCATTAGAACGGCCGCATCTGAGACAGTTAATTAAGCACATTATGTTTTCATTAGTTTGCAGGTTATAAAGTTTATTGTAGATTTATGGGCGCTCAGTTTCTCTTGTTGTTCAATACATTTGGCCAAAATCTCACAATTTGATTAAACATCATTTCATTTGAAGTTGTGATAAAAGATTGATGCCAACAGTTGCTTTTTTTTGAGCCATCACATTATTTTTGAGAGTGTATGAACTAATGAAATATATTCCCTGAATGCTTTGTAAGATACATGTCCAAATGCGTAAATATAAATGTCCTTTTCAACCCATTCTGGGCTCAAGCTAAACTTTTTGTTAGAAATATGACAAGCTTAATGAATCATCATTCAGTTGCTGTAAAATATTTATTTGGACAAAAATATTGTTTATAAATACATGTTTATTACTGGTGCTTTTATCTTTACTTTGGATAAAAGTGTCTGCTAAATTAATAAGTAATTGTAAACATGACATGATGTCTGTTAGTTTTTTGTTTTGTCATAAACATATTTTATGTTGAACTTTAGTTTATCCATGAAGACACACAGAGGACTTGCTTTACTTAAACTAATAAAGTCTATAATGAAAAAATATAAAGATAATAAAGATAAAATTAGAGAGCATGTATAATTAGATTTTTGGTTACAAATAAGCATGCATGGGTCACATGTGAGATGGTGCACACTGAAAATGTTTATCAAAGAGTGAATCTCTCAATAATGTTGATCAACTCTTCTCACCAGTGCAGAAACAGTCTATACTTCTTCACCTTTGAACAAGAAGTTTGTAATGACATTTCATTTATTCATTATTAATTTGTAATTATAGGGAATTAATGATTATTACTACATTCAGGTTTTGCGAGGACTCGGATCTGAATGTCCCAAGTCCACCTGATTAAACGGATTTCACATTTGTTAGTTTGCACTTTAAATCCAGGGTCGTCCAGCAAGCCGGTGATTCTTAGTATCTTTTAACAAATTAAATATGTGTTTTCCTGGCCACGGTCAACACAATTATGATTATTTGTAAGCTCTTAACAGAGGTAATTATTATAAGTAAGCTACGAGCTAAGTAGCAAGGGATCTTTTGGCAACAGTTTCAACCTTGAAATTATATGACCCCAGACACTTCTTCTTTATAAATGAAACATGAAATTTATTGGCTAATCTAGATTACATAAAAACCTAACTAAACCATACACATACACACACATACACACAAATATTCAAGGAAATGAGTCAACGGAGTTGCATGAAGTTTTCAAAGTCCTAACTCGTTTTCGCGAGTGGTTTTAAATTCAGCCTAGGAGAAATTCCAAGCAGAGATTGTCTCATCTTTACTGCTTAACTCAATTCACCAGTTCAACATCGATGTCAGCAGATAGGAGTTTTGTTTGTACTTGCGTTTTGCTTAGTTGACAGCTGAACGCTGAGGCGGTTCCGTTGCTGACGCGGGCGTGCTGGAGGGGATTCCGTTGCCGATTGGCTGTTGATCTGGCGCCGGAATGACGTTTGGATGACGTCCTTTGGGGAGATCCCTCGTTGGATTGGTTGGTTTCTTGATGACGCAGAGGCTTGAGCAGTTCTACTAAAAGTCTGAGTTTGAATGACTTTAAGTTCTTTGAAGATCGCGAAGTTTCACTGAAGTGTTTGGGTTCTTAGATGGTCTCGTGGGGCGCTTTGTCACGCTCACCAAAAGAAAAGCCAGACGTCTTGATCGGGTAAAAACAAGCACCGAATCTGTGTTGCAGTGGGGTTTTGATCCACGGCGTAAGTCCATCCCACAGGTCGCTGTTCCAATCAGATAGTGGCTGCTGGGCTTAGCCACGCCCTGTGTGGTTCCTTTATTATGTACGTCTTAAGTTGGGCTCCACTTCCGTGGAGAAATGTCTTTGCAGGGTTTAATAACTTCTATAAGGTGTCGTAGTAGATGAGTTCACCATACTGACAGGACATAGACCAAGAATATGGGACTCATGTGCTGGGTGATTTAGCAAATCTCGTGATGGCTGATATCAGTGTCCGTTCATAGTTAGAAATCCCTACAAGTTAATGTTTTTACACAATTACTTTTAAAGTTTGTCATCAAAGCACAGACAGAGACAAACACCTTAGCTGTGTCCCACACTTCGAAGGCCACGGACTTTGAAGACCAGGCCTCCGAAGTGCCCTCCGAAGTGCATGAAGAACGCTCCGCCTTCGCAGGATTTCCTAATTGCGACACCAGAGGTTCCCGATTAGCACTCTGTCGCATAGCTATGGTGTGAGAGGAGAGCAGACGAGAGGACAATCCTGCCAGGATAGGTGGAGCCAGAATTGCTCATTTTTGTTTTTATGTTTTACGTCATAATGGAGAAGATGGTGATGTGCCTCAGGCTTAGCCAAGACCGAGGCCAAGTAAGTTACACTGGTTTGCTGCGTCCTTTGTCGGATTACAAATTTAAATGCAAGAACTAGCTTGGAGCTTACTTGAATAATGTAATAATACACTAATAAATTACACTACAAAAATGAATAATGTATACAACTTATTCATTTCATTTTGAACTTGCATCACAAAAATAAACCACAGAAATTAGAAATTGTTTCATTGACAATGCGACATTTAAAAAAAGATATTGAAAAACTGTAATGTACCCATATTTTCCACTCTTTTCTCTTAAGAGAAGGGTTAATAAATAATTGATTGTCTCTCCATTCTCTCCCTGCTCTCCTGTGCTCTTCTTTCCTCTGTCTCTCTCTCTCTCCTGTGCTTTTCTCACCTCTGTCTCTCTCTCCTGTGCTCTTCTCTCCTCTGTCTCTCTCTGGAGTTTGATGTCTTCCCTGAGTAACTCCACCAGCTTCCACTCACTCCCTCACCTGTCCCAAGACACTTGCAATCCTAAGGCAGAGCAAATAAACCATGCCTGTTAACAACAACAGCACAATAAATTTCAGCAAAAATGTGTCTATTAACTTGCTTACTTTGTATTTTTTAAGGGTGCTTTCACACCTGTAGATCGATTGCTTTGTTCCGAAACAGGGATTAAAATTCTTACAATGCTGCTTTTTATTCTTGGTGTGGTTCGCTTTCACAAGGTAAAGTTTCTAAACGGACCAAATTTTTTTAATACAAGTCACACGCGAGTAAACTGTTCTCTCATTGGTCAAAGTTCCACGGTTTATTTTCTGGGATTCCACTTAGCTGTCACAGCTGTCATCCATCAGGATGCAACGACAACATCTTTGCGGGCTTATTGTTGGTTTTTTTGTAGCTGTCGTTATATTAATTTATCATTTTGAGCAGGAGTCCAGGATTCATCAGGAAATTTTTTTTAAATGCACCTACTAGGAAGAAGAACAATAAGACGACATTATAAAATGAAAAATTGCACTTTGATTTTGAATGGCAAAGACGTGCTCACCCACAGACATTCACAGGTTCATTTTGAATTATTAGCAAAACAACAAAGCTAATGCTTTTCACGGAACTTACGTAATTACCCATTATACATTGTGATATAGCCTGGTTTGTTGGTCCGTTAGATCGGATTGCTTTCTCACTACAACCGAACCGCTCCAGAGTTCGTTTTCAATCGAGCCGAGACCACCTCGTTCAGGCAATCTTGGACCAATTGTTTTGGTGCGGATCCAAGCGTGATAGCCGTGTTCACATATGCCCAAACAAACCGAGCCAAGGGGGGAAACGCACCAGGTTCCAAAACAACAGGCCAGGTGTGAAAGCACCCTTATTGCGCTTTTCGACTCAGCTCGGCACGGCTCAGTACGGCACGGCACGGTTTGGCTCGGCACGGTTTGCGTTTCCACTGCAGTTCAGGACCGCTTTAGAGTGGGCGGGATTATTCACATGTCGTTATAGTTGCGCTGCCTCTACTACCACGACTCCTAAAAAAACTTTTTCATTCTGCATCACCCTATCAAGCTCTCGCTGGATCCGCTCCTTTCCAATCAACAAGAGGAACGTCTGTTCTTCCACAACAAACAACAAAACTTTTTGGTTGTTAAAAAAAGGTGCGCTGGTTCAAACCAGTTGCGTTTGATCCTTCGCTGGCTGTGCTGATTTAAATCTAGTGGTTCTGTTGTGTTTGTGTCGCAAGTTCAGTGACGCAGGTAGAGACGATTCTCTCCGGCCAATCCGTGATCAGCAGAGTTTACACGTCACGTTTTGGTAACGGGACGTTCACTTGGAACCCCAACCAAGGTGGTACTAAAAAAAGTACCAGGTACCAGGTACTGTACCCAGTGGAAAACCCCCAAAAAGTTAACCGTACCGTGCCGTACCATGCCGTGGAAAAGCACCATTAGTCTTTCCCCAGCAGACTCATTTTCTCCAGAATAGTACTAAAACAAGAGAAAATGGAAACACTTATGAAAAATATAAAGACAGGTTTGCAATCTTAACATTAGAAAATATGACACAGCAGGACATGCATACGAAATACTTAAGTGCTAAAGTTTGGTTAAAACATTTATAGACATGACAGCACTACAAAAACACAGCAAAAAGAAAGACTATTGCCTTATACTGTATAGTGGTTGTCTTATTGTTTGTGGGCTTTGTTTTTGTTAAAAAAACTGGCTTTTAACGCTTGTTTCACTAGGTATTTGAGTAAATGAAAACACAATACTTACATTTCAATGTGAATTCCCCCACAGAACTGTCATCCTCCATGTTCTTTGAATATAAATTCCATCGTCATCTGCACGCAAGTTATTCTGGGATATGGTAGGGTGCGAAGTGTCCATCAGATGTACACTTAATTTTCCTGGGAAACAGAGGGTGCATTTGAAGTCGCTTTCGAAATACGTCAGCCTTCGTCGTGCCTCGGTGACGCAATCGGCCTTGGAATGCGGTCTTCGGAGGGTGCATTCTGAATTGGGACGGCTTACGTCATGACGCTGTGACACAATCGCACTTCAAATGCGCACTTCGGAGTCCACATACTTAAGTTTGGGACAGCCTTCGTCGCGCCACTGTGATGCAATCGCACTTCAAATGCTCACTTCAGTTTGGGACACAGCACTTGACTGCAATCTAACTTCCGATATGCACAGTGACCTATGCACTGCTTTTGTAACTTAGTTATGACTTCCTTATAGAGTCAGGACTATTGACTGAAACTGTTTTTTGTCTTCTCATGAGAGTTTTCAACAGTAAGATGACATTCAATTCAAAGCTATTCTAGTCCTTTTGTGCACTATGATTTTTTTCAAAGACAGAGCTTTGTCAGACAGAACACAAATCACAGCTGCTTACATAATTATTCACTGCTTTCTCTATGCTTTTTTTTGACAAAATGTTCCATTGTTGGCAAAATACAATACAGTGATACTACTATTACTATTACTACAAATACTACTACTATAATAATACTCCACATGAATCATGAGACCGCTACAGTGACAATTTCCTGGATAACCTTATCTCAGTTATATAACCAGGAAGTTATTGCTTTTAAACATGATCAAAATATCTGAAAACCTGATCTGTAAATTTGATTTGAATCTTTCAGCTATCACTGTGAATGACTGATGATCAGACACATGCCATCAAGCACTGTCATTGATGTTGCCTTATCTATCTGTTATAGCATCAATGTACTTATGATGAAAGAATTAACATTTGAAAGCTGTTAAAATCATTATAACTCAACAAAAAATAAACCCGGTCTTATGAGCAAACGTCTCCAGGTTACGCATGTAACCATGATTCCCCGAACGGAACGAGACGCTGTGTTGAAACGCTATGGGAATGCCTTCAGCGTGACCACGCTCTGAATCAAACATGTAATCAATCTAATGGATGGGCGAGACGTCACGGGTGGGGTGATGTAACGACCAGGAAGCTTAAAAGCACATGCGGTGGAACCGGCATCAGCTTCTAGGAATGAAGAAAGCGCTGACAGGAATGCCGGAAGTATGGCCGAGAGACGTCGCGTCTCGTTTCCTTTGGGGAACCATGGTTACAAACGTAACCTGGAGACGTTCCCCTTCAGGAACTCGAGCTGCCTCGAAACGCAATGAGAACGAGAATACCCACGCCGCCAGACTTACAAATCCCTGTCTAGTGTGGAAGAGCACAGCTAAAGCGAGAGAACGGAGCCAGGAGTGGCGCAGAATGCAGGTAGGCACCTGACAAAGTAGGCGGGGACATCCCGCCCAAAGGCCAACTTCAGAAGGAGTGAGTCTTGACCCCCAACGGAGAGGGGAGATCAGAGGACTCGAGGCTATGGAATAGCATCCTGATCCACCGCTTAGCATAAGCTTCTTTGGCCGGAGGCCTCAGCGCACCACGGAGGAAACGTGAAACCAGGAGGTGTCTGCCCACTGACTGGCCACCAATAGGGGTGCGGTAGGCCACAATGGCCGCCGCGTAGACCTTTAGTGTGGAGTGGGTCATCCCTGTGGAGAATCTGGCCTGCAGGAACTCCAGAACTGTACCAACTGGGCAGTTGACTGTGTCGAGCTGGCGGTCTCCGCACCAAGAAGTGAAAAGTTTCCACTTCAGGGCATACAGTTTCCTCATTGAGGGAGCTCTGGATTGGAGGATGGTCTCAACAACCTAAGTTGAGAGACCGCAAGCTACGAGTTGTGTCCCTTCAGGGGCCACACCCATAACTTCCACAGCTCCGGGCGGGGGTGAAAGGTCGTGCCTGTGAGAGGAGGTCCCTCCTGACGGGGATCTCCCATGGAGAAGGGAAATCAGGTCCAAGAACCATACTCAGCCTGGCCAGAACGGGGCTACTAACAACAGACGGGCCCCATCTCGGCACACTCTCCAGAACTCCCGGGAGCAGAGCGATTGGAGGGAAAGCGTACAGACGAAGCCTCGGTCAAGTCTGCACCATAGCGTCTAGTCCAAGAGGAGCTGGATGAGTCAGAGAGAACCAGAGGGGACATTGCGATGTCATCTGAGTTGCAAACAGGTCCGTTTGAGCCTGGCCAAAAAATCTCCATATCTGCTTCACCACCTCGGTGTGAAGCCTCCATTTCTTTGGCCTCAGCCCCTGCCTCGACAGGATGTCTGCTCCCACATTGAGATGCCCAGGAATGTGAACTGCTCTCAGCGAGAGGAGTTTGCCCTGGGACCACACAAGGATCTGGTGCGCCAGCCTGTACAGGGGGCGCGAACGCAGTCCTCCTTGGTGGTTGATATAAGAGATCACCGCTGTGTTGTCGGTGCGCACCAACACAACACTCTTAGGTCCGGGAGAAAGTGTTTTAAAGCTAGAAACATGCCAATTGATGTGCCACTGAGATGGCGACCACTCCAAAGACCGCGGGCTGAGCGGCCACTCATGACTGCTTCCCAACCAGTGAGGGACGCGTCCATCGCTAGCATTACGCGGCAACAAGGAGCTCCCAGCACCGGGCCCTGTGACAAGAACCAAGGTTTCCTCCACATGTCTAAGGCATGTAGGCACCTCCGTGTGACCTTGAGCATGCGAAGCGGGTTTCCCCTCGGGGAGAACCCCTTGGTCTTGAGCACCCACTGTAGGGGTCTCATGTACGGCAGGCCAAGAGGTATCACGTTGGACGCAGCTGCCATCAGACCCAGCAGTCTCTGAAACTGTTTGACAGTGAGTGACTGGCCTTCTCTCACTCTCTTGACTGCTGTGAGGATCGACTCTATCCTCTGTAATGGAGAAAGCACACTTTTCTTGGCGTTTAGTCTTAACCCCAACTCTTTCATGTGAGCGAGAACGACATCTCGATGCCGAACCGTTATCTGCTCTGAATGAGCTAATATCAACCAATCGTCAATGTAGTTAAGTATGCAGATGCCCTGGAGTCGCAGAGGAGCCAGAGCAGCATCCAAACACATAGTGAAAGTGTGGGGTGGGAGTGCAAGGCCAAAAGGAAGAACCTGATATTGGTAAGCTTTGCCCCCAAAGCAAACCTCAGGAACTTCCTGTGATGAGGAAGGATGGACATATGGAAGTATGCACCTTTTAGATCGATCATGACAAACCAGTCCTCTGACCTAATCTGAGACACAACTTGTTTGAGTGTGAGCATCCTGAACTTCAGTCGCATGACTGAGCGGTTCAACTGACGCAGATCTAAAATGGGACGATGGCCTCCTTCCTCAAGAGAGTGTCTACTTCTTGTTCCATTACCAGAGCCTGCTCGGGACCCACCAGAGTGGGGGTAACACCGTTGAACCGAGGCGGAGGAGAACCAAACTGGATTCTGTAGCCTCTCTACAGTGGGCAGGACCCATTGAGACACAATTATCAGCATTTTCCACGCTGCTAAATAGTCTACTAAGGGAATCAGTCTCTCGAGACTGACCTCTGGTGTAATCAGAGCAGCTAGCTCGGTGCCCTGAAGTGGTGAACCGGTAGGGGACGGCCGTACTAGCTGCTCTAGAGACCTCCGTAGAGGTAGCGAGCCTCTTAGCACCGCTACGTTTCCGGGGGGCAACTGAGAGAAGCGCTCGCCGGAGAACGCTGCGCCCTGGAACACCGGCAGGGTTGGCAGACCGATCTCCTGAGGGCACTGAGGAGAGACGAGTACCGTATAATGCGATGTACACTGCTCTTCCCCAGAGGGAGCTGGCTCTCAGAAGTCCAACAGGCCTTAGGCGTCAGGACATTTTAGACGAAGACTATCCAGCGAGAATGACGGTCCGCAGAATCGCCTTCTGCTAGAAGTCTTCGGCCTGAGAGCGCCACTCTGACTCTAGACTCTGTGGAGTACGAGAAGTGACGCCCCCAGAATGAGGAGCTGGAACACGGTAGGTTGGGACTGCTCCCGCCCAGCAGCCCCTGCTGACCGCCTCGACCTTCTCAGAGGAAGAGAGGTAAACACGTTGTGACGAGCGTCCAGAAGCTTCATCAGCGTCGCCCTGGAAACAAGCGAGGAGCACCTGGCCATCATCATCACAGGCTGATCGGTCACAGCTGCACCTCATCAGGCGGCAGCTACATAAGCCACGCAAGCCCTGCCATCTAGGAGATTCCTCCATGAGACTGAGCACTAACTCGCCCTCTCATTTTTCCCACAGAAAGCAGCGTGTGACTGACCAGCCCCACAGGAGCACTGCATGGACCCTCTGTACTGGGAAGACGGAAGAGAGCACTCACGGCACCGGAGCACCTACCTGGACCTTACTCACTAGCACCCATCACCCCAATAAATCCACCCTCCGGGGTATTGATTGCGATTACTTGTCGTGTGATTCTTCACCCCGTTACAATGTGCTCTTACTCGAGAATTTTTTATCCCAAGAGCCCCTGTATATCTAACTTCTCATAGTCAGATAAACACTTCATTTTATTCATCAGAATTAAATGCAATCAAATCATCACCATCACACATCAGTCTGGATCAGAGGAATGAATAGAAGCAGCATCACCTCCTCACAACTGAATGTGAATACACTCTGTGTAACATTTGAATATTATAATAGGGGCCAGTTGTCAGGAGACAAGTAAACCAGATGTTGAAGGAAAAAATTGCTATGACTGAAACTTCACTGTATGGGTGAATTCATGGATTCACATTCATTTATTTAAAGGGGTCATATGATGTTGCTAAAAAGAACATTATTTTGTGTATTTGGTGTAATGAAATGTGTTTATGCGGTTTAAGGTTAAAAAAACACATTATTTTCCACATACTGTACATTATTGTTTCTCCTCTATGCCCCGCCTTTCTGAAAAGCGTCGATTTTTATAAAGCTCATCGGTCTGAATAGCAAAGTGTGCTGTGATTGGCCAGCTATCCAGTGCGTTATGATTGGCCGAATACCTCAAGCATGGGACGGAAATGTTACACCCCTACCATACTGTCATGATGCCCTGTCAGGACGGAGCAATGATTCAAAAACATGAAAACCCATTATAAACGAGGCATTCGTTGCATCCAGTGGGGACATAATTGTCCATTTTCGGAAGGCCAAACAAAGTAGTTTCGCTTTCACAACGAAACACGGCATCACACACGGTGGTCTAGAGTGAGCGGCGGCGGCCTAGAGTGAGCAGAGGCGGCGGGCTTGAGAATGGCGCGGCCGGAGGATTTGATGAAGGAGTGTCCGGAGGGCTTGCGGCAACCATATGTGACGACCCCGGGCTGGAATCCGCGATATAAAGAATATCTTTTTGGATTTGAGACTTTAGTCTTTGCAACTTTACAGATCTTCTTTATGCACCAAGAGCTTGTAACACTCCAAGAGAAAGGAAAAATTGAAATCGCATCATATGACCCCTTTAAATTCATTGTGGAGGTACAGGTTAGTTAAGAATATTCCAGGTTAAACATAATCTAGCTGCGGCCTGCTGTTTACCATATCATAATTACCATAATTTTTGGTCCACAATTTTTTGTACACAATTTTGAATTAGTCTGATTTAAAGGGGTTATCAGAAGGCTGAATCCTGACTGGACGAGAGGAGGAGCTGGGGATGGAGGAGGCTAATTAGTTATTGAGCAATGCGATAGCTGCTAATAATACTAAAGGGTCTTATATATGGATGCTGTGATAGGCTTTGTATTCCTATAGGTAGATGTGGATCAGCTGAGAGTCAGCTGATGCAAGCTTGACTAACGTGGCCTGCCGGAACTAAAACTACACTCATAGGTGCACCCCGTTTTTTTTCTGTGGGCAACTGTTTAACTGTTGGGAATTAAAAAAAGAAAAAATCTGAGTGTCTATTTACACTAAGTGCAAATAGCCCGCCTTGTTGGCAGAGGCTATTTACACTAACTCCACAGAATTAAATGCAATCAAACAACCAGGCGAGTAAACACGGTCTGGTTTGAAAAGATTAATATAAAAAATTTAAAATGATATATGTAACTAGTCATATATGTAACATAGTCAGATAAATACCTCATTTAATTCCACAGAATTAAATGCAGCCAGACAACCAAACAAGTAAACACGGTCTGGTATGGTAACATTCACATCAAAAACTGAAAATGATGTAATACACGTGTTGCCTCGGCAGCGAGCGAGCTGCTTGGTCACACAAACAATGTCAATCTCCTCTGAGTAAAATAGCTGCAGCAGCGAGCTCTCACTCAGGGGGAAGAAACCGTAGCGCAGGCTTCAGAGCCTCAAGAACTAGATCTAGGGAACGCGGGTGGAGATAGGAAGAGCCGTCTCCAACCCGTCCGCCAGATCACGTGCGATCCGCGCAATCTTAGTCGCCGTCGTGCCTCGGCAGCAGCGGGACCGGAATCGCAAGATCACAGGCACGGACACACTCCTTGGAGCGTGCCTGGCGAGAGCGGAGCGCTTAACAGTGGGAAAAGCACAATCAGCCCCCCCCCCCGAGAGCCGACTGCGCGAGCTCCGCTCCCCATTAATGCTACTTATTATAATATTAGGCATAATATGCTTGAGTAACTGATGCTTGTGCAACTGGCGAGCTCATCGACTCTCTCCGCATCAATCTCCTCGGAGAAAGACAGATGGAGCGTTGTGCCCTCTCCCCAGGGGGAAAGACTGCAGCACGGGCTTCCGAAACCCCGAGAGCGGGCACCGGATCTGGTGGTTAAGGAAGAAGATAGGGACTCGCCTGTCTACATTCCCTCCACCGGATCCATATGCGAAACCCAGGAGCACTGCCGCTGCTCCGCCTCGGCGAAAGCAGGGCCGGCACCGAGAGAAACGCTAGTAAAGGCTCCCTCCTCAAAGAGAGCCCTCTGTAGGGTATCAGACCATCTAAGATTTGGTCAAAACATGGTTGAAACATGAGGAGACAAATTCCACAGAGGCCTAAGACACAGGATGTCGTAAATCAGATCCTGGCCCCACAAGCCGGAACCAACCAGCAGCTTTGAGTAGCTCACAGCATTTAAACAAAAGAACACTTATTGACAATTCCAAGGAGATTGTCAATTTTAGGGCAAGTAATCAAGATTAAATGGTCAAAGAGATGACCGCATGACCATCACGTGATAGTAACTACAATCACAAGCGCTTTGGAATTGACTTCCTCCACCTCGACCACAGAGAACAGACTGAAATTCCTTATGACGTCCTAACCTCTGGTCTTCACAGAACGTGTCCTCATCCACAGAATGGCACAGAAACTGCCTTTCCATGCACCTAAATGACACTAAAAGGACTTGTTGTGAGCAACTAATCATTGCTATGCATAACTCCATATTATGTATGTAACCTACACATTTAACTATCATGTTTTAATCACATATTGTGTATGTCTTTTTGATAACTATTGAATAGCTTAAGGGTTCCTATTCATGTTTAGTATGTGTGTGTTTGAATCTTCATGCTT
>NW_015505470.1:1471222-1480736 GCF_001515645.1 Sinocyclocheilus grahami
CTGAAAATGATGTTATACACGTGTTGCCTCGGCAGCGAGCGAGCTGCTTGGTCACACAAACAATGTCAATCTCCTCTGAGTAAAATAGCTGCAGCAGCGAGCTCTCACTCAGGGGGAAGAAACCGTAGCGCAGGCTTCAGAGCCTCAAGAACTAGATCTAGGGAACGCGGGTGGAGATAGGAAGAGCCGTCTCCAACCCGTCCGCCAGATCACGTGCGATCCGCGCAATCTTAGTCGCCGTCGTGCCTCGGCAGCAGCGGGACCGGAATCGCAAGATCACAGGCACGGACACACTCCTTGGAGCGTGCCTGGCGAGAGCGGAGCGCTTAACAGTGGGAAAAGCACAATCAGCCCCCCCCCCGAGAGCCGACTGCGCGAGCTCCGCTCCCCATTAATGCTACTTATTATAATATTAGGCATAATATGCTTGAGTAACTGATGCTTGTGCAACTGGCGAGCTCATCGACTCTCTCCGCATCAATCTCCTCGGAGAAAGACAGATGGAGCGTCGTGCCCTCTCCCCAGGGGGAAAGACTGCAGCACGGGCTTCCGAAACCCCGAGAGCGGGCACCGGATCTGGTGGTTAAGGAAGAAGATAGGGACTCGCCTGTCTACATTCCCTCCACCGGATCCATATGCGAAACCCAGGAGCACTGCCGCTGCTCCGCCTCGGCGAAAGCAGGGCCGGCACCGAGAGAAACGCTAGTAAAGGCTCCCTCCTCAAAGAGAGCCCTCTGTAGGGTATCAGACCATCTAAGATTTGGTCAAAACATGGTTGAAACATGAGGAGACAAATTCCACAGAGGCCTAAGACACAGGATGTCGTAAATCAGATCCTGGCCCCACAAGCCGGAACCAACCAGCAGCTTTGAGTAGCTCACAGCATTTAAACAAAAGAACACTTATTGACAATTCCAAGGAGATTGTCAATTTTAGGGCAAGTAATCAAGATTAAATGGTCAAAGAGATGACCGCATGACCATCACGTGATAGTAACTACAATCACAAGCGCTTTGGAATTGACTTCCTCCACCTCGACCACAGAGAACAGACTGAAATTCCTTATGACGTCCTAACCTCTGGTCTTCACAGAACGTGTCCTCATCCACAGAATGGCACAGAAACTGCCTTTCCATGCACCTAAATGACACTAAAAGGACTTGTTGTGAGCAACTAATCATTGCTATGCATAACTCCATATTATGTATGTAACCTACACATTTAACTATCATGTTTTAATCACATATTGTGTATGTCTTTTTGATAACTATTGAATAGCTTAAGGGTTCCTATTCATGTTTAGTATGTGTGTGTTTGAATCTTCATGCTTAAAACGTTTCTTCCATTATATACTTTTTAGCCATGCGACTTTTAGTTATATGCTTTTTAGCCATGCAGCTTTTAGCTTTTAGTCGTGCTTTTCAGTCATCGCTTCTTAACGCTTTTTGAGTGTGCTCTAGCTTACACGCCAGCTCCTCCAAAACCATGAGGAGAAACGCCACCTAGTCTCGTCAAACTTTACTTCTATTTCTTTAGTTTAGTTTATTTTCTGTTGAGAGTTTCGTGTGTTCCGAGTTAAGTTTTGCCCAACGCCTTGTCTCCGAAAGAGTGCCGTCTAAACTTCAACTTCATACCACAGCTCCGCGTCGTCAGCCAATGCCCAACCACTGGCTTCCCCAAGACTGAACTTCCAGCCAATCAGAAAAGCGGGAAACCCCCTTCTGCAAGGACGACAACAAAGGGAACCCCGGACACAGGAACTCAAGTACCTCCAGATCCTAGCTGAACTGGTGCATTTAATATAAATTTTAACCTCATTGAGCAAACTCAATGCGAGGGTTAATTAAGTGATTGATGGTTGTTCAGATCTATGCAATTGCACATATTGCTGTAAACTTGGGATTTTACATTTTCATTCTCTTAAACTAATTATTTCCTCACTTTCTGCAACTTGTGTGAATGCGTGTGTTCATGTGTTAGATTAGTTTATATGTCTTAGATTTATCCAATAAAGTCTCATTTATATTGAAAAGAGAAGTATCTCGTGTTTTGTGCTCACAAGTTAATGTCTTAAACTGCCGATCTTGTTACTGTACTAATTAATAGTGTTTTCACTATATTTTGGATATTGATATCCATTGCAGAATTGATGTCATACGGCTCGTTCAATGAATCGCTGGCCATCTCAGTGATCAGCCGTAAAACAGTGATTCTGTCCAAATTCCCTTTAAAATCTTAAATGATTCCCTTTGAGCTAAATTGACCTGTTTCCCTTACACCTCTGAGAACGAAGCAAGGCAGTAACAAAACGCTCACAATGCGGGCAGTCGGTGTGCTTCGTTCCCAAACAGACAACACACAAACTATGTGTGTCCCCACCCGAAATATAGCATGGGCAGGGAGGAACACACAGCCTGAACGCTGATTGCTCGCCCAAATGCTTCTTTTGACTGAACCTTTGACATAATGGAGCTTATAAGTGGACAAAAAAACACTAAATAAGACTTACAAACAGATAGCGACTGAACAGAAAGCTGATGCTGGTTCCACCGCACGTGCTTTTAAGCTTCCTGGTCGTTACGTCACTTCGCCCGTGACATCGCGTCCATCCATTGGACTGATTACACATGTGATTCAGAGCGTGGTCACGCTGAAGGCTTTCCCATTGCGTTTCGACGCAGCTCGAGTTCCTGAAGAGGAACATATTTTACAAGGCGGCGACTTCATATTAATGTAATATGTTATGATATGAAGTCAGTGGGGCATAAACAGATTGTATGAAAATTTACAAATTAGATTACAAATTAGCCACCAATTTGTCAAAACAAAGTTACACATTTCCATGAATAAACCTACTTTTTGTGTGTTTTGTAATAATAGTATATTCTCTTGCCTAAGAGAATTATTTTGCTTTTAGGCTATGTGTCTAGATAATATGTAGGGGCATGAAGGATATGCAATTACGAGCAGCGATGCCAAGGAAATGTCAAGTAGATTCAGCTAGTAGAGAACAATCCAAAAGTCAAGCACAGTAAATGTGATGCCCACTTAAGCCTATAATGCTACTATCAGCTTCTTTTAGCACAAACACGAGATTAGAAATGTTTTATTTTATTTGCTTTTTATTTATTTGTAATTGTTCTGAAAATACCTTTAATAGTTTTCTGTGGTGTCTGCGGTACTGATGGCGCAACATTTCTCTCCAGAAACAAAGTTGAGGGCTAAAAGTGAAAAATAATCATTCATCGTGTTAACAGAGAACTGCACTATTCTAAAAACTAAATATTTCATAACCATTTTGTAATGTTGAATGCCTCAAACTGTTTCTATTAGAATGGCAATTTAGAATTGCAGATTCTTTACTATGTTATCTTGTCATTCCTTAATGATTGCATGTTTTGTCATTGACTGATTAAGAAATGGCCTAATTAAAACCTTAAGGGAAAGAAACAGTGTGCAGAAACAAACAAGCTGACCATTCTTTCTTAATTTATAAAGACGTCACCATCTTTTTGATACTCATCAACTTCTGATACTTCTTCTACTTCTGATAATATAGGCATAATACTGGTACTGGTATTTATATTTACATTATATTTAATTCATATTTTGTATAGGGCTACATCATGCTGGTACATGACTCAGCTGCCTACTTAATACCATTACTTTGCGATACAGTATTATAGTTTTACACATTTTTTTTCTTTTCTTTCTATTTTTCAGCTTTTTTCAGTGCCCATCTATAACAAAAGAAGACATTTGAGAGAAGAAAAGCTTGATTTGCGACATGTCTTGAAGGCTACAAGAAGAGAAACTGGAACATAAGATGTGGAGGTGGAAGACACAAACGGCCTCAAAGACACGTCTCTGAAAGGAACACAAGCATTAAAGAGGGCCATTGGTTCAATGAAGTCAAGAATGAGTTAGAAAGAAAGAGTACAAAGACAACTTGAAAAGTATACATAAAATATTTGAGTACTATTAGGGATGGAAATCGGTCTGTGTAGATAAAGCCCAATGTTTTTCTTACTGCATTGGTTCTCAAAACATGCACCACCATTGATCAGTCAGAATATCCAAATACTATACCACCTATAGTCACAAATAATGTTCGGCTTGTGGGTTAGTGGCTCTTTTTTCGGCCTTCTTTTTAGAGCATATACAGTGGGTACGGAAAGTATTCAGACCCCCTTAAATGTTTCACTCTGTTATATTGCAGCCATTTGCTAAAATCATTTAAGTTAATTTTTTCCTCATTAATGTACACACAGCACCCCATATTGACAGAAAAATACAGAATTGTTGACATTTTTGCAGATTTATTAAAAAAGAAAAACTGAAATATCACATGGTCCTAAGTATTCAGACCCTTTGCTGTGACACTCATATATTTAACTCAGGTGCTGTCCATTTCTTCTGATCATCCTTGAGATCGTTCTACACCTTCATTTGAGTCCAGCTGTGTTTGATTATACTGATTGGACTTGATTAGGAAAACCACACACCTGTCTATATAAGACCTTACAACTCACAGTGCATGTCAGAGCAAATGAGAATCATGAAGTCAAAGGAACTGCCTGAAGAGCTCAGAAACAGAATTTGACATAAATTAATTAAAATTAAAATAAATAACAAATAATACAAATGTAACATCTGGACCAATCAGACACACCATTTTTCATTTGATTTAACAAATCAATTATTCATTAGATTAACAAACATTCACAGACACCTCACCCAATAAACATACTGGGTACCAAGTTTATACAGAGGCCCAGGACCCTGGTTACCATGGCAACCCTGACACCTTTGCTAGACCAGATAGATTTTACGACCTAATGGCGTGTTGAGAGTCCTCCCCCTCTCACTGCATTTTCCATAGGAAGAGACACAATGCACAGTAGAAATTGACTTTTCTACTAATTCATAGGAAAACCTTTCTTTGAATGAACACACATATCCTTCAGGTCATTGTGTATGTTGTCTTTGAGATTTTATACTGTTTTATGCAGGCTTATGATGGAACCACTCATTCCTGTCATCTTACCTATATGTAATCCTACCATGTTTAGTATCTATGAATTTGCCTTCTGATGATCTAAACGAGCGTGTATATTATATGTTGGTACATAGCTAAAAAACAACAACTTACTTACACATAGTAAGAAATGGTTGTAAAAACTGAAACAAAAGCGAAACAAGTAATAGGAAAGAGTAGAAATAAAAAGCGATACTTATCCTTTGCTGGTGTCCCTGCACGGTAGAGTCGATGGTCTTTACACTCTTTGGTCTTCACACGAGGAGGCCTTCACGCGACGGGTGCTGCGGTAAACTAAGCTTTTTTATACCCTTCTGACAAAATACTACATTAATTCAGCTGGACACACTTTCCTTATTTTCTCCACAACAAATGGCCAAGCAAGCGCAGACACTGACAAGATACGCGATACTGAACGAAACCAAACGATCAATCTTTAAATCAATTAAAGAAGTAATAAAAACACGCGATGAACACTATTAACAGCAATTATTATATGATGCAATCAAACTTATAGCAAAATTTGGTAGTTCTGTATGTTGTTTCATGGTTGGCATCATATGAGGTCCTCTGAGGGGTTGGCATCATCTCTTCTCAGGTGTTCTGGATCCAGACTGAAGCTTGTGTAAATCTTAGTTACCACAGGATGTCAATCCCGTGGCAGAAACAGAGAAAAAAAATTGAGACGTAATTAGCGTAGCTGCTGTTCCAACCAAGCAAAATTGATTTGTTTAACCCAAGCTAAAGAATAATAATGTGGATTTGCTCAGATATAACTGCAGTACAAGATTATGAGATACATTTTTTGAATGCTTGGCAAAAGAGATGTGTCTTTAATCTAGATTTAAACAGAGAGAGTGTGTCTGAGCCCCGAAACGTTATCAGGAAGGCTATTCCAGCGTTTGGGAGCCCAATGTGAAAAAGCTCTACCTCCTTTAGTGGACTTTGCTATCCTAGGTACTACAAAAAGTCTGGAGTTTTGCGACCTTAGGGAGCATGATGGATTGTAGCGTGGTAGAAGACTAGTTAGGTACGCAGGAGCTAACCCATTAAGGGCCTTATAGGTAAGTAATAATATTTTGTAACTGATACGGAACTTAATAGGTAGCCAGTGCAGAGACTGTAAAATTGGGGTAATATGATCATATTTTCTTGACCTGGTAAGGACTCTAGCCGCTGCATTTTGGACTACCTGTAGCTTGTTTATTGAAGATGCAGGACAACCACCTAGCAGTGCATTACAATAGTCCAGTCTAGAGGTCATGAATGCATGAACTAGCTTTTCTGCATCAGAAACAGGTAATATGTTTCGTAACTTGGCAATGTTTCTAAGATGGAAGAATTATATAACTGGGTTCAGCAAACTTGTTCTTTTCAATGCAAGTTCAATGTTACAGATGATCAAGCCTACATAATAAAGCCTGCAGAGACTCTGCATGGAGTGTTCACTTAAATACCTAGTGTGTTGTTCACCCAGAGACATACAGCACAATCTCCTATTCATTTCAGCCAAAGTAACTATCTGTACCCTCTGCCCTTCCAACAGGAAACAGTAGTGGAGGATTGCATCAGTTGCCATGAGCTGATGTCCATTGCTTGCTAACACAGCCCCTAAGTCCTATGATTCTCAGCCACAGGCCATTTCTGTCCAAAAGCCAACACTGGAGGTCATATGTATTTCTGCTTCTAGTCCTATCACAGCCTATCCTTATCCTAGTCCAGAGCCTGTAGATATCTCTATTTTGCCCTTAAGCAGGAAGGGTTGCTCCAGGGTGGACTAACTGTACTGCAATAATTTTGATTCTATTTAGAAGATCTTTATTGAGGCACACATGAGTACAAACACTAGCAAGCAACACAACAGAGTCCTGCAGTGATTGCATATTTTTGCAGGCCAACCCAGAAGTTGGATTGCCTTGGTATCCTTATACAAAAACCCAATAGGACTTTCCACTGGCTTTTGGATTATAAGATCTATGACCAATACAATTATTCTTATGATTCTTTTGTTTTGTTCATCATGATAATCTTCACAAATGAACACAATTTTATGAATTTTGAAGGCTAAATACTACTGCCAGAAGTAAAAAGCTAACTGTAGGCTTTAAACAAACAACACTGCAGTCACATGATTGAAACATCACCAAATTTACAAAAACTCTTTCAGCCTTTACTTAAAAACTATTTTCCCTTTATAATCCCAAGAGTGTCATTATAAACACAAGGCTGTGTAAGGAGACTAGTGAGTAGATGAGTTTACATGTTCGGTGTGAAGACATTTAATGTCCCCTACATCCTTACGGAGCAAAAATATACTGCAAAATATAATGTGATATATTACATAATTAATTTCCATATATTGTAAACTAGTGCTTATATTTTTCAATATACATTAATATATGCATTGAAAATATCTGGCTATATATTGATACATACAAACATATTTAGAAATGAAGACAAAGATAAATCTAATATTCATAACGTTTGATCCTTTGAGTATATATATATATATACCCATATAAATGTGAATGTTATGTACACACATATACCTACTGTAACAAATCAGCTCATGGGAAATATGAATAATTAATCATAACTAGTTATAATTAATTATGAATATTTTAGATCCGCTGTAGATATTTAGCTGACCTCTCAGGGTCAACTGTCTTGTCAATTCTAAGAACGCTAATTTCCTGGTTAAGGGAAATAACTTCCTTACTGTACAATTCTACAAAAGCTTGTAGCATAAATCTGCATGATTAAGTGACTCCAGTTATGAGCAAACAATGAACCACGTCAAGTGTGATACAAGTAAGGTTTTATTAACTACATAAACACTTAAACTAGTCTAACATACTACATAAACACATAAACTGGTCTAACATACACATACACACACACACACACACACGCATACAGTTGGTACAG
The DNA here is from genome assembly GCF_001515645.1 of Sinocyclocheilus grahami. Taxonomy (NCBI): domain Eukaryota; kingdom Metazoa; phylum Chordata; class Actinopteri; order Cypriniformes; family Cyprinidae; genus Sinocyclocheilus; species Sinocyclocheilus grahami. The sequence continues at coordinate 1,479,189 of NW_015505470.1, forward strand.
GAAAGGGTTAAAGCTTCTGGAGCCCTTTCTGTGCTAGACTCTGGGTCTGGAATCCTCTCTGGGCTAACCTCAGGAACAGGAGCCCTCACTGGGCTAAACTCGGGCTGGAGCCCACACTGGAGCGAGCTCTAGGGCTGGAGCCGACACCGGAGCGAGGATGAGGGCCGAGAGCCATCCTTTTCGCCTCATCCTCCTCTTTTGGTTACGGGTGAATGGCACGGCCGGCAGGCTTGAAAATTCCACGACCGGCGGGCTGGTTCTGGCTCGGGGCCAGACGCTCTCCAGACACCAGAGGATCCCTTTCATCCAGCTTAGTCCCGTGGTGCGATGGTAATTGGCCCCGTGCCAGAACAAAGAGTTGATGGTGGAGTCATCTAAAGCCATCACCGCGGCGAGCCCGCAGAACTCCCTGTCATACTCGACGAAGGGGAGATCTCCATGGGCTAGGGAAACAAATCGAGTTGCGATTTCCATGATCGCGGGGAGAAACAATTGGAAAAAACAAAAGACTTTTCAAAAACGAAAAACAAACATGGGGAGAAGGGGCGCCGCTTACTGTTCAGGTGCTGTCTTCTGTCACGGTGTTGCCACAACAGTGGTAAGGAGTCTAGCCGCTGCATTTTGGACCGCCTGTAGCTTGTTTATTGAAGATGCAGGACAACCACCTAGCAGTGCATTGCAATAGTCCAGTCTAGAGGTCATGAATGCATGAACTAGCTTTTCTGCATCAGAAACAGGTAACATGTTTCGTAACTTGGCAATGTTTCTAAGATGGAAGAATGCTGTTTTTGTAACATGGGAAATATGATTTTCAAAAGACAAGTTGCTATCTAATATAACACCCAGATTTTTGACTGTAGAGGAAGTAACCGTACATCCGTCTAGTTGCAAATTGTAATCCACGAGATTCGGCGTACTGTCTTTTGGTCCAATAAGTTGGTTAACAGTAACCAATAGGTCTGAGAGGAAATCTGCAAATTCTTTTAGGAAATCTGTATACGGCCCCGGTGGTCTATACACAGTAGCCAGAGCAAGAGATACGATAGATTTCTTTTGCATATCTGACAGTGTAACATTAAGCATTAGTATTTCGAATGAGTTAAACCTGTATCCTGTCTTCTGAGTAACATTGAGAATATCACTATATATTGTTGCAACACCGCCGCCACAACCAGTCTGATGGGGCTCATGCTTATAACAGTAGCTTGGTGGAGTAGACTCATTTAGACCAATATAATCATTAGGTTTTAGCCAGGTTTCAGTCAAGCAGAGTACATCAAAACAATTATTTGTGATAATTTCATTTACAATAACTGCTTTGGGTGACAGTGATCTAATGTTTAGGAGCCCAAACTTTAAAAATTGTTTTTGTTCATTTATTTTACATTTTTCTGGTTTAATCACGATCAGATTTTTTCTAGATCCTGCATTAAATAGATTCCAATTATTAACAAAGAGCAATTTCTGTTCTTTACACCATGACAATAACCATTCATTTAAAGCAAAAAGTCTACTGAACCTTTCGTGTCCTCGTCGATACGTGGGAAG
>NW_015505470.1:1480875-1500967 GCF_001515645.1 Sinocyclocheilus grahami
GCGTAGCGTCCTGGAGATGTTGTCCGACATGAGCTCCGCTCCCACTCTGCTGGGGTGCAGGCCATCAGCGCGAAAAAGCCTAGGACGCTCCCAGAAAAGATTCCAGTTATTAACAAAGAGCAGTTTCTGTTCTTTACACCATGACAATAACCATTCATTTAAAGCAAAAAGCCTACTGAACTTTTCATGTCCTCGTCGATACGTGGGAAGCAGTCCTGACACGATGATCATCGTCGCGGGCGATGTGCGGCGCACTGTCTCGATCAGGCTCCCGAAGTTCCTCTTCAGTGTCTCCGTCTGCCGCAGCTTGGTGTCGTTAACCCCCGCGTGAAGCACGACCTCTCTGGTGCTCTCGTCGCCCTTCAGGATCGCGGGTATCTGCGCAGAAACATCGAGAACACGAGCACCAGGTCACAACAGTGAGTGTGCACTTTACCTTCAGCTAACGTAGCACGGACGTGCCAGACGATGGAGGCTCCGATGATCACAGCGTCGCGTTCCGTCTCGCGGAGGTGAGCAAAGCGATTCCGGGTGGAGATCTCGAAGACCGGAGGCGGCGGAGGGGGAGAGGTCGTCGCCCGGGGCCGGAGTGAAGGACATCTGGGAAGATCGCATCCTGGGTGCACCGGGCCTCTGCAGAGAAACACATGGAGTAGAGGTGGTGGGAGAGTTAGCAGCGCGCTGTATACTTACCTCGGACTTGTGAGCGTCAGCCTGGGATGTTTCCAGCGCAGCTCTCCGCTCTCTCAGCTGGGTCTGCCTCTCCACCAGATCGCGGATCTGCTTCTCCACGGCCTACAGCATGAGCTGCACCGAATGCAGCTCGAACGTGTCCTCACCTGCACTCAAAGGTAGACACACATCCGCCATTAAAGCAAGTAACCATGAGTAAAACAATGGAAATGTGTGTGAATAGAGTATTAGTAATGTAAGCGAGATTAGCGGAAACCACGCTGGCCATGCTAGCGGACTATTTGCTAATAGCGGACTCGGGAAATCAAAATAAAACTAGTGATATCAAGGCACTCTGATTGTTTTTGTTGTAGAATCCGATAGGGGATATATTCACACGTTATAGAAATGAAAATGATGGTGTATAAAATTGATTTTAAGATAAAAAATTAGGCAACAAAGAATTAACTTGACGGAGCTCATACTCAAAACACACGGCAGCAACAAACAGGAAGTGACGTAATGTATGCTTAATGCTTAAAGGGATAGTTCACCCAAAAATGAAAATTTGATGTTTATCTGCTTACCCCCAGGGCATCCAAGATGTAGGTGACTTTGTTCCTCCAGCCATTGCAGTCTATCAGTCGTATAATGCATGGCAATGGTAACAAAATCTATGAGAGTAAAAAAAACATGCACAGACAAATCCAAATTAAACCCTGCGGCTCGTGACGACACATTGATGTCCTAAGACACGAAACGATCGGTTTGTGAGAGAAACCGAACAGTATTTATATCATATTTTACATCTAATACACCACTATGTCCAACTGCTTTGAGCGCGCGCACGGCCTCTAGTGCGTGTGGTGTGGATGCGCAGTTGGACATAGTGGTGTATTAGATGTAAAATATTATATAAATACTGTTCGGTTTCTCGCACAAACCTATGGCTGGAGTTAAAAATCTTCTTTTGTGTTCTACTGAAGAAACAAAGTCACCTACATCTTGGATGCCCTGGGGGTAAGCAGATAAACTTAACATTTTCATTTTTGGGTGAACTATCCCTTTAAGGAAAGCTGTCACTAAAAGCTGTCAATCACTTCAGTTCATTGCGATTTCACGATGTTCCGTTAATCAATTAAGCTACACTGCACAATGAATCTCTCATTTAGAGACATCGTATCTACACTTTTAATGAGAGGATTCGTCAGCTTCCAGAGCTCAGCACTGGACAAAAACTCTGCGTTTTGGGCGGTGAGTGGATTCAAACTTAAACACCTGCCGTTCAGAAAATCAACAGATATGTCTGTGATTGGTTACATTGCTCAATGCTGCAAAACACGCTGTAAATATAAATAGTTGACGCTCTCTAGAACACAAATGCACACTGGAGTGTTTGCCAAATATGTTTTGCCAATATCAGATGGGGCCCCCTGATTCCCCGGCAGGGACGTACAGACATTTTGAGGGGCAGGGGCTCAAGTGGAAAAAAAGGGAACCTCTCATATTTATTAAAATTTTTTCCTAAACAAAATGTTAAATATATTAGGGGTGTGCTATATTGGCAAAAAAATATATCTCAATATTTTCTGAGATTTTATCGATAACGATAATTAGATTATATTTTGCTGAGTGTGTTATTGTGCTGATATCTTAAGGACTACCGTGAACAGCTGACTCCTTAAGTTTTTGATAGAAATGAATCTTTTCCAATAAGTTTAAATAAATTTTTACCTTTTATGGGCATTTTTACCTTTATAAAGCCCTTTTTTCTAAAAGTGTGCGTCATCTTTTCAGTCAAATTCTTAAATTGAATCAGTCAATTAATATTATAAGTCATTTGATCTATTACCAAGCAAATGAAATCAGTATTGACAACATTCATCTTTGCAATGCAGAGAAAACACAGAAGCTGCATCTGAAGTGGCATTTAGATGCATTTACACACTGTTTAATGCAGGACATGAATGTTTTAAGCTGTAGTTACAAATGCATTAATACTGTTTAGATATTTTAAACATAAAATATTGAATACTGATATTTGATTTTTTTTTTTAATGAAAAGATATTCTAAATGGGAAATTAAAACCGCCAGTAGGTGGCAGCTAGTCACTGTTAATAAGCGAGTCATTGCGACTGAACCGAATCATTTAAACGGTTTATTAATTCAGGAACGAAACACCATCCTGTTGCTCAGAGATGCAAATTGGAATTATATTTGTTGGCGAAATAGAGTAAAAACAGTCAACTGTGTCTAACATAAGTGTATTAAATTCTTGTTTATTCAACTGCTGTATAAAGTCTTCACGTGATACTGATTAACTATATGACATTATATAAATATATACATTTCTGCCCCCATATCTTGAATTTTGTCATCATTCTAAATGCATTTTAATAAACTGAATCATGCAGTGAAAGAACGTGCACTGGTCTAACCTACTAGACTTCCTATTGCCTTAGCTAAACTTTAGCTAACTTACATGGTAGCCGAGTCATTGATGTTAGCAAGACAAATTAACTATATTAGCTGTAAATTCGAGGCACAGGTAGCTTAGTCTTTTGTTCATCACCACTCACCTCCACACCAAGACAAACACAACTGGAAAGGGATGGATGGCCTCACTTCTGCGGCTCTCTGCCTGTCAGTGGTGTGCATGTGCCGATCAATGTGTGTTACACTGCTGTGCTGCGTGGAGACGCGGAGGGAGAAAGGCATCGGAACTCCACAGAGTCTCAACATTTCCTGACCCAACCTGATATTTACATTTTTTTATTTGTTTGACAGGGAAAGCTATTCACAAACAGAAACAAACACGCACACATATATACATTTTTTTTTTTTTTTTTAATTATAATAAAATACTCCACAGAAAAAAGGGCACTTTCTCTCGAGGAAGAAAAAGGGCAGGTGCTCAAGCCCCCTTTGATGTCTGTGTGCGCACGTGCCTGTTCCCCGGGGCCCTAAGCGGTCGCTTACCTCGCTTATAGGTTAAGTCCGCCCCTGCATACATGCTTATTTCACTGCTTATAAAACATACAATATGCTTCGAATGATCGTTCATATCTAGCCTATAAATACACTACTTTAGCGACAAGACAAAGGGATGTAGTTGTTGTGAGAACAGCATTGACAGCAGCAATGGTTGTCCCCTGCACCATAAGATTATGATCCGCCCAAATCGGAAACTCTGGTATCAAAATTATTTCCAAATTTCCCAGTAGTAAAGACAACTTGAGAGGTGTTCATGTCTAATTTCCGATTAGGAAACTCGTATTTACGATAATTCCGATAGCACGTGAAGTAGTGTTGTCAAAAATATTGATATTTCAATAAATATCGATACAGAAATATCTGAACGGTACCAATACTAATTTCCCGAAGTATCGATACACCGATATAGCCGAACTGTCACTTTCACTTCTCTCCAAAGGCGCGTTGACAAACACCACACATGACCGCAGTGCCTGTCTCGTCTCATTCGCTCTGGTTAAATAGCAAAATTGAAGTGAATAGAAAGGTGGCGAGTGCGGTGCCCCCGCGACCGGCTTTGGTTGATAAAAAACACAGCAGGAGTGCTATCTGGAAATATTTTGGATATGAAACAAATGAACATGGAAAACCGAAGGACACATGCAAGCCAATATGCAAGAGTTGCTACAGAGCAGTGCTAACAAAATGCGCTAACACCTCTAATTTAGCAAAGCACCTGAAAGACAGACACCCGGATCTATATAAAGAATTTCGAGAGGTTGATAACTGTTCTCATTTTAACATTACTGAAACACTAACCAAGATGGCCTAGTATTGTTGCTGATATGAGTGTTGTCTCGTTTTTTCACCGTAATTCTTAAAGTTAATATAATCTGACTGAGGAATCTTAGACAAAAGTAAATACTTTAACTGTGGTCAAATGTAAATTAACTTGTGCTTATTTAACTTTATTCAAAAAATTATTACTTAAATTCTGCAATTTGTCTTCATGTCGATCCAGTGAGCATTGTTTTCTCGTGTGATGCACGCACGTTTGCAGAGGTTTGGTGATTATATGTGAATCCGGCATTAAAATCTGTTAATCATATAATGTTAATGTATTAACCAGCATTTATGAACGATGAGCAATGCATTTGTTACAGTATATTTTAATCTTTGATAACAGTAGGTAATAAAAATACAACGGATCATGGTAGCTCTGGTCCAATGAAAAAATATTAACAGATAGAACTTTGGATTTTAATTAGTACATGTATTAGTAAATGTTAGTTTAAATTAACTTTTAACTAAGATTAATAAATGTTTTGAAAGTATTTTTCATTGTTTATTCATGTTAACTAATGTTAACAAATATCTATTACCATTAACTTAAGTTCTAAGATAGTTCAGTTCATTTTAAAAGTGTGGTCTAAAAAGAAAAGAAAAAATGTTTATTAAAGTTTGGCATTCTCTTGTAGCACCAGAAAGAAGATGAGACTCGACCTGCAACAAAAACAACACACTCACAACCTACACTACCAGCTGTATTTGAACACCAAAGAAAGTATGAAGCAAACTCAAATGAAGCTAAGAAGCTGAACAGGGCTGTAGCAGTGTACATATGCATGGATCAGGTTCCTGTGTATACTGTTGAGAAACCTGGCTTCAAACAACTTCTTGAACATTTGAACAACAGGTATGCCCTTCCTTCACGGAACTTTTTCATGCACACCGAAATCCCAGCCCTATATAACGAAACGAAAGAAATAGTCATGAACCGTCTTGGAAGGAAAACCTTTTTTTCATGCACCACTGATCTGTGGACAAGCAGGGCCACTTCCACGTTCATGGCAGTAACTCTGCAATTTGTCACTGAAACCTGGGACATGCAGAGCTGGTGTTTGGGCTGTATTGGGCTCAACTCTGAGCACACAGCAGAATGCTTGAGGGAAGCATTGGAAGAGATGATACAAGAAGCATGGAAGCTGGACATGTCATACATGGCTGGTATCACCACTGATAATGCTTCAGCAAACAAGAAAGCATTTCAGCAAGACTTCACATGGGTCCCCTGCTTTGGGCATAACTTGCATCTAGCCATTAACAAGGGCCTGGATATAGACCATGTGTCTGGATCACTGTCGAGGTTGAGAAAGACAGTGTCTGCCTTCAGCAGGTCACCAAAGATGCTGCGACAGAGGGCTGTAGCAGTGTACATATGCATGGATCAGGTTCCTGTGTATACTGCTGAGAAACCTGGCTTCAAACAACTTCTTGAAGATTTGAACAACAGGTATGCCCTTCCTTCACGGAACTTTTTCATGCACACCGAAATCCCAGCCCTATATAACAAAACGAAAGAAATAGCCATGAACCATCTTGGAAGGAAAAACTTTTTTTCATGCACCACTGATCTGTGGACAAGCAGGGCCACTGCCACGTTCATGGCAGTAACTCTGGAATTTGTCACTAAAACCTGGGACATGCAGAGCTGGTGTTTGCGCTGTATTGGGCTCAACTCTGAGCACTCAGCAGAATGCTTGAGGGAAGCATTGGAAGAGATGATACAAGAAGCATGGAAGCTGGACATGTCATACATGGCTGGTATCACCACTGATAATGCTTCAGCAAACAAGAAAGCATTTCAGCAAGACTTCACATGGGTCCCCTGCTTTGGGCATAACTTGAACCTAGCCATTAACAAGGGCCTGGATATAGACCGTGTGTCTAGATCACTGTCGAGGTTGAGAAAGACTGTGTCTGCCTTCAGCAGGTCACCAAAGATGTTGCGACAGCTGAAGAAAAAACAAAAAGATTTGCAACTGCCTGAACACAGAATGATCCATGATGAGCCCACATGCTGGGACTCAGCTTATGAAATGGTGGAGAGATTTCTAGAACAGCAGCAATCTGTCTGTTCAGTTCTAGCTGATGATCGGAGGAAATGGCACCTCATGCCCAAAGATTCAGATATTACAGTTCTTGAGACTGTAAAAGAGGTATTGAGCCCCGTCAGCTCTTTCACGGATGCCCTTAGTGGTGAAAAACACCCCACTCTCTCTGCAGTCCTGCCTCTGAGTTGAGAAGATCTTCTCTACTTTGACAGTTGAGGAAGGTGACAGCAACCTAAAACATCAACTTAAAGACAACATCAGAGAAGATCTCAGACAGAGATATGAGAACAACACACATCTCCAGCTGATATTAAACACAGCCACATTTCAAGGACAGTTTTGTAACCTTAAGAGAGGAGGTTAAACAGAATCTTATGGTCAGTGTCAATTTGCTAGAAGCAGGGGGCCAAAGTCAGCAAACATCATCTCCAGATGACAAGCAGCAACCAGCAAAAAAAACTAAATCAGATCTGAAGAGACTGTTAACAAGCATACAGGGGGGAAAAAAGAGTGAACATGGCGAGGGTTTATCATCCAGAGAAGAAGGTGAGGGTGCAGAAACAGAACTCAAAAATGAGTTCTCAGTATATGAAAAGATGCCTGAAATAGGGGTGTGCGATATATATCGTCTGCGATAATATCGTAATTGTTGTTTTAACGATGTGCGATTTGACATTATCAAGTATTTTGCAAAAACCATTCAAAACATCCTTACAGAGCGCACGCATACATTACGTGAAGTCTAGACTAGTGCGTGTGTGCATTTAGTGTATTAAAATGCATTTAGAATTATCACAAATTCAAGACATGGCAGAAAATTTATATATTTATACCACTTCATGTAGTTATTCAATTTCACACGAAGAGTGACGTTTTTCTCCAAAAATTACTATGATTACAAAAGTGACATTGAATTCAACAAACAATAAGTTAATTAAGAGACTTACGTTTTAGACACCATATTGCTTGTTTTTGCTATATTACGCCAACAAAAATCATTCCGAATACAGCCACAGCGCTGTTTTGGGTCTCTGAGCAACATGACGGTGTTTCGTTCTTGAATGAATCAACCGTTTAAATGATTCGGTTCAATCGCAATGACTCACTTATTAACAGTGATTTGCGGTCACCTGCTGGCGGTTTTAATTTCAAATTTCGGCTTTTTCTTTCTTTTCTTTTTTTCATGTTTTAAATCATTTCAAATATCAGTATTCAACGTTTTATGTTTAATATATCAAAACATTATTTATGCATTTGTAATTGCAGGTTAAATGCATTCATGTCTTGCATTAAACAAAATACATGTGTGTAAATACATCTAAATGCCACTTCAGATGCAGCTTCTGTGTTGATTTAATTTGATTGGTAACAGCCCAAATGTCTTATTATTCTAATTCCCTGATTAAATGTAAGAATTTGACTCAAAAGATAACTTTCCATAACTTATATGAAGTTACCACCACACAGAATATGAAGAATATTAAAAACATTAGGAGTCAGCTGTCTTCGGCAGTCCTTAAGGTACCAGCACAATAACACACTCAGCAAAATATCGTCTAATTATCATTATCGATAAAAACCTATAAAATAGAGATATAATTTTTTGTCAATATCGCACACCCCTAGCCTGAAATCAGTGCAGAAAAGGACCTATTCACATGGTGGAGGACACATGAGACAACTTTACCTCACCTTGCCCAGTTTGCTAAGAAGTATCTGTGCATCTCTGCTTCAAGTTCAGCTTCAGAGCGTGTATTTAGTACATCAGGGCTCATTTGCAGTGCAAGAAGGGCACGACTTACAGAAGAGCACATTGACATGCTGGTGTTCCTAGCTCAAAATCTGAAAGTTGCAAAACAACTTTAGGATACAGTAATGGGTGTCAATCTCACTCACCTCTGTAGAGAAAATCTGCATATAATTGCAGTAACGGATTCCATTTAATCATTTTGTTTACTAATTTGTTACTTGATGCATAAGATTGCACTGATTTTGTTTTTGCTTGAAGTTTAAGTATCTTTTGCTGATACTGTGATTGGATTGGATTTTACTTGGAAATACAAAAGATTGCTTTTTTTTTTTACTTGCACATTATTGGTTTTTGAATGTATGGCAATCTGAGAGGCTTTTGAACAAGTACACTACCTCAAGACATTTTTGTTCATGTAAAATATACCTCATTGTCATGTTCTAGACTTGTTATATTCATCTTTAAATGTAAAAAAAAAAAAATTTACCACGTTAATATTGTGGCAGTTTTTTACTCCGTGGTATCGAAAATGGTATTGAATATCGATATTTTTTCAAGGTATCGTATCGAAGTTAGAAATTCCAGTATCGTGACAACACTACGTGAAGGCAGCAGAAGGCAGCATGATCCCACTCTGCTTTTCCTCGCGGCTGGCGGATGCATCAGGTAGTACCACTTCACACTTTTGAGTATTTGATTTTTTTCAGTTTCGCATGTGCTGTAATCGCTTCGGCGATCGGCCCACCAGGAATGTCCCGGTGCTCCCGATGGCCAGTACATGCCCGATTCAGATGGCGATTTATTCACGATGGAGAAGCAAGTTCAGTGATCGTACGAACCCAGGAATGAGCTGTAAAAATCACTTTATTTAATTTTGTTAATGCATGTTACTGGTCTTGTGAACAATTAATATGTTAAACATTTTTTAAATTATGTACTGTTTTGACCTTGTAATCTTCAAATAAAATGTCATAATATGCTCTTTCTGTGGCAGCACTAACCTGACATGATGTATGCAACGCCATGTTGCAGTTAATCCATCCACATTCAGATCTGACTACTGTTGTATGCAATGATAATTTTTCACAATACAATAAATAAACAATGGATATCAAATCTCAGCCTACATATTTGTTTTTGGATCGATTTCATTCAGAAATCACAATACAACTGTAAAGGTGTTCACAACTTCCTTTTCATGCTGACTGTAAATTGATTTTTCCATGAATGCTACAAAATATCTTTTAAGGTTCCAACTTTATAGATATCCATATATGTGCAGAGGTATATATGTTTACCCAAGAGATGTTTTTGATACATAGCCTGTATAAACTAAAGTACTTTTTTATATTTAAAGGAACAATTATTTACCTCCAAGTGTGCCACAGTGTCAAGGGTTTGTCTCATATTGTCCTAATTACAGAGAGGTACATTTTCTAAAAGTGTTGCTTTAATAACAAGGAAATCATAATGCATTTGTAGTCTGCTTGTTATTCATATGTTGGAAATTACATTTTGGCTTTGCTTTTATAAACTTGATGTAGGAATGTACCCACTGTTGTCACTGTTCATCTGAAATTAAACTGTCTGATTGAATGTCAGAAATATGGGAGTAACTTTTATTAATATTAATTGTTTCATGTTACCCGTTCCATGGTGAGGTGACGTTTGAGGCAATGAGAACTGAATGCATGAATGAGATCACTCACATTGATTTTATTTTCATTTTATTTCTGTAGCATCTTCATTATTATTATCAACCTGCAGTTCAGCACACAGAGTTTTCATTACATTGTTCAGTTACATTGTCGTTTAAATATCACCTTCCAGTGTGGGATATCATCAAGGGGATTTCAGTGAGGCTTTGAAAAGTGAATAGGTCACTTTTAGATTTAGCAGCTGTCTAAAGGGTTCCAATAATTGCCACTGCATCATGAAAAGTATTGCATTGTGTAGCAGCTTATAATGTGGGTGATTGGGGCTACTGTTTGGGAAGGAACATTACCGTACTACTTACTGAATACACACACATTCACATTTGTATACTGATTACTAGGGCTGGGGTTTGACACAAATTTCACAATTTGATTCGATTCTCATTCACAATTCGATTCGATTTGATTCAATATCGATTATTTTGGATATATATCAGGTACAGTACATGCCAAATTTTCTCAAGGAAAAAAAATCTCAACTAATGCTGTAAAATATACACGAGAGTCAGTTGGTACTACATTACTATAATATTGAAGGTTAAAATTGACTGATTTTTAAAAAAGTACACTTCATGAAGTTTTTTAAATAATAAAGTTACAATTACATAATTCCACTTCAATTAGTTTTTTTAAATATAAACATAATGGTGGCTGTCATAAAAACTTGATGGATTTATTCAAATATAAATTAAACATTGAAGAACAGTCAAATTTATAATGAATATGTTATATGGTGTGTATATATACAGTGGGTAGGAAAGTATTCAGACCCCCTTAAATTTTTCACTCTGTTATATTGCAGCCATTTGCTAAAATCATTTAAGTTAATTTTTTTTCCTCATTAATGTACACACAGCACCCCACACAGAACTTGAGGTTGTTCAAAAAAACACAGAATTGTTGACATTTTTGCAGATTTATTAAAAAAGAAAAACTGAAATATCACAGGGTCCTAAGTATTCAGACCCTTTGCTGTGACACTCATATATTCTATCTGACATTGTTTACAAGCCGTTATATTGGCGTCTTTGCGCAGCTGAAACACTGATTGAGCGATTACACGAGACAGGATACGGATTGTAAAGTTGTACATTTTCTTTTAACTTACCTTCAGATGTTTAGTCATGTTTAGTTTGTGCTGAAACTGGTATTAATGTGGAGGAGATGATCAGTTCACGTGCGCCTCGGCTGCTGCGTCTGTTGAACTGAGGCGCTACAGCGATCTCTCCACATTAAACAGTGCCAAAACGGCATTTATTGTTTGAATACTGCAATACAATTTGAAATCTGACACTTTGTTTCATATTAAAAGCAGTGGCGGCTCATCGGGGGAGGCAGGGGAGGCACAGCCTCCCCATAATTTTAAGGTGAAAATGGGAGGAGGACGATTTAATGTTAATAAAAATTCACAAGTCACAATGCTTATTGTGATATATTGGATGGGAGGTGCCCTTCAATGTTCCGTCCATTAACTGAAAACAGGCTAGACTAATCGATTCTTGGGATTTAAGAATCTATATCGTTCAATAAAAATGAGAATCGATTATTATCGAGATATCTATATTTTTTACCCAGCCCTACTAAATACTATGTTTCATTTATTTATTTATTTTAAATCGTTAGTATTTTAGAATATTCTGAAAACATGTTAACACAAAGAAATTTTGAAAGTTTTTTAGTCTTTACAGGAACATTACTGTACATGGTGACACTTGACACTAGACAAGTGTAAGTAATAGGAAATAAAAGACATTTACATATACATAACACATAACGTGTACTTATATGCAGAAATGGGAATTTAATGTGCAAAAAAGTTAGGGCATGTACATAACTGAAATACTGCTGGCATCAGACACTGGAAATGATGGAAATGATCTGGCAGCATCTCTGTTCTTTAAAAGGGTCCTATTATGCTCTTTTACAAAGTCTTGATTTTGTTTTGGGGGTGTACTAGAACATGCTCTCATGCTTGGTGGTTCGAAAAACGCATTATTTTTCACATAATGTACATTATTAAAATACCTTTCTCTCCAGCCTGGCACAAACGGCTCGATTAGTTCCGGCTTTGATGAAGGTCCGCCTTCCGAAAAACAAAATGTGATGCGATTGGTTAGCTGTCCCAGTGCGTTGTGATTGGCGAACAGCTTAGACGGTGTTTCAGTACTGCCCCGCCTCTTGCTCTGTCTTTCAACAAAAGCTTTTGGCGAATCCGGCACTTCTCACTCGTGATGTGGAAGCTGTCCTCAGTAAAATGCGCAGCACACAATAGCAAATTGGGGTTATAATGCTCAGGAACAGAGTTAAAAAGTAAATTGCAACCACTGTTTCCTGACATCATCCGCTTTCGGAAGTGAAAAAAAAACTACGTTTCAGGCGGTCGCGCACCGGACGAGAAGCGCAGCGTTGCACCACGTCTTTAAAATTCGAACACATTATTTTCTATGAGTGTAGGCACACCGGCAGCGCTGTTCGCGGCGCCCAGCTACGTCGTGTTAGATTTGTAAGAATTTTTCTAGACCAGCGGTTCTCAATTCCAGTCCTCGCGAACCCCCGCTCTGCATGTTTTGCACGTCTCTCTTTGTTAACACACCTGATTCAGATCAACCTGTTAGAAGTGAGCACCGTGCATGAACTGTGTTCCGATTGACATGGTCCCTACACAGTGTCCATTACTCCCTACTCCCTGAGTGGGGGAAATCCATTGAAGTTTACTTCACTTCGGTGAGCCGCTTTGTGATATCATAAAGCCCGGAAACCAAACGCTGTAGTCCAAACGAGCCGTTTGCTGTAGTTCTTGAAAATTGATTTTTTTTTTTTTACTAAATATCTCCCTTTGGAGTGGACTTTGAGATTTGTAACTTTCTAGATATTTTTTATGCCCAAACATACACACTACACACTGACTAAAATTAAAAAAGTGAAAAAGCATAATAGGACCCCTTTAAAGGGATAGTTCACCCAAAAATGAAAATTCTGTCTTAATCACTCACCCTCATGTCGTTCCAAACCCGTAAGACCTTCATTCATCTTCAGAACACAAATTAAGATATTTTTGATAAAATCCAAGAGCTTTCTGACGCTGCATAGACAGCAACGCAACTACCACATTCCAGGCCCAGAAAGGTAGTACCACGTCTTTAACGTGTCAGTTGCATTGCTGTCTATGGAGAGTCAGAAAGCTCTCAAATTTCATCAAAATATCTTAATTTGTGTTTGAAGATGAACAAAGGTCTTGCGGGTTTGGAACGACACGAGGGTGAGTAATTAATAACATAATTTTCATTTTGGGGTGAGCTATCCCTTGAATTTGTCCATTGTCAGTAAATAACCCACAGAACTTTCCACTCCCATCAGTGCTTTTTATGGGATGCGCTTTCATGCTAACTTGCACTGTTTAGCAAATCTGGCCTTGGATGTGACAAAACACAGAGTTGAATGAAACCATTAACGCCTGGCATTAACATCCTTTTTTTTTGGTAATCAGATCAGAAGTGGTCAGTGCTAAATGTGATGGGACCAAGTCATTGTTTTGCAAGTCACAAGTAAGTCTCAAGTCTTTGCATTCAAGTCACAAGTCAAGCCCAAGTCTCCACAAATGGAGGCATTTGTAAACATGTGACCACCACTTATGTGTAAAGTCAACAAACGACAGGCTAGAAGTCAATTCATTTCCAATGGAGAGTACTGGAGTTGCGACCAGAAGTGTATGCAGAATTTTCAGT
This sequence comes from Sinocyclocheilus grahami, assembly GCF_001515645.1. Lineage (NCBI taxonomy): Eukaryota > Metazoa > Chordata > Actinopteri > Cypriniformes > Cyprinidae > Sinocyclocheilus > Sinocyclocheilus grahami. Next base: position 1,494,606 of record NW_015505470.1, read on the forward strand.
GCATTGAAATATTTCAAGTGTTCTGCTAGACTGTTTGCAACCACCCAACCAGATGGGTTGTATTCTAATTAAAGCTATGAGTGTGAGAAGAGATTTAGAAAAATTTTTGCACTAAAACATCATTGTTTACTCACCACTTGTGTAAAATGGGTGGTTATAAACAATTGTGTCCATAACAATTATTTCATAATAATTTCATAATTATTTATGTTGATTAGCCTTACAAAACCTGCTAGGCCAAAACATGTGGCTTACAGCTGAAACTGAAACTGCCCTCCTTATGTTTTTCATTGGCTTCCTTTCCGGCTCCTTTCCTTTTTGTTCCCTTTTACTCGCAAGCCTCACAACATGGGTTAAATTATTCAATAGTAATTGTGCAATGCATTTGGCACTCCCATGAAACTGATGTGTGATGATTTAAGAAGCTGATTAAATCTGAACATTAGTGGTCACAGAAGATACATCTGATGTTAATACTAGTTGAAAACAGTAATGCGTCTAGACTGGCCACTTGTGATTGAATCACCGAAAATGCCTCTGAATTGCGAAAGATACTGAAGAGGGTAAAAACATCAGCCTTCACTAATGAAACGTCAAGAAGAACTCAGTGAATGCGTTTCTGTATGTTGATCTGATGTGTTACTGCAAACGACCGATTTAGGAGAATGCCAAATTTGCTTTGTACTAAGAACTATGGTCTCAAATTACACATTATTTCTAGTGGAATCTTTTACATTCCCCCAAATAACCTAGATACCTGACACTGACGCAGCTCTGTCTTGGCTGATGAAATACTTTGTAATGTTTCAAGTCAACATTATGGCTATGTTATTATTAATGCAGAACAGAAACTGTAAACTTGAATTTCCCTTCAAGGAAAACATGACTGTTTACTATTCTAGTCTCCTTGTCCTCACAGCTGTGGATTATTAGCAAAATGCATTTACATTTAAAGACTGTGTCATGAAAATTTAGTAGTTTGCTGTAGAATCTGTAATCAAGCAGTAAATCCAGTGAAAGTATCTTGCAACACCTCAGTCACTCCCAAATCACTTTGAAAACAAGGTATCAGGGTAGATAAATCATTGTCTGTTAGTAGCACACAGGTCACAACCCTGTACGCGCTTTCGCTCTCCGTCTCTAAATCTCTCTACCAGGTCCATTGTTAGGATGTTGTGAGTCTCCTCTAGATGTGACAATCAGATGAACTGCACTTGGGACTGGTGATGCCTTCAGCCTGATGAGTTCTGACACCACCTGATGCCCCCACAGTAGAAGAGAGAAAAGGAGAAGAGAAAGTAAATGAGAGAGAAGGGGAAGCGCTATGGAACTGCTCAGCTTTCTGGATCAGAGCATAAAGGCCGATGGGATGGGGATCACACCAAGAGAAAAACACTCCCGCGGATAGAAATTAGAATCCCACTTTGCTTTTAGGCTTCTCCCTCTCCATCTATGAAAATAATGTGAACAATGTGCATTCATTTTTCTCTTCCAACACCAATGGCCAGATTTATGATTACATTCAAGGATGAATTCATTAAATAGCTGAGCTACTTTTAATCACACTGCAGTTAAACCAGACGCTGATATATATTTGAATTAAGTAACTGGCAGTCTTTGCAGTACAAACACACCTCTTATCTATGCACATTAGGCTGCATATTAAGTCAATTAGAATTATTGTCTCATTCTTGAATTGGAGTGGCAAATGATAGGCATAATAATTTGTCACAAAGATGGTTATTCATAATATTAATATACTTTATGGCTATGCATTTAAAATAGTTTATTATACTAGACCCATTCATTAGAAGTTAAACCACATTTAGATTTTTAAAAACAAAATATAATTAAATGTCAAAATTATTCGATTTACGAGTTCTGCATGACACAAATTGAAAGACTGGATATAATTTGCATCACAATGTCACACTAGCAAACTTTTTGAACAAGTCATTTGAACAAGAGGCAGCAAAACCTAAGAAAATGTGTTTTAGATGAAGGTAGTGAGGCTGAACTAAATTGCTCTAAAATGGTGTGGAATGTACAATTGTCAAAAATTAAAATGGAAATGAAAAAGAAATTGACTTACTGTGTACTCAGAAAAACCATGACATGCCAACTTTCGTATTTCTTAAACATAATAAAATATGTATTCAAAAAAAGGGACACAATACATTGCTATGGACAATGTACTAATTTCTAACACACTAAAAATGCTAATGTGCACCCACTTTATGATTTATTAGTATTTAAAATTGATTTGTGCTGTTTGAGGGCCACCACCTTCCACTGGAAAACACTTATATGACTTAATGGCAATCAAATAGTAATCAAATGATGGAGAAGAGCATTATGACTATATCCAGATGTGTGGTGCAGTCAAGCACTTTAAAGCCAGTTCATGGGTCTGGATTGCAGCGATGGAATGATGCTGCAAAGTCCCAGTAAAGTTTGCTAAATCCCGGTAGTCTGCTACATCCTCCAAAAATGGCTACTGTACTGTACTTCCACACACCGCCCCACAAGATGAAGAATTGCGGGATGCAAACTGCATTCAGCACTAATTCATTGGGCTTGCACTGTTACCTGATTAGCATAATTCTATTAGTGAGCTGGGCGCTAAAACAACACAGACAGCGTGGACAAGTAGACAATGCTATCAATGCTATATTACATTTCAAGTGCCCTTAGATGATTAGTAAATCTGCTGTTAGCCATTTTGCTCGATAGCAGTGTTATGTGGCCTGAAGATTTTGAGAGCATCCTGTCAAGTGTAAAGAATGGCCCTCAACTTGAGATGACATGAATGCTTTAGCATCTAATGAGACTAAAGAGAGGGGGAGAAACAGAACCGGCCTTGTCTGATTTATGCTCACAGTCACAATCTGTCTGATCACATAAAATTGAGGCAGAGTGTTGATCTCATGTCCTTGTTGCCCCTTTGGTCTGATCTGTACAAGCTTCCCTGATATTTTTCCCTAATTATTACAATATAATTTGTTACGTTTTAAGTGTTATTTTTTAAAGAACATTTATGAAAATAATCAATGAATCACAGTTGATCATTAATCAAAATCTGGCCTTATTTAATAATATACTACAGAAGAAAAGCTTCAAAAATGGTTGAATAGTACTAAATGATTACCTCAAATTTCTGATGCTAAGGTAATTAATGAGCTAATTCCAATTTTACATAGGTACATTAAGCCTGTGGTACATGCTAGTGGTGTCCATTGTGTTGTTTAACATTCTGATCAACCTATGTGAATATAAGTTAAGCATTTATTGAGATTAAGTATTTATATTTTATTATGCAGGTGGTCATTTTTATGTTGAAATTGTCATTTGTTTGTGAAGTTTAGTAACAAATTACTCATAATTTAAATTAGAACTGACTACAATTCTTGGCTACAATCAAGTTTGTGTGTCTATTTGGTACAGACATTACTTGTGGAATAAACTGGATGTATATTTTCAACTAATTCCTATGGACTTGTAAGACCATGTATGATCATATATGAGCTAAGCCACAATTCAGATTACACTTGTTGACTTGTTCCATTAAAAAAACCTAGACATTTTTAAACTACACTGAACAAAACTATAAACGCAACACTTTTGTTTTTGCCCCCATTTGTCATGAGCTAAACTTTCATGTCATCTAAAACATCTAAGACTTTTTCTATGTATACACAAAAGGCCTATTTCTCTCAAATATTGTTCAAAAATCTGTATAAATCTGTGTTAGTGAGCACTTCTCTTTTGCCGAGATAATCCATCCACCTCACAGGTGTGGCATATCACGATGCTGATTAGACAGCATGATTATTGCACAGGTGTGCCCTTAGGCTGGCCACAATAAAAGGTGACTCTAAAATGTGCAGTTTTATCACACAGCACAATGCCACAGATGTCGCAAGTTTTGAGGGAGCGGGCAATTGGCATGCTGACTTAATGACCCCCTAATACAGTAAAACTGCACATTTTAGAGTGGCCTTTTATTGTGGCCAGCCTAAGGCACACCTGTGTAATAATCATGCTGTCTAATCAGCATCTTGATATGCCACACCTGTGAGGTGGATGGATTATCTCGACAAAGGAGAAGTGCTCACTAACACAGATTTAGACAGATTTGTGAACAATATTTGAGAGAAATAGGCCTTTTGTGTACATAGAAAAAGTCTTAGAACTGTGAGTTCAGCTCATGAAAAATGGGGGCAAAAACAAAAGTGTTGCGTTTATAATTTTGTTCAGTGTAGATAAATTCACCTAAGAAACATAACTGGAATAAATATCAGTTTCATAGAAGATGTTATAAGCATAAACACAATAACACGATGTAGTGAGGTTTATGCTTACAACAAGAAAAAATATTTGCCAATTAAAATAATGAATTAAGTTTTTTTTTTTTCTTAAAAACAATTATTAATATTTTAATATCTTACTGTACCAACAAAGCTTTTTTTTAATTAAAGTTCAGTAAATTATTCAATAGACCAGGTTTACTGGATATACATTTAAAGGCTGGATGATTTCCATTACAGTTCCATCACAATGTAATGCTAACACATAATGACTGAACAAGACATTTGAACAAGAGGCACCCAAAATGTGTTTTAGGTGAAGGTAGTCCAGCTAAAAGGAGCTAAATTGCACTAGCCAAATGCATGAACAGGAAGTTCTCCTGAACCAACAACAATCTGAAGTAAGCAGTGCTGATGAAGTTTGACATTTCCCCTGAGACACACTTCAGAAAATCAGTAACACCCCCTGGAGAGACCCTGACTAAGACCCATAACCACTTAAAAGGACTGTACTATCATTGGGTTTTGACCTGAACAACACTTCAAAGAGGAGACGGGGGAGCAGTCTGTCCTCAGGCCCTGATTCAGACAACTGTATTGCACGACTTAATTGCACAACACACACACATAAAAAGACAACTTCCAACTTTCCAAACTACAAATTACTCATAATATAAATTAGAACTGACTACAATCCTTGACTACTTTCAAACTAATCAAAACCTAATCAAAGAAAGAGGACTGCTGGAGTTCTGAAAACACTCAATACCAGGATGAAGATGCTGGTAACTTAGGACACCTAGTGTAACAATAAAAAGAGTCTGTTCATAATGTTAAAGCTGCTGCTGCCAAGATGCAATTTTGCATGATTTATAAACTGCTAATGTATTAGATCAGTATATGAAAGTCAATTCCCTTATTTTTATAAAATATTATACCACTAGAATAATTAAGTGTAAAAAAATATAATGCCCCTGAATGCATGAAACTTTGGCAAAGGAATTTGGCAAAATTAGGAATTTGCTTGTGTTGAATAACTCATTTAATGTTTGAGAGTTCAGGTTCAACCCTATTTTAATACTGGGGTGTCAATCCCTGTTCCTGGAGGGTTACCATCATGCAGAAGTTATGCTGCATTCTATTTGCCTTGAAAGTCAGATGTCAGAGCTGGGAATGACGTCACATGAAAGTGGATCATGTTCCAGTAGAGAAGGCAGAAAACGGCCTTAATTGTTTGCAAAAACAGTCAAAGAAAAACAAATAAAATCAGTATTTTGCAAGGATAACAGTTAGTATCATGTCCACAAATAGAGGTTGGATAGTACTGTGTGCACCACTGAGTTTATTCAAACACAGACTAAGTGCTAATAAACAATATTGTTTCTCTTCAGATGATGCACTAAGCAGACATATTGGATTCTGAAGTTGGAGTTATTGCGATTCTGAGTCAGAACTCCAACTTGGTGTAGCGTCTGCGTAGGATCATGCATGAGCGTTGGACTGTTTATGGCTTAAGAGACCCCTTTTAGCCTTTTGACATTTGCATATAAATTAGTTCTGGTCAGAGACTTTACGTTCGTATAGGGGTTTTAAATTGCCAGATGGTTCTTCGCCGTCAAGAAGATTCGAACCAGCCCCCACTATCATCCCCCAATCTGATTTCAAACACATTCCCAAAGAGCTGTAAATGGCCAAACTAACACACACACACACAAACACGTGAGTTCAAACGTGAACGGTTCTGTGTGCGGCAATATCCGTGTTTGCGGTGCTTAAGGCCGGAACATGTGTGGAAAATAGGAGAAAACTAATCGAAGCACAGACAAGGGACAACTTTGAAACTGTCTGGAGTGTGTTCCTTTAAAACTGCAGCAGTGAATGGGGTGAGCGTGAACTGGAAACAGCTGGAATGGCGCATGAGACGAGTCTATCCGTGTTTGCGGCACTCATGACAGGAATATGTGTAGAAGATACAAGAAAACTAATCGACACGAAGAGGAGAGAGATTTTTGAAACTGACTGGAATGTGTTCTTTTAAAACTGGAGGGTTTTGTC
>NW_015505470.1:1501352-1543821 GCF_001515645.1 Sinocyclocheilus grahami
ATTCCTTGAATTGATAAATGATTATATTGTCTGCTCGGTGGACGGACAGATCAAATAATTGTAATATTGATTCTGCTACAGTTAATTCGAAGATATAATCTAAATATTTATTATGAATCATAACCAGTTATAATTCATCATAAATATTCCCCTTTTTAGAGCTAATAAATAATAAAAACATTACATTGGGAAGGCATTCCAGTTAAAAGTTCCTACTGGGAACTCAGAATTTCCAGCTTCCAAGTATAAATGGAATGCACCATTAGTTCCAACCTACTTCAATACACTTGTTTGTATTGGCTGGTTCAGGTGTGTTTGAATAAGGTTGGAACTGAACTCTGCAGGGAGAAGGCCCTTCAGGTATAGGATTTAACACCACAGCTTTAACGTTATTATCTTTTATCTTTGAATGAATCCCAAACCTCTGATTATCTGGTTCAGGTGTGTTTGATTAGATTTGAATTTAAACTCTGCAGGTAGATCTCTAGGAGCAGGATTAAGCACCCCTAGAAGAGATTAAACAGTCTTTGAAGCCCCTTTTGTAAGCATGTGGAGAGAAGGTCAACTCATCTACCTATCTATAAGGATGAATATGTTCTTGACAATGGGATATTATTGTCAAATTAGAGCATAGCCTTTTGGTGCAGAGTTTAGCTCCAGCCTCCTCCAACATGCCTGCAGAGAAGGTCTTGTAATTGGAAGATACCAAGGTCAACAACTCTACTTTTGGAGAAAGTGTAACGGCCAATCACGTGTGCCTTTATAACCAATCACATAACAGCCTATATAGGCATCATTGAATCGCTGTTCTGTTGTGCAACACTCTATCACTCTTCGCAGATACCACAGAAATGAATTTGAAGTTCATTTCTAGACTGAATCCCACCTGTGGCATTGTATTTGACTTTCCTTCCAAAACATTTTTTTTTCTGTGTGAGCTCTAAAAATCGATAAATCCAAAACAAATGTTTAATGGCAAACATGTTGAAGATTAGCTGATGATTCATTAAATGATAAGCTGTTTTCCCACAGAAGTAGTTCTCCTGGTCTCCTTCTCTGCATACCATAGGGTGCTTCTCAGATGGAAGACTACATCATACTGAGTCTGCGTCCTTCCTCGTTTAGTCCTTCAGAGATTTGTAGGCTAGAGTCCTCCTCTGCATTAAACACTAGAATGATACAGTCTAGTAAATGTGCGTGGTTATGCACATGTGTTACCGCCCTCACTGTCACAGCATGAAAATACAAATAAAACTTAATTTTGGAACAATACTTTGTATTACAAATCTTTATATTATTTGGCTTTATAATAATGCAATACAATGAATCACAGCCATCTACAGTCTCTCAGCGGCTTACATTATTGGCAGATTAGTGTTAACTGAGTAATTTACACCAAAACAAAAGATATTATTATTATTGTTGTCTTACATTTTATAATAAATTCAGTCAAGCTCAGTACTGACTAATTTTTTGTCCATTATTTTTAGTGAACTGAAAAGTGTACAAAAGATTGTGGATGATTAAAGGTCGCAAAGTATACTTCCCATGCATCCTTCAAATTCAGCTGAATGAAGGATGCGAAACAAAGGCTGCCTTCCAAGGATCCTTCCTACTGAGACGGCCTTCAGTGACATTTGATGACGTGGCAAGCCCAGACATGCAACCTTCGTAAGATGCTGCCTTCTTTGTGAGAAGCACCCATTGTGTTATGCCTTTTTTTCTAACCTTGGAAACTTGCCTTAAAGTAGGTTTGCTTTCAGTACTTAATTACCTGTAGAGGTGTATTTAATTCAATTTGAAGCTAAACTCTACAGGAAGGTGGATCTCTAGGAACAGGACTGAACACCCCTTTTATAGAAAGTACAAAAAAATGCATTTTGGTACCTAAAATGGTTTGAGCATTAATACTTCTCCTTGCATACACTATGCCACCTTTGCCACCAGAAGACATACCTACATTCCAGTTTCTACCAGTGGCGTTCCGTCCATATAAGCTGCGACTGCGCCGCATACCCAGGCCATCTGAGAAAATGAGTTCACGAGCCAATTAATATAAACATGATAAGTTGATCCCTTGTCATTTGAGATGTGACTTAAAGCTTAATAAAGTGTTGGGAATGAGTATGTAAAATGATTTATTTGAAAACAACTGTAATTTTCTGTAAATCTAGGTCAGTGACGGATTCTCCGCAGCTTTCTCGTCTCCGCTCTGTTGCTGTGACTGGTCAGAATTGTTGCGCATTCTCAGTGTTTTCCTGGTATGCGGCTGATTTAATGCGCGAGGTAAGCTGTCCGAGAAGTGCTCGTCCAAGCGGAAAAATGGGCTAGCTGTTACTGGCAGATCTCGTTTGCTGAAAATTGCATTGTGTTTGATGCAAAACTAACTCAACTAAATTATATGGGGGAAAACAGCATCATAACTGCATATTTTCATGCTTTCTCAAGCAAAGCAAATTTTAAAAGTCCACTAAAAACATATCTGGTCATAGACAATGTTGAAAACGTTATTGTCAACATGCCTAAGTGGTAAATAAATAAAAAAAGATTTATAAAAATGTATATACAATTTTAAATAACAAACATCAGGGAAAAAATATGAAAACAATACCTTTGTTTTCCATATACTTGTGTCGCTTACACTTAAAGTCCTTCTCTGATTTAATTGTTGTTGTTTGCAACGTTACTTGGCAATATTTTAAAGATATTATTTATTTATTTTTATAATTTTATTTTTTTATTATTGGAGTAGTGTCACCCGGGTGGGAGTTTTAACTCCTATTCACTGGGAATAAAAAATAAATGAATAAATAAACAGCCTAAAAAAATAATTTAGTCGATGCAGAGACATATAGAGCGGGGGAATCCCCCATCTCCCCACCCTCTGAATATTACATATCATAACATAACTAGGTGTAAATGTTATTTGGCTGCTTTTACTTGGAAAGGTTAAAAAAGTCACCGCTCGCCACTGGTTTCTACTGGCCATGTACATTAATGTGCAGGCCTAAAAATCATTGTTGTCTGTTAGTCAGACAATGCTCCTCTATAACCATTACCTGTGATCTACACCGACAATGTGGGCCCATTAAAAAGTACCAACTCTGGATACCAGTTCTTCCTGGTTATCTGTCACAATGCCAACTAAGTTCCCTTAGGCTTTCCCTGCTTTATTCTGCTACAACATCAAAATCAAGAGTATACAATCCTGCTCCTGGTCCTGGAGGGCCAACATCCTGTACAGTTTGGCTCCACACTGTTTCAACACACTTGCCTGGAAGTTTCTGGTTAGTCTGAAGAACTTGATGAGCTGGTTAAGATTTAAGATGTGTTTAATTAGAGCTGAAGCTGAACTCAGCAGGATAGTGGCTCTCCAGGAACAGGTTTGGACACCCCTGCCCAAGGTCATTAGTACCTTGGTCCAGATGTTCTCTAGATCAGTGCTTCTCAAACCTGTTCTGTAGGACCCCCACCACTGCACATTTTGGATATCTCCCTTATTGGACACACCCAGTTTAAGCCTTTGCAGTATCTAGTAATGAGCTGAATCAGGTGTGTTAGGACAAGTGTGTTATTCCGATTTATTGCCCAGCTCTGATTTTTTTGTATGGCTGTTCACATTACCATTTTTAAATGTGGCCAATAGCAGATTTCAGTGTGAACGAATGAGGGTGCTGAACTGATTGCATGAAGCATGCTTTCAAACAGAAGTAAAAATGGAGGTCACTGAAGAAAACATTTATGAGTTAATTTATAAGCAGATGTGCCACTGAAGCCAGCAAATTCATGAACAGGTGATAAGGAGGACAAAGATGAAGAGAAAAAAAAACAGTTTTTAAATATTTACTGACTTAGTTTAGTTTGTATAGAACTGTCTCTGTAATAAACCATAAAACAACACCTCTTGCCTCGCTACAGACTACCTCTGCAACTTTGTCATATTCACCAAGTGATCAAAGAACATGTAAAATCTGGTAACGATTTAGATTACAACCCACAATGTACTGCGTAAGTAAACAGAATTTACTAAAATCTTTGAAGTGAATCCCATCAGCGCAGAATTGACCCTTCGCAGGGAGTTTGACTGACAGGCAATCTGACCAATCATAATGCCGAATCTGTCATTTTTGTCCAACGAACAAACCAGAAAGGAGAGTGGATTAACATCGGTGGACTTGAACTTGAAAAATTGTATTGTATTGACGTCGTTCAGCGGTTGAAACAAGATATCTTCTGATGTTCATTCATGTTTATTTCATGCTAAAACTAGTATAGAGAAAGAGATGATCGCTTCACATGCCGCTTGAACTGAGGTGCTACAGCGACCTGTCACGACACTTTAAAGTGCCACAAATGATGTTTTATTAACAAAGTTCGGGAGGAGCACGTTAGATACTTAGCCTAATTAACTCAAAAGGAGCCCACTCAAGTCATTTCACACCAAGAGGTATAAATACAGCAGACTTACTTCTATCCTTTGACAGTTTATCAGCATCCCTCCACTGCCCCATCTCCTCACTTCGAGTTCTAACTACACTTATATGGGGGCGGGGGGTAATTGTACTCTGGGTTCAGGCTATTCCCGAGCTCGGAGCACTTCCCCGGGCAGCATGCCAAATATCCATTACTATACTCCATCTAATTATATGTAAGTGTGAACTCGTGAAACATTATTTATTGTTTGAATTTCTTAAAAACATGACAAAATTTGAAAGCTTGTTTTGTGTCTTGTCTGTCTGGATGTTGTCAGTTTTCTCTTTGCTTCACAATGTATTTTTCACTGTGTGAGAGCATGATGTGCGAGCGTGAGAGCGCCATGGCTTGTCAGACATAGCAACAGTAACAAAGGGGCGGGTCTTTGCAAAGGGTCAATTATGACAAATGTCAATCTAGAGTGACGTAAAAGTCGCATAAATTCCATTTGGGCTATTCAGACTGCGGATTTAGATTTAGTACCACATAAGGAAGTGACCCAAATAACAATAAAAAAGGTCAAATTCGATGTGATTTGTGCGGTTCACGCTGTTATGAAACGAAATAATCTGAGTCACATATGGGCAAAAAAAATTGGATTTGGGCCACATTTTCCTGTAGTGTGAACGTAGCCTTAGAAATAGGAGACATTCAAAATGAGCAGTGCTGGGGTGGCTCCAGGACAGGTTTGGGACTCCAATCCTGGTCCTGGAGTCCCACAGCACTGCAAATTTATATGCCTCTCTTATCTGTCATGCATAGTTCAGTTCATGGAGTTCTGTCTTAATGAGCTGATGTTACAAATCAGGTGTGGTTGAATAAGAGAGACATACAAAATGTGCAGAGTTGTGGGTTTCCAGGACTAGCATTGAAAACCACTGAATAGAGTGGGATTCCAGATGAGATTCTCACTGACCAAGGAACAAATTTCATCCTCAACTAATGAAGTTTCTGCAGCAATAACTGCAGCTATCTGCCCCAGGCAATGGCATTCCCAGGCTGATGGAGAAATGTGAGAACGTTTTTCAGCGATATATGGTAAAACAGGGCTCTGAAGCGGTTCAAGGAATGAAATTGAAAACCGGAAACGAACAAAATTTTGACAGGAAATTTGCTGTCAACAAATCACGAATTCCAGTAGTATGGCCTATGCAAATGTGACACTGATGCATCCAGCGAGTGAAGTGCCCGCTCAGCTGTGAACTCATAATAGGTAAGTCACAATGGCAATGCACCAGTGTTAGAGTTTATCTGAGGATAGTGTAAGAAGGATTCAACAGATCACATGCACCTGCAGCGCTTCTGTGAACTGAGAAAACAGAATTTAAAAAACTATAGGCTTACATAAAAAGTAATATATAGGCATATACACAATTTATTTCACTTAAATCACTGACAGATTAACAAAACAAAAGAAAAAAAAATGTGAGTTCCGGTTCATTGTGACACGTTCCAAAGTTCTTGGAAAGGAAAACGAGACAGTGTAGCACCCTCACCGCCTGATAAGGGGAGATACAAATGTATATAAAATGAACACAGGACACGGAGCTGCTTTCTCACTGCCAGCGTCTGTATTGTCTGAGCAACAATAAAGTGTTTTAACCAGTTTCTCAGTGTTTTAACCAGTTTCTCCAATAACAACTCAATAAAAAATAAACTTAGTTATTCAATATACATAGAATACATTATTTTTAACAGTACTATGAGATGAATGAAGCTGTTTTGTACAACATCAATTTAAATATATGAATTATACAAGTATCTCAGGATTCAATACCCCTTTTAACACATTTTTAATGTCTCTAAAATCTCACAGCATATCTCGTTCACAATTTCACCTTAATAAACAATTTCTTCAGCTATTCAAATACTGACAACTACTCAATAACGGACATACTCCATAATATTTTCACATTCACACCATGTGCATTACATACCTGATAAGGGGAGATACAAATGTATGAACACAGGACACGGAGCTGCTTTCTCACTGCCAGCGTCTGTACTGTCTGAGCAGCGCGCCCCCTCCCCCAACAGGTGAGCGCTCCAAAGGGAAAAGCAATTGATCGATGATACAACGAATATTACTGCTTCCATGGAGCAAATGAGAAGAAAAGGAAGACAGATTCTTTTTTTTTTTCTTCTTTTTTTTACCACTTACATTTTCATGACCACCACAACAGCAGAAAGTATTTTTTTTATTTTGCAAAAGCTTTACAGTTTTATTTATTTTACAAAAGCTTGACAGTTTTGAATGATGTCTTGCTTCTATTTGTAAAACCAACCAGCATTGGTATGACCATCACGGCGGCGCCTCACGTGCACACACAACATATTTTTTGCGACATTGCAGCCTGTTCATTATCAAAATAAAATAGAGTTAAAGAAACAAATAAAAATGTACACTGCTCCGTTGTTCAATCTATTGCGTTCAGCACTGACCACCGCCTCACTGTGCTGATATAGCCGATGTGAATGATGATTTTTTTTTACGTCGATGAAAGTACAAAGCCTAGCCTATAATAAATAATATTTTAGCATCTAGATATGTCACGAATATGTAAACATTTGGATTCGTGCCGAATGAGAGAGGTAGGCATCAGTTTCACCTTAAATTAATTGTTTTGGATTGACGTTTTTACAGCCTAAACGCATAGCCTTAACTTTAGAGGATTTGCTACGGAGAGAAACTAATAACTGTGTTTATAATGTTTGTAAACATTTTGCTTTAGCCTACATTATTTCTGAATATAATAGGGCTAATAAAATGCGATGTGAGCCTATACGCGACTTATGATTTTTTTTCTTCACTCTCAAAACGCAATCTTATACAAGTAGCATTTTTAAACAATACAGCAAACATTTTAAAGCTGCAGTTTGTAAACTGTTTGTAAACAGAACTGCGTGCGTCTTGCGGAAGGACATTGTAGCCGGAGCTACTTCTCTGTTTTATGTCTATGACGAATAACGCAGGTACTGGGCTACTCCGCAGCGGTACCTACCCGAACCAGTCTAAAATAGTCAGAATATAAACACTTATTATAGATGTACCCTAGTGATATAGGACAAGCCAAAAACACGGTTTGGAAAATGGATTCATGGTGTACTCGCTTATTATATACATTTTGTAAATTTTGAACACAAAAAAGTTACGGACTGCAGCTTTAAATATCTTAAAAAATACTTTAATGTCCTTAAAGTGTTAATAGATTTTTTCTTTTGTTTAGTAGCCTACATTTGGACAAAATCTAGAAAAGATGATGCTGTTTTGGCTGTGACTAAGCTCGCGGAGAAGTTTGAGAAAGGCAAGGATCTTTCAAAGATTCTGCCACGAGCTCTAGCGCGCTACGGTATCCAGACACTCTGTCACTGGGGTCATCTGCTCCTGATAGCACGCTGCTGGGCTCTTCTAATCGTAGTGACGAAGATGAAGAGGTTGATGTGACTGGTGATCATGATGAGAATGTGAGCACTGAGTCGTCATCGGCCATTCCCAGCCGCGCACATGGGGATATGCTGGGTGTGATGGATCATGCCACCAAGCGGCTCAATCTGGTCTGGATGCGTCGGGAGCCGAGGCCAACTCGCGGCCGACTGTATGAGCATTTTTTGGCTGGTCTTGATCGTCCCACCCCGGGAGTCTTCCATTTCTCCCAGATCTCCACTCGGAGATATCTAAGTCCTGGGGGAAACCGTATTCCTTTTCGGCTACATCTCTTTCATACTATGCTAATGTTGAGGGTGTGGCCAAGCATGGATACCTGAGGATGCCCCCTGCTGAGCAGACGTTTGTGAGCTATCTCTTGCAGGGTGAGTCATCCTCTTTGAAGACTCCTGCCTTGCCATCCGTAGCGCTTCAGACCACCTCGCGCCTGAATGGCAGGGCGTATGCGGCAGCAGGTCAGGCTGGTGGTGCCCTGCACACCATGGCCGTGTTACAGGCCTATCATGAAGGTAAAGGCTGGGGGTGGTTATATTCCAGCCATTGTTTTGGCAGGACAGGCTTACTTGAATACAGCTATCTGTGGTTAGCTATGTTCTATTGCTATTGAGGTGACCCCTCTTATGGAGTGGTCCCCTTTCCTAGAGCCTAGCTATCTGAGGATAGCTATGTGTTAGCTCAGTGATTACTCTCCTGCTTAGGGTTTTAAGTAGCGGTCTTTTGAGCCCGTACCTAGACAGTGCTGTCTCCCCTCTTTGGGTCATAAGTAGACAGCCCAATCTTTTGGTCTGGGTAGATTTCAGTAGACCTTCCTAGGTACATAGCTATCTGAAGATATCCATGTGCTAGCTCAGTGACTGCTCCCCTTTTTAGGGTCTTTAAGTAGTGGTATCTTTGAGCTCTTGCCTAGACAGTGCTATCTCCCCTGCTAGGTTAGTAAGTAGATAGCCCACTCTCTGTGGTCTGAGCAGTTCTGTAGGAAGGCTATCTAGTCTTTGACATGGATTGGGGACCTCCTCAGTATTGTCTTCTGTTGGTGGTGATATTCCTGATGGTATGGTGGGTCAGGCTTACCTGTGTTCTACTGCGGTTGTGATAGCCCTCTCATAGAGTGGTTCCCTTTTCTTAGAGCCTAGCTATCTGTGGGTTATTACCTAGACAGTGCTGTCTCCCCTCTTTGGGTTGTAAGTAGTCAGCCCACTCTTGTCGTCTAGGTAGTTTCTGTCTGGTAGCCCTTCCTGGGTATATAGTTATCTGAGGATATCTATATGCCAGCTCAATGACTGCTCCTCTTCTAGGGTCTTTAACCTGTTAACCTGCACCCCCCATTTTGGGACTCACAGCTGAAAATTACCTACCTAACTTAAAATTGTAACAGTTCCTGACTTCAGTGTACTACACACACAACTATCCATCATCCAGAGTTGATAATGCTCAAAAAGATAAAACATTATAGATATTGAAGTGCCTTGAAAAAAATTGTATCACACTGATTTATTTTTATTTCATATAAAAATAGATGAGTCCTGGGGCAATCCAGAAAAGTAATGGGTTGAAAGTCACATGTCTCATGAGTTTATATTTCAAATCTGAAGAAGATACCATGAACAAGGAGATTCCTGCAACCATTTTCCGAGACTATATCTGGTATACTGTACATGTACTCAATACTTGGTAGGGGCTCCTTTTGCTTTAATTACTGCCTTGTTAAAGGAAAAAAAATATATATATTTGTGCAAAAGTCATAATCTGTGCAAAATTTGTGCATAATCACTAAGTTACGCCCACAACAGATGACAGGTGCGTCACAGCGTGCGTCAGTCACGGGAGAGCGCCAGAATTCAAATAAACAATATTCCACGTATCTTTAACTTTTTTTTTAGTGGATGGTCTCATTCTGTTTGTGACACTGTATGCTACAAAACCATGTTGTTTTTACTACCAAGATGCAGTTTTTTGAGCGCAAGTTATTCCATAACAAATACAAACAATAATTGTCCCCGAAGAAATGAGACGTAAACAAAGGAATTACCATCCATATTACAACGTTATTGTTTTGTTGGACTAAAAGTGCTCTATGGGATGTTTTTCAGTGGACCCTTACCTTTCTAACTAAACCGGGATTTACAGCTGTGGATGCGTTTATGACTCGTTATTACGATGAATCTGGTACGTACTGCGTTTTGATTATGCATGTTTTGATGTGTACTGCTTACACAAATTTAGCAAATACATTCTTTATAAGCTTTCCATTGAAAAACAGTGATCTATCGTCGATGCTTGAGGCTTAGACCTTTAGAATTCTATATAGTTTGTCAAGATTAATTATGTCCCTTTTCATTTAATCTATTCATAAACATTGACACGTGCAAACAAAGAGTGTTCAGTGCGCTGGCGTCCAGGTGTGGGTTAACAGGTTAAGTAGCGGTCTCCTTGAGCATTTGCCTAGACAGTGCTATCTCCCCTGCTAGGGTAGTAAGTAGATAGCCCATTCTCTGTGGTCTGAGCAGCTCTGTAGGAAGGCAATCTAGGCTCTGACACGCCTAGCTATCTGTGGATAACTACGTGCTAGCTCAGTGATTGCTCCCCTGCTTAGGGTTTTAAGTAGCGATCTTTTGAGTCATAGCCAGTGTTGTCTCCCCTCTTTGGGTCGTAAGTAAACAGCCCACTCTTTGTGGTTTGGGTAGTTTTTCAGTCGGTCCCCCTTCCAAGGTATATAGCTATCCGAGAATATCTATGTGCTAGATCAGTGACTGCTCCCCTTCTTAGGGTGTTAAGTAGCGGTCTTTTGAGCCCTTACCTAGCGGTCTATTAACTAGACAGTGTTGTCTCCCCTTTTTGGATTGTGAGTGGACAGCCCAGTTTTGTGGTCTGGGTAGTTTCAGTCTAATAGCCCTTCCTGGGTACATGGTTATCTGAGGATACCTATGTGCTAGCTCAGTAACTGCTCCCCTTCTTAGGGTCTTTAAGTAGCGGTCTCCTTAAGCCCTTGCCTAGACAGTGCTATCTCCCCTGCTAGGGTAGTAAGTAGATAGCCCACTCTCTGTGGTCTCGATAGGAAGGCTATCTTGCTATGTTATTCTGGTCCACAAGCCTTCATAAGACCTTAGGGACATTGCTATCTGAGGATAGCCATGCTCCAGCTCAGCAGTTACTCTTTTCTTGGAATCTCTGAGCTCCTTTGGAGGCTTTAAGTTAGCCTCTTCAGTGGTCTTGTGTATCCAGGCTAGTTCTGCTCATATAGCATAGCTATCTAGGATAGCCATGCTCTTAACTTGGTGGGGTGTTACCCTTGATCTATTCGGGTTCCCCAGTTGTCACACATGCCAAGATGTGTGAGCGGCCCGTGGCGTCAGTAGCATGGCCCTTTCTGAGGAAAGGCTTGGTGTATGAATGTCGCTTCCTTGGTGCTCCTCCACCAGGTGGACAGGCAGTTGGCACGGCGTGGTTGGTTTTCGTTCCCCAATGTGCCCCATAGGGTCTAGTTCCCTAGAAGGGGAACATCTCGGGTTACGCATGTAACCATGGTTCCCCGAGAGGGAATGAGACGCTGCGTCCCCTTGCCATGCTTTCGGCCTGCCTGTTTATGTCTCCTTCAAACAGCTAAGTGGATGACGTATTCAGCAGGTGCCCTTTTATACTTCCGGTCATCCTGCCTATGATGTCATGGACCAGGTGGGCCAATAGATTGGTGTTGTTTCACGCATGCTTCAGACACCGGTCATGAAGGCTGCATTACCCAATGTGCCCCCAGCGTCTTGTTCCCTTTCGGGAAACCATGGTTAGACATGGTAGTCTAAGACTAACAACACAAAACACAGCAAACCATCAAAGCTATGATTAAAACAGACAATGAAATGAAAAAAACAGAGGCTATTAAATACAATAAACAGAACAAGATAAAGAACAAGCCACAGTTATAACACAAAAGGACTAATCAGAAACTTAGGAGACAAACTCGGGCATATTCAGAAAAAGGGGTGTGTCTGTATGGTGGCCAGGGGTGGCACCAGCCCCCACTGAATCTGGTTGGCAACCCCAGGTGTCCCCACCTACTAGATATCTTGTGATTGGCTTGTTTTTAGTCAATTTCTAACTGCATCTGGCAGTGGCAGAACCTGGCATGAGCAGCTGCCTAGAAATGTCCTCCTAAAATGTCCTCCTCATTATAAATAAAGCATTTATTTAATCAAGCTTATTTAAAAGGCTCATTTTGGATCCGAGGGGCAAGGTGACATCACCTGGGCACAGTCGTTTGCATAAACACTGCCTGCAGAGCAAGACATCGACGAATAGTTTTCTTCGAACCATAGGCCCTGCTCACTGGTGTTCATTCGCTTAACGTCTGACATGTCGCATCAAAAGCAAATAGAAATTACAGTCACTGCCACTATCTTGTCGACACTGGATACAATATACAGATGCACATTCATTTTTTGATACAGTCCATGCGTTTGAGTCTGTCAATAGGACAAATGGAATGAAAGAACATTCGCTTTGATGCGTTTGGTCTAAACAGCTCTTTGCATCTACAGTATATACAGGTATCAGAAGGATCCCAGCGTAAGTAACAAGTGGATAGTTCATTTTTAATGGCACCCCTGATCGAGTCAGAGGATTGATCGGAGCATTTCGTATTGTATACGAGGCACACTGTCATGGAGAATTCACAAAGAAACATTTTTTGAAAGATGAAGCGGTACTAGATCTGACTGCAGCTGCATCACAAACTGTAAGTTAATGATTTAATAATGCTTTGTCTGGAAATGACTGTTTTATTTTTATTATGTTGTCAAAACACACATGCAATAGTGAGGGGACGTTGATACTGTTTCCTATGCAATGACGTTAGCCAATCATAACAGTGGCTGAATACTGAGAAGCCTTAAAGGACACGCCCCTTAAAAACGGGTAGTTTTAGAGAGAGGGTCAGAATGAGTGTTGAAAGTAATAATTTTTCCACATATTTATTTATTTATCTGTGGAAAAACTTTAATAACGTTATAAGTAATCCTTAAGCATTTGCTTGGGTGTCCCGAATTCAAATCCCGCCTCATGAACCCGATCCCGTCCCCCTCTCTCTCTCCCACTTGCTTCCTGTCCTATCAAGAAAAATGAACACACACACACACCCAGAGCATCCTTAAAAAAGTTCCTATAGATTGTGCGAAGGGTCATATTGTACACATGAAACATCATCAGAGTAACACAAATAACAACAGTGAAATAGTAATACATAAAAATGAACTAAATATAAAAAATTTAACACAACACACTTTAATGTACAATACTTATGATAAGAATAAAAATAATCAAAACTTACATAAAATATCATCATATATCATGTGTCACACAGGGACTTCTGGGAGTGTACTTTTATTGTTTTTCATAGTCATTTATAGTGTAATTCATAGTTTTATTTATTTATTTTCATTGTATAACTAACTAGGCCTTTATAACTAGGCCTAGGTCTATTATGTCTTCTAAGATCATTAAACAACTGCATTCAGTGGGACAAGGCAATAACTGCTTTGGCCAATACACAAAGCAAATCATCGATAAAGGATCATATAACCTAGAGAAGGAAATTAAAGGTGTTCACTGAGACAAAGTTTTAGAAGAACTGAACACTGAACTCTGGCATGTCTAGAATGCTGCTGTACATAAGAAACAGCTGGATACATATTGGTAGAAAGATATTTCTTTTAAGTGCACAGAGCACCTGTTAGAAGCCCGTACACCTTGTGCTTCAGTTTATTTGCTTATTTTTGCTTATTTTTGCTTATATCACTGAAAATGTATGTGCCTTAAGGTAAAACTGGCCTCAAACATTCACACTTCAACAACTTTGAACCAAGTTATCTGAACATTAGTTATTTTAAAGAGCAGGTTGCTTTCAATAAAGACTTTGTAGCAAAAATAATTTGCTACATAAACAATAGATTAATTGGCAGACTGACTCCAAACAATATGGAAAAGCGTATATATCTATAACAGAGCATGTTTTAGCTTCCTGCAGTGCCATTCTTCAGGAACATCCTATTGAACTGCAGAGCTGAATACTACAG
Source organism: Sinocyclocheilus grahami (assembly GCF_001515645.1). NCBI lineage: Eukaryota > Metazoa > Chordata > Actinopteri > Cypriniformes > Cyprinidae > Sinocyclocheilus > Sinocyclocheilus grahami. Next base: position 1,515,336 of record NW_015505470.1, read on the forward strand.
GTATAATACATGAATTCTCTTCTTTTCTGCTTTGATTTTTAGCTTTCACCTGCTTAAGGTCCAATCTGAGAGTTTTTTTTTTTTTGAAAGGTTAACCTTATTTAATTTTATATAAAAATAAAATAAAAAATGTATGCTGTATAGGAAGCAAACAGTGGTATACTATATGTTGAATAATTCAGTTTTATTAGCTCAGCACTGGAAAAATGCAAGAATTTACCTCAAATGTCCTTCTAAAATACATAGGGAAAAATACTGCCTTTTTAACATTTCTGTTACTGCTATAGTTTCATTACAGCCCACTGTTATAAAAGCCTGTTGCCGTGGTTTAACACACTCTTTTCTGTCACTTTTCCCAAATGTAACCGTAAGTGAAGGAAGCTGAGAAACATAAACAAGACCAACTAATAAATCTACTGCATGGGAGAAGTAGATTGAAGAATGTTATTTACAATATAAGAATCTGTCTTTGTGTCAGGCTTTCATTGAGGGTAAGATTTTATGGGATTTAAAGGTAAGGTTGCTGTGCCCCCTCCTGGAGTTAGTTGGATAGCACAGCCCATTATTACATATAAAATACACTCACCGGCCACTTTCTTCACAGGTACACCTGTTCAACTGCTCATTAACGCACATATCTTAAGCAGTCAATCCCATGGCAGCAACTTGATTCATTTAGGCATGTAGACATGGTCAAGACAATCTGCTGAAGTTTAAATCAAGCATCAGAATGGGGAAGAAAGGTGGTTCAGGTGACTTTGAATGCAACGTGGTTGTTGGTGCCAGATGGGTTGATCTTAGTATTTCAGAAACTGCTGATTTACTTTGATTTTCACGTACAACCATCTCTAGCTTTTACAGAGAATGGTCTGAAAAAGAGAAAATATGCAGTGAGAGGCAATTATGTGCCTTGTGGATGCCAGAGGTCAGAGGAGAATGGCCAGACTGGTTCAAGCTGATAGAAAGGCAACAGCAACTCACCATTCATTATGATGGAGGTGTGCAGAAGAGCATTTCTGAATGTACAAAACATCAAACCTTGAAGCAGATGGGCTACAGCAGCAGAAGATGCCACTGGATGCCACTCCTGTCAGCTAAAAACAGGAAACTGAGGCTACAATTCGCACAGACTCACCAAAACGGAACAACAGAAGATTGGAAAAAGGTTCACTGAGTCTCCATTTCTGCTGCGACACTTGGATGGTAGGGTCATGGACAACATGAAATCATGGATCCATCCTCACTGCCTTGTAGTTCAGGCTGGTGCTGGTGGTGTAATGGTGTGGGGAATATTTCTTTGCTACACTTTGGGCCCCTTAGTAGCAGTTGTGCATTGTTTAAACACAAGTATTGTTGGTAATTCTGTCCATCCCTTTTTGTCCACAGTGTAACCATCTTGTGATGGCTACTTCCATCAGGATAATGTGCCATTATGTCACAAAGCTCAAATCATCTCAAGCTGGTTTCTTGAACATGACAATGAGTTCGCTAAACTCAAATGGTCTCCAAGGTCACCAGATCTCAATCCAATAGGGGACCTTTGGAATGTGGTGGAAGGGGAGATTTGCATCATGAATGTGTGAATTAGTTTTGTTTTTTGTAAATAATGCACAACTAGTCTGCATGTGACCTTTTAGTTTCAAAACATTTCCCAGAGAATTCAGCCTCCACTCTCCTCTGAATTCTTCCCTCACATGAGCATGTTCTCTTTATTAAAGGTCCAAGTGAAGGAATGCCAAATTTCACAAAAAAAAAACCTGATCTAATAAATAATGTCCCCTAGGACATCAGAAACTATTTCAAAGAAAGAATTCCAAAAGTTTTGCAACTTGGGACAAAATGCAAACATATGACTAAGGTTACATGGTGAAAGTTTACATTTATCACACAAATCTGAAACATTGGGATATATTTTAGAAAGTTTTGCCTTTGAAAGATGAGCTCTGTGAATCGTTTCAAATTGTATAAAGCTAAGTCTAGCACATGAAGTGGTGGTACATACATTGTCTCATACTCTACTCCAGTAGTCATCCTCAAACTCGAGGTCAAGTTCCTCTTCCCAAGCCCTGATTATTTTAATGCTGTGAAAATTTGACAGGATAATTGCATATATTTTAGAGATAATCCCACCCATATGAAGATTCAGTTTAAATGCCTCCTCCCATGGAGACTTTGTAGGCAGAGAGGAAAACCCAGAGAGCAGAGAGGAGACACAGCGCCTAATTTGAAAGTACCAAAATAGGTGAGAGGAAGGCAAATTAAATGACGACGATAATTCAGAAAAACTCGCAAACACATTATTAATGAAAAGATCTTCAAAGCATTTCAGACCTTTCTTTTCCCAGAAAGAGAATACTGAATCTGAAAAGGGAGGAAGAAAGAGATGATTATTATGTATTGGAGCCATGGTTGATGCCGAGGTACATTTAAAATGATGTTGAAATTGAAATAATATTTTAAGAGAAGAGCATACTATTGGATTATCCGTGTAATGTGAAGGGGACATGGGGAGAGAAGAGAACACCATAGCAGGAAGAGATGTTGAAATACAAGACTAAGTAGCACCATTGTAAAGAGGAGGCCTGTACCCAGAACACCAGCTTCTGAATATTTGCTGGCCTATAATAATACATAAAATTGGGCAGGGAAAGCCCTCCACTTAGTTGACTTTTTTGAAGCAAAATTTTGGAAACTCTAGGAGTTTTACCTGCCCATATAAAGGAGGAGATTAATTGATCTATAATATTCTTGAAGAAAGATTTGGGTAGAAACAGAGGAATAGCTTGAAAGAGGTAAAGAAATTTGAAGAGATGTTGAAATACAAGACTAAGTAGCACCATTGTAAAGAGGAGGCCTGTACCCAGAACACCAGCTTCTGAATATTTGCTGCCAAATAATAATACATAAAATACATAAAAAGGGGAAAGCCCTCCACTTAGTCGACTTTTTTGAAACAAAATTTTGGAAACCCTAGGTGTTTTACCTGCCCATATAAAGGAGGAGATTAATTGATCTATAATATTCTTGAAGAAAGATTTGGGTAGAAACAGAGGAATAGCTTGAAAGAGGTAAAGAAATTTGGGGAGAATATTCATTTTTACAGCATTTATCCTACCTAGTGGAGATAATGGACGAGCCGCCCATCTTAAAAAAGCTGACTTCATGTATGAAACTAGCGGTGTAAAATTTGCTTAATAAGAAAGGGTAACATTAACACCAAGATCCTTGAATTTAGAACTCTCCAAGTGGAAAGGTATGTCATTCTGTTTTCATTTTTGGGCAGATTGATTTATGGGTAAACATTCACTCTTCTGCAGATTTAGTTTATACCCAGAGAATTTTTCACAGGAATAGATGCAATTGAATCGGTAACGTAGAGTAATAAGTCGTCAGCGTATAAGGCTAATTTATGTTTGATTCCCTTGCGGATTATACATTGAAATACAGGAAGTGTATTGAAAGGGGCTCAATAGCTATGGCAAAAAGTAATGGGGATAGGGGGCATCCCTGGCATGTACCCCGTGATAAGGTAAAATACTCAGAGTTAACACTGTCAGTAGAAACTGAAGCTTGTGGATCAGCATATAGTAGACGTATCCATGATATCAATCCCTCCCCAAAACCGAACTCCTCCAGAACTCTAAACAGATAATCCCACTCTATCCTATCAAATGCCTGTTCGGCGTCTAACGAAATGATCACCTCAGGGGAAACATTATTTTGTCTTGAGTCTAAAATATTAAAAAGAGTACAAATGTTAGAGAATGAATACCATCCTTTAATGAATCCAGTTTGTTCCTCTGAGATAATACTAGGAAGTGCTGCCTCTAAATGAGAGGCCAAAATCTTGGCTAAAATCTTAACATCAACATTGAGGAGGCTAATAGGTCTGTATGAGTTACATAATGTTGGGTCCTTCCAATCTTTAGGCAATAGAGTTATAGATGCTTGTCTCAGTGTTGGGGGCAACATACCTAAATCTAAAGCTCCCTCAAATACAGACAAAAGAAGCGGGGCCAGTTTGACATGAAATTTCGTATAAAATTCGGAAGGCAACCCGTCTGGGCCAGGGGATTTCTTAGATTGCAGCGAATTAATTGACTTAGTGATCTCCTCTAAGGTGATGGGTCCATCAAGTTCAGGCACTAAAAGAGGATCAACCCTAGGGAAGATAATATGGCCAAGAAATTGGTTAATTTCTTCTGAATGGCCAGAAGCTTCAGTTTTATACAGAAAAGAGAAAAAGTTTTTAAAAGTTGAATTAATCTCCACAGGATCTGAGGTTAATGCTCCATCGGGCTGTGCAATTTGAGCAATAAATCGCGAAGCTGCTCGGTTGCAAAGCTGATGGGCCAGGAGGCGACCGACCTTATCCTCATGTTCGTAGTAATTACCATGCGCGTGTAACAAAAGTCTCTCTGCCTCACCTGTGGATAACAGATTGAATTCTGCCTGCAGATTAAGCCTTTGTTTATGTAGCTCAGGAGTCGGGCTATGAGCATATTGGTCATCTAAAGCTTGAATACTGTTAGATAACTTTTTTATCCTATTCCTCCGTTCTTTATTAACATAAGCGGAGTAAGAAATTATCTGTCCTCTAAAAAAAGGCTTTCAAAGTTTCCCAAAGTAAGGAGTAAGAGATTGAATCGGTCTGATTAGTAAGGAGAAAGTCATCTATTGAATTAGAAATATACAATGTGCAGTTCTGTTAGATTCTGAGAAGATGAGGATGTGAGCTAGAATGCTTCTGCAACTCTTAAGTCTGCACCAGGCTTCGGCCTTGTCTTTGTACATTCACCAACGATCCTTGGATCTCAGCTGACGTCTCTCTTAGCTCTGCATCATCTTCATCTGGGAGAAAACTCTCCCGACCACCACAGAGTCATAATAACATCTTTTTGGAGTTCATCACTCTTCAAACCAGGAAGAAGGTTATCGTGACTCCTACACCACCGAACCTCCGGACCTCCAAACCATCAAGACTTTCATCCGAGACTGCATCCGTACGCTCGTTCCAGGCCAAGGCAATGCAAGTATCATACATTTAACTAAATGAAACAGAGGTTTAGTATAAGCTGTAGACCACGTTCTAAAATGGCGCTGATGGTTTCCCTCAAGTGGTTAACTGACTCTTTTCATAGCTTCATTCTCTGGTTTTTCCTGATGGCTTCATCCATCAAGCCTCATTTGCCCTTTCCCACTTATGATTGATTGTTTGTTTGTTTGTTTGTTTGTTTGTTTGTTAGACTAGTTTGTGTTAGTGTTTAGTTAATAAAAGTCTTGTGCACAAATTACATAAGTTTCTGATTCTGCCTTACAAATGAATGTCCCTTTACGATTTTGATCCTTACTACATGCTCTAATGCATTAATACTGTATGAAAGTATTTTCTGTGGCCACGGAAATATCTTTTTCTAGAGTTGATATGAACTTACACTGAATGTTCGCTGGACGAACAGATTGGTTGATGGCAATTTAATTCTGCTACAGTTACTACTGGCAGCTGATATAAACAATTGTAATTAATCATAATTAACTGTAATTATTTATATAAATTTTCCTTTTGAGCTAATTTGCTACAGTCATTAAACTTCTAATTCATATGATCATGCACATCCTGAACATCTACAAATGATTTTAACAGATGTTATACAATGATTGAAAGCTTTTGTTAATGCACAACACCTTTGCTGTTGTTGAGGTGTGATACAGGTAAGGTTAGGGACAGGTTTGGTGGTATGGGTAGGTTTAAGGTTGGGTAAGGGGTCAACAAGTGTGCAGGGGTCAATTTGATTACTATAAGGGAACACAATTCAATCTATTTATATTGCATTGTTTTGACAAATTAAGTATTTTCTTGAAAATGTTTCCCCCTCCTGTTGATGTATGACTCAAGGAATATTCTGTTTAATGATACACAATAGTATACTAATATAAGTGTTGAGGTGATAAAAACCCAAATTACAATGTGTGATATGTCTTTACCAAGCATTTAGCTAAACTTAACTAACCACCCTTAACACAAACGTTGTTAAAGTAGGTAAAAGTCCAGTGCCAATAAAGATACTAAAAAAATTAGTAAATGTTTATAAACATTTACAAATGGTGAATAGTCTCCACTTTAGATTGGGTACTGCAAAAACATGAACAAAATTTAAATGATTTGTAAAGATGTGAAAATAGGCTGAATTTCGGTCATTTGGGACACTTATAAGCTATAAGCACTTATAAGTGCCTATAAGCTATATTTTCACAACATTTGTAAATGTAAAAATGAGCATTATCTAATATGTGAACTGAAGTTTAATTACATTTGTAAGCATTCAAAAGTACATTAACAAATAAGCTTGTAAATATTGTATAATTTCTATAAAAATAATTTGTCGATTTTTAAAACGCATTGAAAGTTGAATGACATTTGTAAACATTAACTAATGATCTGTTAAGCATTATATAATGTTTGTTAACGATTTAATAATGAAGCTTTAAATCATTGTAAAACATCTGTCAAAATCATTTGAAGATTTAAAAAAAAAATCCATGATCATATGAATTGAAAATTTAAAGACATTTGTAAGCATTTCAATTTACATTCAATAATGATCTGTTAATCATTTGGTAATGTTTAATAAATTAATTAGTTAACATTAACAAGCACATTATCTCGTATTTCTAGATATGTGAATATATATTAAGTAATGATTTATTAATGGAAGTTATTATAAAGTGTTACCAATAGTTTGTCACGGTTCATGGGTGTGCTCATTCTGTGTCTGTGTGTGTGTGTGTGTGTGTGTGTGAGTGTTATCTGCTCCTTGTGCTCCTCAGTGTTGCCTAGTTACCACGCACCTGATGAGCTGATCAGAGTGGTCACAGGTGTAGCTCATCTGCACTGCCTATATCTGGCTGACGTTTCTGTGGCGTGTTGTCAGATCGTTGTTGCTCATGTTGTGTCTGGTTCTCTGTCAGCCCTTCTCGTTCCTGAGTGTATTCCCGCCGGTTACCTGTTCCCTGGAGGGTTTGGACTGCTCGGAGTATTCTCTGTCTGAGCTGAGACTTTGCACTGCCGGGTTACCTGCACTTCTACTTGATGTAGTTGGAGTTGTCTAATTAAGACTTCCTTTTCACTCGCAATTGGATTTTGTGTTTCTGTTTCATGACACAGTTTTACATTATCAGATGGGGACTTCAAGGACAAAGTTAGGAACCACTGATTTATAGTGTCAAAAGTATCATTAAAGACTAGAAACGGAGATAAAGCCAGTCAGACAGAAGCAAGCAATCTGTTGCAGCCACTGAAGTGAATAAAAAAAATTTTCTGCAAAGTTTCAGCATAAATAATTTTGAAAACTCATTTGAGCATGATGATCAAAAGTTGGTTTCTTTATAAACGATTGAAAGTATGCCAGTTCAAAAAGTCATAAGAATATATCCTGAGGGTAGGGTTATTATTAACCCTACCCTCAGGATATTCTTATGCCTTAATATTTGTTCATTTACAAGCAGCTCTTTTAGGTGGTAACTTACAACAAATTGCTTGCATCCCCCTTGTAAGTCATCTCCTTCCTTCCTCAATCATCAGTCAAATATACTGCATCTATGAAACAACAAAACACTCAGACCCCTCTAGCATACTACTACAGGTCCTTATAGGCAGTTGCCCATGGCATAATATACTTTTTTTTATTTACATTTTCTTATATATATATATATATATATATATATATATATATATATAATATCAAAACTGTATTTTTGCATTGTCTGAAGGAAATGTGGGTAGGAAATCATCCTACATGTAACTTTTTATTTTTATTTTTTTAGCAAAAAACAACTGCTCATAAAACTCTGAAATGCCCCTATGGATAGAATAATTTTCATTTAGGTCATTTTCTTTGCATTCTGTTCAGCAGACTGAGGAAAAACATCCAGTACAGTTTTTACATTTTACCTTAACCCCCTCCCTTTCATTTTTACCCACACCACACCCCTGCCTAGTATCCTAAAATGAGTTACAAACCCTCAAAAGTCAGGACTAAATCCTCTAAGTCTTCAGTTGTTAGTATTAATATACATGTTCATATAAAATTACATACTAACTAGTCTGAAGATATTTTCACTCTCGCAATATATCTGTATAAACCACTACTTAAGATCAACAACAGCTGCACTATTTTAAAATGGAGAGTAATTTTTTTAATGGTTAGCAAATGTGAGGTATGCATGCAACAGCTGCATTTCTAAAATATCCACTTCGCATTTAAGCTGTTGTTTATACAGTTAAGTTGCTCTCTTTATAGGGAGAGTGAAAATGTCTTCAGCGTTAGTATGAAACTTTGTTTGAACTTTATCTTTATATAAAGATAGAAATTTGTACTATCAGCTGAAAACTTTAGTCCTGACTTTTAGTGTTCCAGACTCATTTCAGGATACTATAGGCACAGCTTGATAAGTAACCTGATATGGTATGCAAGTACCATGAGAAAAACAGAATTTCGTTGGTACCCCTCCCTTCGCCTGGCTTTTTTTCTTCTCTTTCTCTGACAGCAGCCCACCCTATTTAAACCAGTGCCTTGTCCCACCCTGTGCTGAATCTGAACCTGAAGCTTGACCTGTTTGGAAACAAAATTGATGGAGCTTGGAAAAATGGATACATCCCGCAGGAATGAGCCAACTTATCTTGTCTGGTCCATCTTCAACACTTTTTGTTGCTGTTGGCCACTTGGCATTGCAGCAATCATCTGCTCATGCAGAGTAAGTAACTTACAATTCATTTTATTTACAGCTCTTATAAATAAATGAAAATTTAAAAAAATGGTGCATATGTATTCTGTGCTTTTATTAATATTATTACTATTGTAGGCAGACAATGCAAATTCACTTGGAGATGCTGGAAAAGCTCAAGAGTCCTCCAGGATAGCAAAGAACCTGAATATTGCTTCACTGGTGTTTGGACTGATTGGATTAATTATGGTGATTGTAGTTGTGGTGATTCAAAACTCAAACATGTAAGCAACATAGCCATATGTTTGTGATGGAATTTTTTTTATTTTATTTTTATTTTTTGGTCCTTGCTTTTCAAGCAACACTGCAAACTATGAACTACACCACTCAACTCTACAGATGATGAGGACCAGCTGTGGCTTGAAAATCAAATAAGCAATGATAGCCACACAATGTTCTGATTTTGGGGTTTACTCAATGTTCAGAAGTTTTTTTTTTTTTGTTAAGTCCTTTTCATTTTATTTTGCCAATAAGTGAAATGTTCATGTGAATTCTGTTTTATGCCAAATAATATCATAAAATGTCCTTCATTTTAATTAGTGTAGTATTTCACGATTCAGTGCTATGAATGCAAAGTCTGTAATCACATAGCTACTATATTAAACATTTACATAGAAGATGTAACTAGTAAATGGTTTATGTAATGGTTTTCTGCATTTATGTATTAATGGTTTTCTCAATTTATGTTCTATAAATATATATATATACTGTATAAATATATATATTACACATGAGTATTACATATATAATAAGGCGTACAAATGTAACAATTTGGTTTCTCACATTTTATACTTTTGTCAAGTACTTCTCCTTTATACATAACATTTTGTCATGATACTCAAGTCTGTATTTTTTTTTACTTCACTACATCAACTTTTATTAAATGTCATTTCATCCTTAAAAATAGTCGTTTTGTTTAAAATTTCCATCACAGTGCACTGAAGTGAGGTCATAAATATTTCTGTTATATGAGATCACAGGTCAGATAGTTCTGGTGGTTCTGGTTAGCAACAAATGAGTTTATTGTAACAGACTCATTGTCAGAGATCTAGTAGTCAGAAAGTATTTCCATGTGAACGGATGTAAGGGAGGGGCATATTTAATGTCTGTTGTCACTCTGTTATAGACTCAGCATGATAAATTGTATGCTGTGCTCTGAGGTCCGTTTTACTAGAGTTTAATATGACACAGTTTTATGTAGAAGTTAACTTTTTCTTAGTGTGAAGAACATTTAATATAATCTGAAAACATTTTAGCTGTAAAGAAGCTGAAAAGGTTTCATGGATGTTCAAGGTTCTTCATGGAACTATAGATGTCAATGTAGGGAGGCCAACCAGTTGGAGTGGAAAAAGGAAATGACGTGCTGTACAAAAAGTTGATGCAAGTTCTTAACTGTTCTGGCCGGGGCATATAACAAAGACCAGTTGTCTTGGGCTTTTTGAGTGGGCAAAGAGGCCTAGTGTGACCTGGCTCACCACAGTTATAACATATGACAATCTCTCCCTTAACTGTTGTCTGGGGTATTGTGGCCGATGTTGGGGGTTTAGAATGACTGGGCTTAAAGATTTTAGGGCCACTTTGAGAGTTTGAACCCCCCCCAACCCATCAGACTTACCCTTCAAAGAGTGCAAGATGCCAGCATATCGAATATACCAGGTCAACCTGTGACAGTCAATAAAGAACCTTTATTTTTAAGAGTGTAGATAAGATCTGCTTGATACGCTCAGATCATCATCAAAAAGTCAGTCCTTTAACACTCCTGATGATTGTTTTGGTCCAAAAGCCAACCAAAAATAGGTGTTTTATACATTGTTAAAATGAAAAGTTACATAACCTCCACTTGCAAAACCCCCACTCCTCCTACATTTCTGTTATGCTATTGGATTTTCATGAGAAAGGGGAGTGTCTACTCCTTTAGGACTGTAACCAAATTCCTTACAATCCTAAAGCTGTTCCAGATGTGTGGTATATTGTGTATAACATACTTTTGAGGGCCATACATACTCATCCCTCGAAGTACATTTAATTGTTTTCTTAATCATTATAATCAAATGGAAGTTGTTGTTTTTTTCCCTAAATTAGCCACCACTGAAAACATGGAAACTGCTAACACTGAAAAATGTTTTTCATGGATTATTAGTCAAATGCTATTTCAAATTTTAATTTGTTATTATGCAGTATGGAGTGTAGACTGGTGATTTAAAGGGCTACATTTTATCATACGCCAGCAGCACAACAATATCTGAAAAAATGAAGGAGTCAGAATAATTTCTGAATGAACTATAGAAAATCTGAAACTGTTGTCAAAAGTATGCTAAACAAGATCCTGCATGTAAGGATTACCAGTAAGGACCATGTAAGGATTATTTTGTAATAACAACTGAGCGACTGTACTACTGACGCAAGCAGCCATGTAATAAATGGGATCATGTACAGTCTCCCGATTGTTATTACAATACAAGTCCTGACTGGGTGATTAAAAGATTGACTTTTCGCCAAGGCAGACAATGTTCAAACCAAATAAACATTTAAGGGGAAATGTAGTCATCCTGTTTATTACATGGTTTCTCACCAAATAAATAATTACATACATGCAATAGTGATTTGAGTTAAAACTGTTTTAAAATCATACCTGTATATGACCATAATGCTTGGCTGTGTGATGTCATATAGACCCAGGCCCCTCCCACGATTGTTGATTGACACTTACGTTTTACCTTAGACCCGCCCTGAGTCTGCTGTCATCAGTTTGCCAGTGTTTTGACGCCAGAGAAGGAGTAGACAAGAATGTCTCCTAAGCAATTAAGGTGTTTTGTTGTTGGATGTAATAATGAACATAGCAGTTATCATTTACTCCCGACATCTGAGCCGCTGAAGACGCAGTGGATTACTTTTGTTTATTAAGGGAATGCGCCCCCGATCTACCTAAATGCGTCTATGCTCGCACAAATCATTCGTGATCCAGCTTCACTTACAGAAGTGAGTGTAAGGTTATTTTATGAATCTTTGCTAATTGCCTTTCCTAATAACGTGCTAGTTAGCAAGTTTCACGGCTAAAGTAAACAGTCTCATGGGGAGGTCCCACATGTCATTGCCCAGTCTAGCTTTTCAAGTAAACAGAGGAGCACATTGCTCAGCACACAGGAAGATCTCAGAGTGGTAGCTTTTCCTGCCAGGCCAGTCCTCACAGACCTCCCATTCCTCTAATCCATTGCCCCCCATCGAGCTCCCAAAGGAGGTCAACGTGCTGTCTCGTGGTGGTCCGACTGTTTCATTCGGGGCTCCTGAGGAGAATCAGATGTCGATCATGGCATTGGATGAAGGGTCAGGCTCCTCAGGTGATGACCACTCAACTGAGCTTCCCACCTCTGGGGTGGTTGCGAAGTCAGAGTCTGAGTCTGAGCTGACATGCATGCTTGCCTGGGCAACCAAGTGTAATGGGCTTGAGTGAAAGCCTCCACCCAACCCAGATCATTCTAGACTGGATGATGGCACATTTTTCTTTCAAAACCCCCATCTCACAGGCTGGCCTTTTCAGTGACACTGTCAAGGACTATGCCAAGCAGTCCAGAAGCAGAAGCAGACAGAGACCATCAAACACATCCTGCTGCCACCAAGCCACTGTGGGCTGGCCCTCAGTCTGCTGCTCATCGCCGAATGCATAACCCCTGTGGCGATCTGTTCTGGCACAGTCTGACATGGCACCTCAGCAGCATTACTTCTTCCCCAGAAGAGGGCAGGGTGGTGAATTTTGTGTTTCTCTTATTTTCTGTTCTAACAAATTATCAATGACAGAGAAGTTTCCTCAGTCTCTGGGTCATACTCAATGCAGTCTGGCAGTGAGCCATGTGCCACTTCCTCACTCCCAGCCTCGTCCTCCCTTTTTGCCACAGGCCATGAGGTCACGTTCTGAGGACAGTCCCTTGCAGGATCCACAGAGATGGGTAAGTGCTACTCCACACTCACCAACTGGTTATAATCAATCCTGGATCTGTGAATCTTGAATCGGGCCCTGCACAATGTGTTGATACAGAAGTGCATTCTTACATGCATAGAGGCCCCTAGACTGGTTTGCAGCGATCAACCTGAAGGACATGTACATCCATGTCTTCCATCTTGCCTAAACACAGACTGTTCCTGTGGTTTGCTTTTGAGGGTCGGGCATACCAATACAAAGTCCTCCCCTTTGGGCTGTCCCTGTCTCTTCATGTCTTCACCAAAGTTGCGGAGAGTGCTTTTGCTCCATAAGGGAAATGGGAATCTGTATTCTTAAATATCTCAATAACTGGCTAATTCTAGCTCACTTTCAAGATCTGTTGTGCAAGCACAGGGATATGGTGCTCCGGCACCGCAGCCAGTTGGGGCTGTGGGTCAGTTAGGAGAAGCGCAAGCTTTCCCCTGTGCAAAGTATCTGTTTTCTCGGTATGGAGTTGGACTGGGTCAACATGAAGGCACGGTTCACGAATGGGCGCATCCAGTCAGTGCTGAACTACCTAAATTCATTCAGGGGGAAAACAGCAGTTCCACTGAAACAGCTTTAGAGGCTCCTAGGGTATATGTTTGGCAGCCGCAGTGACGCCACTCGGATTGACACATGACACATGAGATGGGCAGGAGTACGCTTAGAACAAGTTTTCAGACACATTGTTACTACAACAGATGCCTCCAGAATGGGTCCGGGGCACCATGTCCAACAGGCATGCAGTCTTGGGCTCCTGGACCGGACCTCATCTGCAGTGGCATATTAATAGCCTCAAGTTGCTGGCAGTGACCACCATTTCCTCCTCTGGAGTCAGGTGTGGCTCAAGTCGTTGTGTGACATTCATAGTTTGGGAGAGCTCATTCATGCAGCTGACATGCTTTCACGACAGAGCACGCTCCCAGAAGAATGAAGATTACATCCCCATGCGGTCCAGTTGATATGGATTCAATTTGGGGACACTCGGGTAGACCTGTAGACCTTGCAGGGGCGTGTCTAGAGCATTTTAAATGGGGGGGCCAGTCAGGGGCACTGGCTCAAAAGAGGGTGGCCGGGGGGGGGGGTAGTATGTTATAATACATCGTGTACACTCACTAAACAAAGAGTGACAGAGACAGTGACAGAGCAGAGCCAATTCATAAAAAAACAATATTTAAAAGCACACGTCCAGTTTTTTGTGAGTGAAGGAAATCCGCTTGGGAGTGGAGAGATTCGTCCTCGCACACATGGATCGCGTAACATTATGCACTCTCGACATTGTCATTAAGATCACACTATAGAAACCGCCTAAAATTAAGTATAAAGAAGAGAAGAAAGCGGCCCTAGGCAGCTACCTACACATGCCAGGATCCGCCACTGCCAGATGCAGTTAGAAATTTACTAAAAGCAAGCCTATCCCAAGACATCTGGTAGGGGGGGGCACCTGGGGTGGCCAGCCAAATTTCAGGGGGGGCCGGTGCCACCCCTGGCCACCACGTAGACACGCCCGTGCCTGCTTGCCTCCTGCGAGTCCTCCTATTGCCCACTCTTTTACTCCCTGACCGAGGGGATGCACTGGCACGCAGCTGCAGGATGAGGAGAACTTAAGTGGTCTGTCACAGGCAGTGACAGCCATTATCACTCAGGCCAAAGCCCCCTTTACCAGGCTGGCTTATGCCTTGAAGTGGAGTCCCTGGAGATGCCCGATAAGAGTTATGCTTTCTTTTCTGCAAGAAGGGTTAGAGCAGAGACTGTCTCCTTCCACCTTGGAAGTGTATGTTTCTGCAATTGCAGTGCATCATGATGAAGTGGACAGTACGTCCATGGGAAAGCACAACCGGATCATTAGGTTCCTGAGAGGTGCGATGAGGTTAAATCCTCCAAGGCTGTGCATTGTCCCCTCTTGGGATCTCTCTGGTCCTTTCAGGACCACAGGGAGCTCCCTTTGAGCCACTGGAGTCAGTCGAGCTTAGGTTTCTGTCTCTGAAAACAGCGTTTTTGACAATATTTACCTCCATCAAGAGGGTGCAAGCATTTTCGGTCAGCAAAACGTGCCTTGAATTCAGACCGACTAATTCTCATGTTGTCCTGAGACCCTGGCCTGGATACATGCCCAAAGTTTCCATCACTCCATTCCAGGATCAGGTGGTGAACTTGAAAGTGCTGACCTTGGAGGAGGTAGACACAGCTTTGGCGTTGTTGTGTCCTGTTCGCACTTTGCCTGTTTATGTGGACCAAAAGCTCTTTTCTGTTTTAGAGGTCAGCAGAAGTGAAAGGCTGTCTCCAAACAGAGGTTGTCTCGCTTGCAGTGCCATTCCTTTTCAACGGAGGTGAGAGCACTATATCATCTCTGCAGGCAGGACCTACCAAAGTTTCACAATGGGGTCTACAGCTTATACTACACCTGTTTTGTTTAGTTAAATGTCTGATACTTTCATTACCTTGGCCATTGAACAAGCGTCTGGATGCAGTCTCGGATTAAAATCTTGATGGTTTGAAGGTTCGGGGATGTTGGAATTGTGATCACGTTTTTCCCAGGGTTTGAAAGGAAAGGAAAGGAAAGGAAAGGAAAGGAAAGGAAAGGAAAGGAAAGGAAAGGAAAGGAAAGGAAAGGAAAGGAAAGGAAAGGAAAGGAAAGGAAAGGAAAGGAAAGGAAAGGAAAGGAAAGGAAAGGAAAGGAAAGGAAAGGAAAGGAAAGGAAAGGAAAGGAAAGGAAAGGAAAGAAAAGAAAAGGAAAGGAAAGGACATGACGTGTGGCCAAGTATGGTGACCCATACTCGGAATTTGTGCTCTGCATTTAACCCATCCAAGTGCACCTTCAGGTTACAGGTCCGACTCTCTAACCATTAGCCAGTGACTGCCCCAAAAAACTTTCAAGGGAGAGCAAAAGGAAAGGAAAGGAAAGGAAAGGAAAGGAAAGAAAAGAAAAGGAAAGGAAAGGACATGACGTGTGGCCAAGTATGGTGACCCATACTCGGAATTTGTGCTCTGCATTTAACCCATCCAAGTGCACCTTCAGGTTACAGGTCCGACTCTCTAACCATTAGCCAGTGACTGCCCCAAAAAACTTTCAAGGGAGAGCACGAACACAGTCCCCCACTACCATAAATTATGCAGTTGAGATTCCTACATTTGGGGAATTCGCAGGGGTCAGCACGGCCGGAGTGCAATGGTCGAGCCTTGCCCTGGATGAACCACCTTCTTGATCATGGTTTCTCCCCTACCAGGTAAGTATAGGTAAGAGTGACAAACTCCAAAGATGTTATACTGACTCACACTGTCAAGTTATGAAACTCTCTCATTCGCAAAAGCCCCAATGGAATGACACAGTCTGAATGGGACTTTGTTCCCTTTCTGAAAAAGGGATAGACAGCCACGAATTGACCTGATGCGCTCTTCTGACAGAAACGCTTGATATAGATCTGAGTTCTGTCTGAGACCGAGACTATCTCCTGTGTGGGCACTAGACCACTTTTTGTCTCATTTATCTTGAAGCCTAAACTCTCCAAAATGTGACACAAGCATCTTCATGTTTATCTTCGTTTGCTGCCGCAACGGAGCATAGAGGAGTAAATTGCCAAAATTCTGAGGTCTGCTGTTCTCAGCAGTGTCAGAGCTGTTTCAATACATTTGCTGAACAACCACTAGAGTCCGAAAGGAACAGTCATGAATTCGTAGGCTGTGCCCTGATAGGCAAACCTGAGGAATTTTCTGTGTGGCGGGTAGACATCTATGTGAAGATATGCGCCTTTCAGATCAGCTGGTGACGTGAACCAGTCTTTTGCCCAATTAAAGTGAGATATCACATTGAATATGGGCATTCTGAACTTGCATTTTCTGAGGTGCTTGTTGAGGTTCCGCAAATCCAGAATAGGGCAAAGAGCTCCCCTTCTCTTAGAAATGACAAAGTACCTGGAGTAAAAGCTGTGATGGCTGTCCTCTGGCGGCACAACACAAATTGCTCTTTTGTTAAATAAAGAGGCTATTTCTTCCTCCAAAACTTGAGCTGACACCCCTTCTGTTGCTTACATCAACACCAGAGTATGTGAGCGGAGTTTCCCCTCCACACTCAGAACATTGATTAATCACTCTGCTCCAGGTTCACCATTTCCCGCTCCCGCTCTTGCTCCTCTCCTCGCTCACTGATATCAGAAACACCGCTCCGTAGCTAAAGTTTTTCAGTATGTTTGAAATATCACAGTTCTGTTCATAACGTATATTAAAATAAATAAATAAATAAAATAACAGGAGCGTTTCAAAGTGGCTTATTGGAACACTAGTGTGCAAACTTTTTTCCTACCATATGACAAGCTAATAACATGGTTGTCAGCATTAAAAGGTATAATTGCGGCTTTTTGCAGTGCAAATGTTGTTTGTGATGAAAATAACAGTACGTTTTCGTGAGTTATTTTACCTACAGATTGCTGCACTTCTTTGTGTCAATTCTTTGTTTGAATGCATTAGGCCATTGAGAGAGCGATTGCATGTGAATAAGTGTTGTACCTGTTTAAATCATGCTTTCGCCTGAGAATATTCAGTATCTAGAAGGAACAAAACAAATTCCTTGAGAACTATAACTTCCCGCTCATGTCCATTGCCGTCATCATAGCCTTCGCATTCTTTCTGATTTGAGTGACCCTTCTCTATCAAGCTAGCTAAATATGTTTAACGTGAATTCTTGCTAAATATGCAGTTATATTACGGGTCGTTTGCATGAATTGTACTTGTGATAGAGCGCTCTTGGAGCGAGTGAAAACCACAACGCCCCAATTTTTAAATAAACCAATCCTCCCTCCAGTCAAAATCACACCGCTCCACTCTGTGCTCCGCTCCGCTCACATACTCTGATTAACACATCTCTCTGCAGCAATATTTTTATATTATATTTTAATAATTTAAATATTCAAACATTGAATAATATTCAACACATGTTCTCTTGCAAACTGCTCTCTGGGTGGAGGGGAGAGAACTTTTTTTTATAGGGCACTGGGGGAACTAGTGCCAACTCCACAACTGAACCTGCCATGAACAATCCCCGAGTCTTATGCCTTCTCTTGGCAGGAAGGGGAGAAAATAACCACTTTTTTTGAGGGAGCATAGCAACAGATACTCCAAGAGTGCTGTTGCTCTTCCCCTCGTCCTAAACATGAGGATGGATTAGGTTCTTCCCTCCTTGAGGGTTAGCCGGTTGGTATCTAGCAGCCACCACCACCACAAAGGAAGGTTTTCCCCTCAGCTGTGCTGGCTTAGCCTGTGTCTCAGCCTGCTGAGGCTAAGGAGGTCCATGTTGAAAAATTCAGCATACGCTCAGAAGTGACGCACGTGGAAACGCAGGGGAGAGATCAAAACAAAACAATGGTCAAGAATTAGAAGTACAAAGCGAGGATTTGTAAAGAAGAATGTCAGAGGATTTTGATATAAGCCAAGAGGAGACTGGTTTTCCTTTGCTAAAGTAAGGAAACGTCTAGGTTACTTGTGTAACCCTCGTTCCCTGAAGGAGGGAACGGAGACGTTACGTCAGTGACTGACGAATTGGGATCTCGCCCGAGAGCCCAATCACCTTCGAGTTTTAACTAAACAAGCCAATGACAGTTGGCGTGCATGTTTCGCCACGCGCACCCCGCCCCGCAGCGCGGGTATAAAAGGAGAGCGCGTGCAAACGCAGATCAGTTTTTCGCTGAGGAGCCGAGACTACGCGCACCGGCCGTACAGCGGTGGTACAGCAACTGTGGCGACGGAACGTAACGTCTCCGTTCCCTCCTTCAGGGAACGAGGGTTACACAAGTAACCTAGACGTTCCCATTCAGTCAGTCACGTTCAACGTTACGTCAGTGACTGACGAATTGGGAGCACGACTGCGATCGGGCATCTACGGGGGTCTTCCCGGCACGAAGAGCACCAACCGACGAACAGGTTCCACTTCAGCCTTTAAGTGTGTCTGGTAGACAGGGCTCTAGCTGAAGCAATGGTGTTTACTACTGCTGGAGGTAGCCCACCTAGAACCTCCGCGTCCCGTCCAGGGACCATAAGTGGAGATTCCACAAGTCTGGACGCGGGTGCCAGAGGGTGCCCCCTCTCTGAGAAAGGAGATCCCTCCTCAGAGGAATTCGCCAAGGAGGGGCTGTCGCGAGGAGCATCAGTTCGGGGAACCAAGTCCGACTGGGCCAGTATGGCGCCACCAAGAGGACCTGCTCCTCGTCCTCCCTGACCTTGCACAGTGTCTGTGCGAGAAGGCTCACTGGGGGAAACGCATATTTGCGTAGGCCCCGAGGCCAGCTGCACGCCAGTGCGTCCGTGCCGAGGGGTCCCTCGGCCAGGGCTGGTCCTGAGCATGGTTATAAGCTGATTATGAACTGGTTTAAGCCGGTCATGTGCTGGTCCTAAGCTGGTCCTAAGCAACCAGCTCCTGCTCAGGACCAGGAACAGTAACAGGGGTCTGGGGCTCTTGAAGGCAGAGTGACCACTTCTCAGAGGGGCTTCAAACCCATGGGCTTATGGAGGAGACAAGTCCCAGTCAGAGAGCTCGCTCACCAACTACTGCCAAGCCTATGCTGCGGCCGCAGCTCTGGCTTGCACCCCTGGAGGTCCTCAGGTTTAGCTCTGCAATAACGCAGATCTCCTTCCAGATTGCTGGGTGTGGTGACCCAGCATCCATTTGTTTCCCCATCACCTCAATGAGCTCCACTTTATAAGTGGTGAGGAGACTGACATTCAGAGTCCTCACTGCCTGAGTGGGTGGGGACACTTCACTTAACGCACTGTCCAGGCGGGAGGGAGTTGGCAGTAGGATTGCATCATCTTCATCCTCCTCTCCTTATTCTTCTAACAGACGAGTAATCACTTTGTTGTCGTCGTCCTCCTCCTCTCTTTCCTCCATCAAGTTTGTGAAAAGTGGAGGGAGTTCAGGGAATGGGCAACAGAGAAAGGTGGGGTCTTCTTCATTAATGGCCACCACCCACACTCCTCTTTCCAGCACCCTTAATGGGAGAACATTATTTGGGGTTCGCAAATTCCTCTTGAGCATTTTAAAATTATACACAGAAAGACAAAAGCCAGTTTCAGTTTTGTTAATGGAAATGTAAGTCAGCACTTCATTTCATGTACAAAATTCCAAACTTAAAACTTTTTTGATAAAGGCAAATGTGCTTTTCATTTTGTGAACTAAATGCATTGAAGAGTAACTACATTTTGTAATTAAGTCATTTATTCAATCTACAACTGAGCCATTACACTTACTGCCACATCTATCTAATGTTTGCTTATTTCTAAAAAATAAGGACTAGAAAATATTAACGTGGATTTATAGAACTTTATCTAGTTTCTCAAGCAATGAACTTTATATGTTTTCCTGGACAATAACCAAGGAAATGCACAACAGCTTTGTAGCAAAGACTTTAGAGTAAATACGAATCCAGGAAATATAGCTGCAAACAGTAATTATGGCATCAAGCACATCAGATAAGTTGGGCAGGGAGCATCACAACTTGGTCATGATTTATCATATTTTATTCTATAGTGTAACTTTTAATCTTTTGTAGCATTTTAAATTTGTGACCTTTACGGTCACTTTTGATTAATTTAATGCATACTTGCTGAATAAAAGTATTAATTAAAGAAAAAAACTTTTGAATGATAGTTTGTTTATATACCATCTGTTTGGTCATTACTCATGTTATGTAGCTGGCCCGAAAGCACACCCTGGCGTCTGCTAAACCAAACAGTGTGTCAGTGGTTATAACTTAGAGAAAAAGTAGATATTCTGCTAATGTGTTTGCATGCGAAAGGTCCTTGGAACAGAATTTATTATAGGCTCAACATCTCTGATGGGCTGAGTGTTACACTGAGACATCTGTTATTTCATAATGTTTATTTTAGTCTGTGTAAATAATCCATCTACACATATATCTTCATTTTAAATTTCAATTTTTTTAAAGCTTTTTCCAGCCTCAACATTGTTTTCTTTCTTGATTTTAAATCATTTAAACACCAGACTTGGAAATAATTTCTACTGTACATTGTGTTTACTTAAACATAATAAATTAAACATTTAACATTTCCTGTGCAGCAATTGATGATAAAACATTCTGTGAAAACAACAGTATGGCTGTTGCTTCATAAACTAGAGCACTACAAATATATTATGACTGTTAGCAAGTTTCTCATTTTCTTTGAAAACTGAACTGTTGGGACCCCTCAGTTACATTTGCTGCTGAGGCCCCTCCCTCTTTCTGAGTCCTTGGAATTGCTGTAACTGTACTACCCCCGTTATGGTGCCCCTGACTAAAGCCAGTTAAATGTTATTCTTTAGAACACTCCTGCCTTATGGACGATAAAGCACTCAGCAATCCAGCACTACAAGGCTCAAAAAATCCCCCTCCAAAACTGAAGACAGTATCCAGAACAGCAGATTGCAATGTTCCTTCACCACTTCTTTGGAGGATAATGCTTTCACTGTTGCACAATAATGTCTGTTATAATGCACATCGTTTGTTTAATTACTTATTACTTTATGTATATTTGTCATATTACTGTAGTTGTTTAATTGTTTAGCATAGGAATAAAACAAATCCTGGTTATCAAAGTTCCAGACAGGATTCCACACATAAACATATGCTTGTCTGAAACAGACCTTAATTTACTGATTTTATTACAGCTAACATGATAAATAAGTACATTTAATCTTATGGATTCTTCTGATCAATAATAATTTTCTAATTTTTTATTTAATTTCAGTTGCACAATTACCACAGTTTAGTGTGTCATAGCATGTGTGCTCTGTTCAGCTATTGTTTTAAATAAATCATGTATACCAATGTATTGGATGGCTTTTGTGTGCTATTTTGTGTGTCTATGAATGAATGCTTGAATTTCATTTTTAAAAATGTGTTTAATTTTGCTTTACATAAAGAAAGGATCAAATTACGTACATCCAAAAATGTCTTGGCCAGGTGCAAGATTAAAAGTTGCATCAAATAATAGAAAAAAGATCTGCACACTATTATTCTCCCTTTATTCAAAAAAGTTACAAAATAACGTTTCGGTCAAAGACATTCATCAGACCTTTGTCTTTAACGTTGTTAAAAAAAAAAAGTTGTTAGTTTTAACTTTTTTGAATAAAGGGAGAATAACAGTGTGCAGATAATTTTTCTATTATTTAATTTTGCTTTATACATTTAAAGCTCGGAGGTTTCGTGTTCATAGCTCTTGAACAATGAGGCTCATTTCGGGGAAAGTGAGTCATACTTCCGAGCACATTAGGATTTGGCACACCGCCAGTAAGTATGAACTGATTTTCTTTTTGCGGTTACAGATGTTGTTAATTACGGTGTGTTTACACGACACTCAGTGCATTTACATTGAGAATTTTATTCTGATTACATTTGATTTAAAAATCCAATCCAAATGAAAATGTAAACACCTCAATCAGAACAAAAATGCCCAAATTGATTGAAATTTCAATGGGTTTAAGAAGGGTGTGATAGAATTTTTTTAATTCATTCGATAGAGCACGTAAATACTCTATCAGATTAATAAAAAAAATACTGCAAGGTTTTGCGCTTGTGCAATGGCTTAGAAATGGTGTAATTATGTATGATGTACAGATGCACATTGTTGAGTATAATAAATTACTGTCACGTCAATCTAAAGTTTATTTCCTATTTCATTGCCCTATTTTATCATTTATTAATCATTTGTTCATATTTTTGCAGTACTGGTTGAAGCTACCCATTATTAGTAAATGCATATACACATCTACTGTGAATCATTTAGTATTAAAAATCTGACTTTTTGACGCATTTGCATGTTTTTGTGGTGTGCAGACGACTTCTACTTACACATATTTATAAATCATTTATTAATTGTTTGTTCAAGTTTTTGCAGTACTCATTCGAAAGTAAAAAGTATTCATGATTTGTGAATGTTTATAAACGTTTACTATTAAACATTTACCACCTTTATGGGAATAGCTGCAGAAACAAAGTTTGAGTAAAAGGTGATTAGTTAAGAATATTTATATTCTTGCTAAAGATATAAAAACAACAGCAACACATAATTGCAACAAGAACATCTTAAGAGAAAAGCTTTATGTTGACAATTACAAATTTATGAACAAATATGAGGTTACACTTTATTTCGATAGTCCACTTTAAACAATTTACTAACTATAAGTAACTTTTTTCTCATTAGAATATTAGTAGACTGTTGGGTTATGGTTTGGGTTAGTAGTTATAAGTATACAAATAAGTTAGTAGAACATTTTATAATGTTTGTCAATGATTTATGGATGAAAAATATAAAGCACTTTTAAATTAATTTGTAAATTTTTAAGTGTATGATCATATAAGAATTTAAAGTTTAATAACATCTGCAAGCATTTTAGTTTACTTGAATGATTTGCTAATCATTATGTAGTGTTCAATAAGTTCACGAGTAAACATTTGTATGCACATTACCTCATACATGTAGCTATTTGAATATATATTAACAAATTATCTGTTAAACATTATATTGTAGCGTTCTCGAGACAATGACATTTTGCAGTACAAGGAGTGTTTATTAAGGCTGTTGTTAGCCACAGCCATGCCGTACACATTACCCCGACTTATTCAGAGCCCCTTTTTTCCCCAGTGCTCCCCTCACACACATCCAGGGGCAGGGCTTGTCCCAACTCACATAGAACATTTAATAACAACAGAATAAAGTAACATTAACACATTCCTTTATCAACAGTAACTTTTTGAAAACTCTACATTTTCATGTTTGTTAAGGATTTATTAATGAAAGTTTTTATAAAGTGTTCCACTGTGGGTTATACAACTTTGGATTCAGGACCTTAAAATACTCTTTTTATTTTTTGCACTCTCTCTTATTAACAAAGACCGTGAAAGGGTAGGCAGGAAGGATAGGGAGGAGGTGGAGAATGAGGGGGATGTAGGGTCGGGAAATGACTCCAATGTAGTTGACCTCGGGTGTCTGCACAAACACGCAATGGAAAGCAAGACCACATTTTGCAAAGTTAGTTTTTGGTTAGTCCCGCTCAGGGCTGGATTTACGCATAGGCATTCTAGGCACGTGCCTATGCTTGCTCGTACAGGGGGGGGCCCAAACACAATGAAGAGATAAATAATATTTTTGTTATAGGCCTACTATGGGATATACAGTATACAACAGTAAAAAAAACAAAACCCCAGAAGACATTGAGCAAATAAATATAACAAATAGGGTAAATATGACGAACTATTTCCATGTCTTCAACCTTTTTTATGTACGGAAATCACACTTTCTTTCTCCCGTTCTCTCTTATAGACGCACACAGACACGAACTCGCATCTATAAAATAGTCTCGCAGCTGAAAAGCTACATGACATTTATCAGTAGTGAGTTCTTGAAGCAGTTCTACTTAAAGATTCCCTATTAGTAGACGCTGCTGCTGAACACTGCTCAGAGGCACAGACGTAAGTATTCACACGCACTTAATCTCTCTCTCCCTCTCTCTTTCGCTCTCTCTCTCTCTCTCTAATAACTGCAGTAGACTGCATCAATAACTGCGTTAGCCTGCATATCAATTGCTCAAACCTCTCTTATTAGCTCTAAAATGACATTTTAGAATTTGCAACGGAAGGTTTTGGATGAGGGGAGTAAAAAATTAGCTAGTTCAACACACACAAGATTTCAGGATGGAAATATGTCAAATGTCTTGAAACAAATCATCTGAACAATTGATGTGCGATTGTGATTCCAGGCCATTAAAATTATTAGAGGAATAATGCACTCCCGAAGTGGTTGTGGCCACGTCACCGCGCCTATTAATGGAATGGTCTTTCTCAGTTCTCAAACAAATTAAGAAATACATTTGATTTGTATTGATTGAACACAAGCGCTTATTGCTATAGAAAACACTGTAACGTTTTCCACTGATTAAGAAATATTTTTTGTTTGCGTTGGTGGTAATATTAGGCCTATTATATTAATAGGGAAGGGGGGCCCAAATTTTAGTTTTGCCTATGTCACGAAAAGAGGTAAATCCGGCCCTGGTCCCGTTCCAAACTCACAGCATTGGTTGAGTTAATGTTGCAGTGTTGGGCCACTCCAAGGGGTCAAAATTTACTAGTTAGCAATGATTGTATAGTTAATCCCCTACAAGTAGATGCGGAAATACCAATTTAATAAGTGTCTTTCCTCATTTACAACCATGAATCCATGCATTTATTCTGATAAAATATAAATTTTTGCAATTAACACTAATTTAAAGTATAATGAAAAAATGGCAAACCAAAACATTTTTAATTGAAACTCAATTATATTGATAAGGTTTCAATATATTCAGGTCTCTTTTTGAATAAATTAATAGACCTGTTATAGTTCAATATTTGGTTATGTCGTTAGCACTGCACATGTTTGAATGCAGAAGCAATGAGCAAGTAATGCTGCCCACACACTACATGCACATATCCCAGATTTTTAGCAGGTTTCCACCCATACCCTATACACAACTTTAAAGTTGTCAGAATGCTGTTGTTTTTACACTACACAATTGTCTGTCATCGCCGATGTCAGTTCTAGTCAAAACACATTTCACACTAAAGGATTTGGAATTTAAGGTATGTGATAAATCTAAAGCACAGCAATGAAAAGAACAATTACCATTTTGCTTTGGGTAGACCGAAACCCCTTTCTGGTTAGTCCCGCCCCAAACTCACAGCTTTGGTTGAGTTGATGTCACAGTTTTGTTCCACTCCAAGGGGTCAAAATTATCTGCTTAGCATTGTATAGTTAATCCCCTACAAGTAGATGCCAGAATACCATTCAAAAAGTATCTTTCCTCATTGACAGCTATGAAAATACATCCATGTATTTTATATTCTGATGAAAATATAATTTTTGCAATCAATACGCAAATATAAAATGTATTATGAAAAAAACCGGCAAACCAAAACATTTTTAGCTGAAGCTCAGTTATTTTGAGAAGGTTTCAAAATATTCAGGTCTGTTTTTGAATGAATTAATAGACCTGTTCAATATTCAGTTATGTTGTGCAGTTAAAAGACTTTATGTTGCTAGCACTGCACATGTTTGAATTCAGATACAATGAGAAAGTAATGCCACCCACACACTACATGTACGTAGCCCAGATTTTTAGCAGGTTTCCTTCCATACACTACACAAATTTTCAAAGTTGTCAGATTGCTGCTGTTTTCACACTACACAACTGTCTGTCATCGCCAATGTCAGTTTCAAACACACATTTCAAACTACAGGACTTGGATTGTAGAGAGGTCCAACCTACAAAATATATCTGAAGCATCAATGAAGCATCTGCACTTCTTTATGCTGCCCATACACTACACCAGGGTTTCTCAACCTTTTGCCTACTGCGACCCACTTTTTTTTTGTATGCCAGTCATACGATCCACTAAGGCTGGAAATAAATAAATAACTGAAATGCCTCTTTAGACCTAGGCTACACTGTATATGCTTATTATAATTAATTTCACAAAAACACACAAACACTTTCAATAATTAGACAGACTATGAGGCAAACTGATTTATTAATTTAATTTAATTTATTTATTAACTCACGTTAATGTGACATTTGAGACTGCCGCTCTGAAATGATGATATCCAGATGCGGTGGAATTCGGGAAAGGGTGAATCCAGTGAATCCATATTTAACATAGTCTGGGTTGTACTTGCGTTGTTTACATTTTGCTGCCTTTGAAGTGGAAGGAGTTTCTAAATCTTCAGCTTTTTTTCTTTTTTGTCAAGCTAACAGGCCGTGGCTGTGTATAGTAGGTCTGGCATTCTTTTCACATCAGCAGCCAATGAGCTTGGTGCTCAACATTCAAATACTTGGCTAGTGCTTGCTGTAGCAGTTGCAGCGCGCTTCAGAAACCCTCCATCTTCCCCAGCTCCACCTGCTATGGGGTGATTTCATGTATGTTATATAGGGGGGTTATTTTATGTATATGTTTTATTAACAAGGTTTGGGAGGAGCACGATCAGATAATCAACCAATGCAGCACAGGTGGAGCTCGTCTAGTTGATCAACTTAATTAGCATGATATGTGTATATATATATACAGTGGGTACGGAAAGTATTCCCCACTGTATATATATATATATACACAGCCAAGTCAACTCTCTCTCACAACTGTTTTCCGGCATCCCTCCTCCACCCCAACGCATCACTCTTAAACTATTCTCATCCCATACTACACTGTAAAACCCGATAAGTTCAGAATACTCAACATTTTTTAAGTTAACATTAATTATAAGTCAAACTAAAAAGCTTAAATTAGTTTTTGCTTAATGTTTAAGGGCAGTGTAATTAAAATTATTGTTTATCATACGTAATGTTTTTCATTTACCAATTATTTTGATGCAGTGGTGCTTTATTAAATACAAATACTAACTCCAAAAATATTATGCATAAAAAAACACGCACAACTGTGGCTATACAATTGATACAATTGCCTTTTTTAAACCGCATGAACTGTGTATTTCTGAATGTCAAACACTGGAAGATTATGGGGGTAGAATTGTTGCTTTATTCTAAATAAATAGATTATGATCCACAAATAAATGTAAAGAGATTAACAAAAATTAAACATATTGACGAATAAATAGAATTAGATCCACAAATAAATAAAATGAGATTTGCAAATAAAAAACATGTTCACAAATATCTTTTTAAGTCACAAACACAACTTTGCCTGGCATTAATTTGTGAATCGCGTCCCGTGCATTTGTAGATCGCTGCACCCATTTGTGGATCGCTCGCTGTGCATTTGTGGATTTTGAAACATTTCTAGCATCGAGACACACACCAATCCACAAATGCGTTACAATCAGGGTCCTGAAATAACTTCATTCATCTCCTTTGGCTCAAATAAGAAAAATAAGGGCCATAAAAATTGGTATAGTGGTATAGTTTTAAAATTAGATTTTGTTAGACCATTAGACTGTGTGTCAATCCAAGCCACAGGATTATAATTAACTACACAAATTTTCAAAGTTGTCAGATTGCTGCTGTTTTCACACTACACAACTGTCTGTCATCGCCAATGTCAGTTTCAAACACACATTTCAAACTACAGGACTTGGATTGTAGAGAGGTCCAACCTACAAAATATATCTGAAGCATCAATGAAGCATCTGCACTTCTTTATGCTGCCCATACACTACACCAGGGTTTCTCAACCTTTTGCCTACTGCGACCCACTTTTTTTTTGTATGCCAGTCATACGATCCACTAAGGCTGGAAATAAATAAATAACTGAAATGCCTCTTTAGACCTAGGCTACACTGTATATGCTTATTATAATTAATTTCACAAAAACACACAAACACTTTCAATAATTAGACAGACTATGAGGCAAACTGATTTATTAATTTAATTTAATTTATTTATTAACTCACGTTAATGTGACATTTGAGACTGCCGCTCTGAAATGATGATATCCAGATGCGGTGGAATTCGGGAAAGGGTGAATCCAGTGAATCCATATTTAACATAGTCTGGGTTGTACTTGCGTTGTTTACATTTTGCTGCCTTTGAAGTGGAAGGAGTTTCTAAATCTTCAGCTTTTTTTCTTTTTTGTCAAGCTAACAGGCCGTGGCTGTGTATAGTAGGTCTGGCATTCTTTTCACATCAGCAGCCAATGAGCTTGGTGCTCAACATTCAAATACTTGGCTAGTGCTTGCTGTCGCAGCTGCAGCGCGCTTCAGACACCCTCCCTCTTG
>NW_015505470.1:1543981-1554192 GCF_001515645.1 Sinocyclocheilus grahami
GTGTATATATATATACAGTATATATATATATATATACACAGCCAAGTCAACTCTCTCTCACGACTGTTTTCCGGCATCCCTCCTCCACCCCAACGCATCACTCTTAAACTATTCTCATCCCATACTACACTGTAAAACCCGATAAGTTCAGAATACTCAACATTTTTTAAGTTAACATTAATTATAAGTCAAACTAAAAAGCTTAAATTAGTTTTTGCTTAATGTTTAAGGGCAGTGTAATTAAAATTATTGTTTATCATACGTAATGTTTTTCATTTACCAATTATTTTGATGCAGTGGTGCTTTATTAAATACAAATACTAACTCCAAAAATATTATGCATAAAAAAACACGCACAACTGTGGCTATACAATTGATACAATTGCCTTTTTTAAACCGCATGAACTGTGTATTTCTGAATGTCAAACACTGGAAGATTATGGGGGTAGAATTGTTGCTTTATTCTAAATAAATAGATTATGATCCACAAATAAATGTAAAGAGATTAACAAAAATTAAACATATTGACGAATAAATAGAATTAGATCCACAAATAAATAAAATGAGATTTGCAAATAAAAAACATGTTCACAAATATCTTTTTAAGTCACAAACACAACTTTGCCTGGCATTAATTTGTGAATCGCGTCCCGTGCATTTGTAGATCGCTGCACCCATTTGTGGATCGCTCGCTGTGCATTTGTGGATTTTGAAACATTTCTAGCATCGAGACACACACCAATCCACAAATGCGTGGACAAAGTATTGTAAAGTTATGTTTACCACATTTTCATTTAAAAAAAACCTATAGGAAAATCTCAAAGGAACCCGTGGTGAATTACACTTCCTGGTTCCGACGTCATAGTTCCCCCACTCTATTTCAGATCTATTAATGCACTTAATTATTATTATTATTAATGCACTTAACTTACATTTCATGTCCTGAAGAACAGTTCTCCTCACACACGTACACTGGGAGAGCATGTTGACATCATGTAAACAAAAAAATAAACATGTTAAACCAGCAGGCCAACTTTATTTTATATACAATGAAGACAGTGATGGAGGTAGTTAGTGTTTGTGAATTTGCACTCACCTGAAGATCAAACATTTAGAATGTCATGCAACATCTGTGAAATCTTGCTAGTGTGTGCCACTTTCTCTGATATGGTGAAACTCAGCACAAACCTAGAAAACCACAAACGCACAAGTAAGTGTATAACCAACAATGAATGTAGAAAAGAGAAAGCCGAGTCTGTGTCCTGTTATGTGAGGACACATCACACAACTTGCTCTTCAACTGAATGGTTACCTTAAGTGTAGGCTCACTCTTTTGTATTCAGCATCCAGCTCAGCCTGCAATTGAAGAAAGTTTGTAAAGTTTTACTACAAGTTTGTAGATTGCGTTTGTAAATTTAATATATTGCAAAATTCATGTCACTGCAGTGCTTGCAGGACTTGTAGTAGTTTCGTTGTCCATGATAACAAAATCAGCTGGAGAGGCGTTTGTGTCAGTGATGTCTGGCTCACCCAATTCCTCCTGGAATAAGCACAGAGGGTAAAACTTTAACTTTAACTTCAGAGACTAAAAGTAGACATTTATATTTACTGCCAATATAGTGGGGGAACTATAACGTCAGAACCCGGAAGAGTAATTCGCCGTGGGTTGCTTCTAGATTTTCCTATGGGGTTTTATAATGGGGTTTTTCAATTAAAATAAAGCCTGTGGTAAACATAACTTGACGATACTTTTACGTTTTGTTGTACAACGTAAATTACACAGATCCATACCCAAAATACAAATTTTGAAGCAGTTATGTTCATTTTTGAAAACGTATGTTTTTAATAAGTAGCTAGATAAGAAGGTTTAGGCTGTGAGTGTGAGCAGTTTACATTGTAGAACAAAACGTAAAAGTATTGTAAAGTTATGTTTACCACATTTTCATTTAAAAAAAACCTATAGGAAAATCTCAAAGGAACCCGTGGTGAATTACACTTCCTGGTTCCGACGTCATAGTTCCCCCACTCTATTTCAGATCTATTAATGCACTTAATTATTATTATTATTAATGCACTTAACTTACATTTCATGTCCTGAAGAACAGTTCTCCTCACACACGTACACTGGGAGAGCATGTTGACATCATGTAAACAAAAAAATAAACATGTTAAACCAGCAGGCCAACTTTATTTTATATACAATGAAGACAGTGATGGAGGTAGTTAGTGTTTGTGAATTTGCACTCACCTGAAGATCAAACATTTAGAATGTCATGCAACATCTGTGAAATCTTGCTAGTGTGTGCCACTTTCTCTGATATGGTGAAACTCAGCACAAACCTAGAAAACCACAAACGCACAAGTAAGTGTATAACCAACAATGAATGTAGAAAAGAGAAAGCCGAGTCTGTGTCCTGTTATGTGAGGACACATCACACAACTTGCTCTTCAACTGAATGGTTACCTTAAGTGTAGGCTCACTCTTTTGTATTCAGCATCCAGCTCAGCCTGCAATTGAAGAAAGTTTGTAAAGTTTTACTACAAGTTTGTAGATTGCGTTTGTAAATTTAATATATTGCAAAATTCATGTCTGTGTATTAGCTTTAACCTAATTTTGGATTAATACTCTTAGCAGCTAGTTGTTTAAAAACAGACCAAATAAAAATCACATTTACCAGGGCATTTCCCAAAAAAGCATTGTATGGCTAAGATGATCGTAGAAACATTTGCCACCAAATGGTCTCAACAATCGACTTAGCTCACGATGCTTTTGAGAAACGCAGCCCTAAACATTGCAGTTAATTATTTGCAAATTGCATTTTATTTATTTGTGAATTTATTTCATGTTTGTGAAACGCTAAGATTTACTTGTGGATCTCATTCTATTTATTCGTCAATATGTTTAATTTTTGTTAATCTCTTTACATTTATTTGTGGATCATAATCTATTTATTTGGAATAAAGCAACAATTCTACCCCCATAGAAGATCATCTCATCACAACTGCAGTGCTTGCAGGACTTGTAGTAGTTTCGTTGTCCATGATAACAAAATCAGCTGGAGAGGCGTTTGTGTCAGTGATGTCTGGCTCACCCAATTCCTCCTGGAATAAGCACAGAGGGTAAAACTTTAACTTTAACTTCAGAGACTAAAAGTAGACATTTATATTTACTGCCAATAGAGTGGGGAAACTATAACGTCAGAACCTTGAAGAGTAATTCACGTGGGTTCCTTCTAGATTTTCGTATTTTTCAATTAAAATAAAGCCCGTGGTAAACATAACTTGTCGATACTTTTATGTTTTGTTGTACAACATAAATTACACGTCCATACCCAAAATACAAATTCTGAAGCAGTTATGTTCATTTTTGAAAATTTTTGTTTTTAGTAAGTAGCTAGGTAAGATGGTTTAGGCTGTGAGTGTGTGCAGTTGATATTGTAGAACAAACATTCAAAACGTACGTTAGGACTGTGTTTACTGATAAAATGTCGGCTAACGTTAACATTAATGCCCTTCTTTTACGTTAACATTATCCACCTTTTTCTTACCGTAAAAATGGGCGCGGCCATTTGTAAATTATATGGTTCTAGCTTCCGGTCTCATCAGTATCCAACTATTTTTAGCTGTACAGAACCGCTCTTTTTGCGGCTTGATATTGAAAATTGGTGTGTCTTACCATATTATTTTAATGTATTATCGTAATTATGATCCTACTGGTTTGTAATGCAAACAGTTTTACCGTGTAATACAGCGCTGTGTAAAAACAGCGTTTCCCAAAAATGAAAGCACTCCTTTATCATGATATTCTTACAACACTCAAAAAGCAAATAAGAAATTTTCACAGTTGTTTTGATTTACTTACAAGTTGTTCCATTAAGTTTGCTCTGGTCACTTGCGATTCTCCGCCATGTTGAATGGATTCTTCTGAATGTCGGTTAGAGCAACGGGGTGACGTCACTTTACGTCACTCAGTAAACTTAAAAACGATAATTTAAATAGAAGAGTTTACTCAAAACTGTTGAGCCACACAAAAATCAAACTAAATTCTACGTTCAGAAAATGTAATTGTTATAAGTTGCATCAACAATTTAACAGACTTTAATTGCAGTGTTCTTAATCTTTATAAGTTAGTAGTACTGTTCGGGTTTACAGTGTAGGGATGGGGGGGGAGTTCTCTGGGTTTAGGCTATATTCCAAGCTCGGAGCCCTCCTTCAAGACAGCACTCCAAATATGCTTACTATTTGCTAAATCCTATTATATGTAAGTGCGAACTCGTGAAATATGTTATATTAAGTACAGCAGCAGTATTTTGTAGCTCACGGCAGCATGTCTGTGGATGTATTGGCAGTAGAAAATCTCAGTACTTGCTCTGCTGCAGCAGCAGCAACGTAGTAGATTTATTCCACTAACCAAACACATTAACATTTCCATGTATATTACCATGCTAAACTCCCCAAGAGTTGTCATGACAGAATTGCTGTTGAGTGAAAATTGGGCCCTAAATCTTGTAGTGCATACCTGGTATTAGATTGTCTTTTTCATTCAAACATAGTGATCGTCATTCACATGAACAAGTACAAATTTGCCTTTGATTGTGGGCTATTGTCTGCGATCTCTATTAACTGGCGGTGAGTTAAAAAAAACAGGCCTAAAATCTTGTATTAATACTAGTAATAATTCTAGTAATACTTCGTTACAGTACTTAAGTATTTTTTGGGAGTATCTGTACTTTACTTGAGGTTTTTATATTTCAGCCAACTTTTACTTTTACTCCACTACATTTCCTACTTAAAATGTATACTTTTTTCTCCAATACATTTCCCCGAAGCATATTCGTTACTTACTACAAAATAGTCAGAAGAACATGGACTGCAGGAAAGCAGGTTTGATGAATCAGTGGTCTGGCGTTTGCAAGTTAGACTCCTAAAAACACCGTTGCTAACTAGCAAACAAGTGCAAGCAAAACCACGGATGATTAATTTTCCACTCAAGTCGATGCTAGGGTGTGGTGCGCGATACAGCATCGTCTGCGATAATGTGGTAAATGTTGTTGTAATGATGTGCGATCTGACATTATCAAATAATGCTATATCACCAAATCACACACCAAGTGATTTATTAGTCTATTAAAACTCAAAATTTCAGGCATTCTAAATTATAGACGGCAAAAAATGCTTCTGTATGCTTTTTAAATTTATATAATTTAATATAGTTAACTTAATCTATAATCACACAAAGAGTACTGTTTTTCTGCAGATTTCAGCATGAACACGTTTAATAATCAGTTTATACAAGTTCAGTAAAGCAATAAGTGACTTACATTTTAGACATAATATTGCCTGTTTTTGCTCAATTTTGCTAACGACAATTGTTCCAAACAAAGATCACAGCACTGTTTTGCTTCTCTGAGCAAATATGTTTACTTATTGAATGAATCAGCTTTTTGAACGAATCGGTTGAATAAATGATTCAGTGATTCACTGATTAACAGTCAAATGCTTTGTTTCTGAATGAATCAGCCGTTTGAATTAAAACTGAATACAACCTTGCTACTCAAGCTGTGTATGAACATTTTTATATATATTTATTTGCTTCTTTTCCATTTTGCATTTACTTGTACTTTTACTTTCAATACTTAAGTACAATAAATATCACATACTTTAAGACTTTTACTCAAGTAATATTCTAAACCGTGACTTCAACTTCTACCAAAGTCATTTTCTGATAAGATATCTGTACTTTTACTTGAGTATGGCTTTCAGGTACTTTATACACCACTGCTCAGTTTTTGTATTCCCATAGGTATTGTGCTTAGAGTAAAAAATAATTTAAAAAGTCTTCAAATCAGTCATCCATATCACAACCTTAGTCACTAATCCTAACTCCTCAGCACGATATGGCAACCACAGAAAAACAAACTTTTATCACAGAAATTCTTTTAAATGTCCAACATTACTAAACATTAAAAACTAAGTCCTTTACCTCCAAATACCAGTAAAATCACTACCGCAAACCTTAGTAAATTAAAAATTTACATACTTCTACCATAAATTTTGCATCCTACTTCAAA
Source organism: Sinocyclocheilus grahami (assembly GCF_001515645.1). Lineage (NCBI taxonomy): Eukaryota > Metazoa > Chordata > Actinopteri > Cypriniformes > Cyprinidae > Sinocyclocheilus > Sinocyclocheilus grahami. The sequence goes on from NW_015505470.1 coordinate 1,550,053, forward strand.
TGTAAATGCAGTAAGAACAACCACAGAAATAACTGTCCACACCATTTCATTGCCAATTTTTAATTTCATGTCTTCAGTAAATCCTGACAGTAGAGGGTTTGCACTCGTGCAAGCTGTTAGTAAGCCTGGCCCTTACGAGCATGGTGGAAACTAAGATGGCATTTACCACACCGTTTTCATCTTAAAAAAAAATAAAAAAAAACCTTTAATGTTTTGGCCTTTCATTTACACAGCAACGCCATTTTAAGGGCTTTTTGAAAGCTGGTTTCTAATTGCAAACTTTTGAAAACAATTGTTTTCGTCTAAACTTAATCAAATTGGTGAAAGTGGTTACATCAGGTGTTGCTTCAACTCAGTTTAAAGTAAATTGTACTAAGGGGAAAAAAAGATTTTTGGTGATTGTTCATTAGCATTAGTGTCATTTTCATGTGGATTCACAATGGGTTTAATAAAACAGCATTTATGAGTCGGAGACATAAATGGTTTTAGTTTTGATTGCTTTTGTAAGTCACTTTGGATAAAAGCATCTGCTAAATGAAAATGTAAGCGACAATTCTGATGGAATTCAATACATTTCAAATAACAATTGTGGGACCATCCTGTGCCAGCCATGCAACTGCCTTTGAAAAATGGGGACATTGATAAGCATTTCCTTCTGGTGATTATAGACTTCCAACCAACAGTGTGTGTAATCAAACTGCAGATAGTTACTACAGAAATCACTAATGCTATAAAACGCACAAAAAAAAAAAAAAAAAGGACGTAAATTGTACTAAGGGGAAAAAAAGATTTTTGGTGATTGTTCATTAGCATTAGTGTCATTTTCATGTGGATTCACAATGAGTTTAATAAAACAGCATTTATGAGTCGGAGACATAAATGGTTTTAGTTTTGATTGCTTTTGTAAGTCACTTTGGATAAAAGCATCTGCTAAATGAAAATGTAAGCGACAATTCTGATGGAATTCAATACATTTCAAATAACAATTGTGGGACCATCCTGTGCCAGCCATGCAACTGCCTTTGAAAAATGGGGACATTGATAAGCATTTCCTTCTGGTGATTATAGACTTCCAACCAACAGTGTGTGTAATCAAACTGCAGATAGTTACTACAGAAATCACTAATGCTATAAAACGCACAAAAAAAAAAAAAAAAGGTACTTGGTAAACACAGCAAATCTTGGGGTGAGACTTTAGTCTTTGCAACTTCAGGGATCTTATCTATGCACAATCAGCTTGTAACACTCCAAAGAGAAAGGAAAACTTGAAATCGCATCATATGACCCCTTTAAAATATGGTTATATGTTTAATTCTTGCTATATGCCGGAAAAAAATATCCATAGTCAGCGGAAAAATTAAGCAGCAATAGTGATATTTGCCTTAGCAAGTATCTGTGACCAAAAAGCATGCGCAATTCTGTTAAATCGAGGTAGAGGTGGTCATGCATGCATGGGTAAGCAATACAGTAAAGTCAAATTCAAAAAAATAAAAAATATAAAAACAAAAAAAAAAAAAAAAAAAAAAAAAAAGGTACTTGGTAAACACAGCAAATCTTGAGGAGTTGAAGGGTTTAAGAGAACTTAGAGTCTCAACGTTCAATGACTAAAACTCAAACCACACCCTAGTTTCCGTTTCAGAAGGAGTCAAGTCTCAGAAACATACACTCTAGTAGGGAAAGCGAGAAGTTCCCACCCCACATCATTCTGGTTTATCAAATACAGTAAAAGGCCTAAGTCACAATTTGAGGGTTTAAATAAGAAATATGTCGCAGTTAAACTCCAAGTTTGTATACAACATATTACATCAAACCATCTCATTAAGAAGTCATGAACCTAAAGAGAGGCACACTTAAACACTATTGTGGATATTTGCCACCATCTAGTGGCATAACAGACCAAGCACTTCCACACAAGCAGGTTTTATTAAAATAGATTTTATTTAGAAAGTCTTTTCCAATCCACAAATAAATCATTAAAACGAACTTTAAAAAGTGCCTTCATGGCATTGCCACATGACACTATAAATAATTTAAAGCTCTACATAGAAATTAAGTTATATCACACTCACATATGCCTGCATAGCTGCTCAGCAAAACAATACACTGGTCTTAAAACTGAAGTCTAGGAGCGGTTCTTGCTGACCCAGTGATATCGGTCCACCCTTGGACCAGAGAATGCGTAGGAGGGCCTGTATGCCTTGAAACTCTTATGAGGTGGGTATGGTCCACTTGAGGAATGCTGCTGGTAGCCCTCAGAGGCATATGGCTTTCTTTTAGGGTATGTGCCCCAGTTCTGCATAGGTGGGAGCTGCCCAAACTCACTGAACTATAGAGATAGAGAACAGCAGCAGTTAAAATGGTGCAAATTTATCTACCAGTAGTGTTAGGTGCAGAGCCGTTTCTAGGTATAGGCGAGCTAGATGCAGAGCCGTTTCTAGGCATAGGCGAGCTAGGCGGTCACCTAGGGCGCCACCAGCTGAAGGGGCTCCAATGAGCGCACGTACTTTTAGCAGCGTTGTGATAAAGAGTGGCATGGTCACCCTGAAATATGACTGCCGCCCCCACTGGATCCCCCAATATTATTGGGCTAGAGCAGTGTTTCCCAACCGGGGTGCAGTGTAAAAAAAATTAATTGCTAAAACGTTCATAAAAGCAGCTATTATATAATATCCATTTTTGAGGTCTCCAATAATTAGAGATGCACTGAAATTCCGGCTTCCAAAAATTAGTTCACCGCTCAGGATTCACCGTCACGTGGTGTGACGCTCTGCGTATTATCCCGCTCTATGCGTGCGCGCCACTCATATACCGTTCATGCTCATCAGAACAGCAAAATCCACTCAAATCAAGCTAACAGGAAACATTGATGTAGTACAGTATTGTTTCTGTTTGCAATAGCCCTACTGTGCTGTAACAAGGTGTGGTAAATGGGCAACTCTGGTAACGCTGCCCTCTCATTCATTGATCTGCTAACCGCCATGTTATGCTCACGTGTCCTCTGATAATAATAGCTTGCTAGGATTAAACATTTGGATAATTCACACACACTGTGTTAGACCTACCTGAAAAACTAAAAAGCAATTCATTTCATTCATAGGCCTACCGTTTTTTTTATTTGTGCTATCATTATTAATTTCTTTATTCTTATTTTATTAACTGCTTGGCCTCCTTGTCTTTTTTTTTTTTTTTATTCAATTCAAAGTATCTTGTGCTACTGCAACAAAATTACCCAGCTGTAAAATCAAACACTGAGTGAGCAAAACTGTTTAATTACCATTATAACTAGCTATCTCACAATGTTTACATAAGAATAAAAGCCTACATTAAAATCAGTCATATAAATTGGGCTTTTCATTAGAAAAATAGCCTACTGATTGCCACCATTGATGGACAAATGTTTTGAATAATATTAAAAATATCTGTATGACAGTATATTCTACAGTTCTTCCCTGTTGTACCAACTATCTATACTTTAAATCATCATATCGAAGTTACCAAAAGGTGTGTGTTTTTTGTGCCAATGCATTGTTAAAGGATCAGCGTGTCATGTAATAAACTAACATCCAATTAAAATGATTTGTATAGTAAAACTCGCTAATTCACGAGATCAATACATCCTTTATTAGACCGCTTTGTTGAGTTAAATGCATCCTTACGGAGGTGTCGAAATGTTGAATCAATTCATTCACTTCCAACAGCGCTTAATGGGAGCAGCGTCATAGAGGGCAGAGCGTCACGTTATTTAAAGGTGACGTTAACGAGTAGCAAATGATTAAGTATTGGCATTGGTTACTTTTATGCCACTGATAAAGCTTTTATACGTAGTTTGGGGTAACAAAAGGGGTTTTATAGGTTTGACTGAAATAATGCAATAACTGACACTTTAAATTAATGTTTCAAGAAAAACAAATTGAACAAAACAGATAGACAAAAAAAGTAGTCATTGATAATATCTAAACAATGTAGTAGTATAGTATCCAAATCAAAAACGTAATTTGTGTGTGATTTATGTGTAAATTATGTGCAATGTCTTAGCCACTAGGGATTGTTACATAGGGCTTTACAGGCATCTAGTGGCAACACAATGATATTACAGATACTAAATTGTGCAAAATGTTTATCTTAACAGTCAATTTACAA
>NW_015505470.1:1554488-1564734 GCF_001515645.1 Sinocyclocheilus grahami
AAAGGGGTTTTATAGGTTTGACTGAAATAATGCAATAACTGACACTTTAAATTAATGTTTCAAGAAAAACAAATTGAACAAAACAGATAGACAAAAAAAGTAGTCATTGATAATATCTAAACAATGTAGTAGTATAGTATCCAAATCAAAAACGTAATTTGTGTGTGATTTATGTGTAAATTATGTGCAATGTCTTAGCCACTAGGGATTGTTACATAGGGCTTTACAGGCATCTAGTGGTAACAATGATGTTACAGATACTAAATTGTGCAAAATGTTTCTTAAGTCAACTTACAAATAACGCATTCAGATTTGTGGAACTCAATGCACTGAATCTCCACAAATTAGTGTCGTTACTATGACAACCAATTTGAATGTGACAGACAACTGGTGTATAATATATAATTGGGGGGGGGGGGGGCAAATAGGGATTTCACCTAGGGTGTCAAATTGGCTAGAAACGGCCCTGGTTAGGTGCATGCCAAGGGACTGAAGAGCGTTTATCTGGAATGCGTTACCTGGTAGACACTGTTCGGGTTGGAAACCGTTGGGATGCATTTAGGCTCTGGAACAGAAAGGCTGCTGCTGTTACTGCTACTAATGCTGCTGCTCATGCTGGTGCTCATACTGGCGTTTCCTCCCTCTTCATCGGAGGAGGTTCCAGAATGGTAGTCTGATGAAGCCCTTTCCACTGCATTATTTATCCTACGAGAGAATTCCCCATCTCTCTTTTGACCCGCCAACTGAGTAACACAAATTGGGGTTGACTTCTCACCATACCTTAAAAGAACAAACAGTGGTACAATCAAGTCATCAAAACCAGTATGGATTAAGCACTTCATTGACAGGTCAGCAAATCAAGCATTACCGGCATGACACCTCTCCTGGATCAACCCAAATGGTCATTTCCTTTGGTAATCCAAGATTTTCATAAACAATGTCACTCTGGCGACAAGCACATTCAATAACCAGGTCTCTTGTTTGAGCTTTGTTCATCCTTAGACACCTAAGAAAAAAAAGCCCTTGAATCAGTGCAATAAACCATTTGATTTGCTAAAAGTTAAGATAGCATCAGGACACTCACCTAAAAGCTTGTCCTTTGGTTGGGTTTTCTGGGTACCAGTGATTTTTGTAATTTTCAAAGAGCACAGAGGTCAGTTCCACAGCAAACTTCTCCCTCCTGACACGATCCAGTTTACCATGTTTTTTTGCTAGTCTTGCAATGAAAAACACTGTTGCTGCAATCTCTTCCTTCATTTTTAAATGTTAAAATCAGAAGTCAATGAGGCAAGCAGTTTGATTATTTTGTTTTGTTAAAAAAAATTTAAAACATAAAACCACAATCAAAGACGCAAACAACTTGCTCATTAACACAGCTGTTTAACAAGTAAATATCACTCTATTGTTTTGCTTCAGCTACGCAAAAACATCTTAAGGCACCACAACAAAGATATTCAATCTCTTTCAACATCAGTCAGCCTTTTAATGTCTCAGGATGTGCTCATATGTAATTAGATAAAACAGGTGTTTCAAATTGTAGGAGGAGCTAATAATGTGCAAAATCAAGGCTTTGTTAATCACTCTACTCTGTAGTTCAACAAAGTGGTATTTGTTTGTTATTCTAACTGCTGCGTGAGGTATCCCAAAGAAATTGAAACATTGTGACCTAAATTAAATGCCATGTTAAACCAAATGTTGTAAAAGAATATACTTTTCTGGAATATACTTTACAGGCCCAGGGATAGGTCTAGCTCGCAACCAATAAAGCAAGGACATAAAATAGAAATATGACTAGCTTTACGAAACAATTGAGAAAACTTGTTCCATAAAAATGGGTGACCTGCAAGGACATGATAAGTTGTCTTTTTCTTTTTTTTTTTGGCCTAGTCCCTCTGGGCAAGCCTAGACCTGTCTTCATGTGGACTAAATGGTCTCTTTGGTAACCTAGTCCAGAAAGCCATTGTCCACTATAAACACTGTACAGCATTGCCTACCAACAGCTAACAACATAGCTAGTTTTCAGTGTTGACATTGATATGGGCCTCAAAGGCAGTTTGTTGTTTCCAAACCTCTTTACGCTTGACTTTTGTTTCTTTCAACCTAAGGAATGATGACAGGTAACAGCTTAGCAGTGTATATTTTAATCATTAGATATTATACTGTGGATAATAAAACTGATCATTTTGACTCTAAAATTTAATTGACTTGCTTGACAACCGTAAACAGAGTGTACAGAAGTAGCCTATATTACTTGGCGGGAGAATTTATTTCCAAAGAAATTAAATATGATCTTAAAACTGTGCCCTGATGAACGCCTGTCAATGCCTCTTTTTCTTTCGCGGAAAATTAAAAAGGCTATGGTGTTTGCTGTGAATAAATTCGAATCATCATAAAAAAAAATTATTTTTAGCCAGTAACTAAATTAATTGCATCAATTGCAAAGAAAACAGTTTATTGTTAATATTTAGTTAAACTCATTTTCACAAGAGCGCTTTAGTTTAAGTTAAGTGCATTCCACTGATTTTACGCACGGCGCTCATCTCTATACACAACGCTATATTTTCTGGGAGAAGTAGCGCCAGTATCTGCAGCGGTGAGCGCCGTGGTTCGCGCTCTAGTGGCTCCCGCCTTGGATGGCGCTGAATTTGAACGTACAGTATCAGCTCTGCCTATAAATACAGACAGCGTTGTGTGCTGGAATCCAACGCAGAGGGACCATGCAAGACACAGAGAGCTCCTGATGAATTTCTTCAGGTAAGATTGACTAATTTGAAATGTTATGAGGGCTTTCGTTGTCCGCAACTAGTTATAAACTGATTTATTTGGCAGGTAAAGTTACCTTTAGTTAAATAAAAGTCAACCCCACCTGGAGATGTGACAACAGTAGATGCACACAAACCTGAGACTGCAGAAGCATTCCGTCAGGTGACTTCTCAAATTATTATTTCTTATGCCTCAGTAAACAGTGGATATTACTTGTTTCTTCGACTTGGGTATGTATTAAATTAGACTACAAATTTGAAATCTTTATTGTTTTGCTGACTTTTTTGTTTGTTTGTCTTATTCCTTTAGGTTTACATGGTACAAACAGATTCATGTGCTGATATATTGACCTGTTGGGGTTGGTTTGTAGGCAGTGTTGTTAGCTGATTGTTTTATATAAACTATAATCACTAACCATACTGCCAACACAATGACCTACAAGGAAACACAGAGCTGATCAAATCATTTTCTCAGTTTTCATGTGTCATATTGGTCTATTTGTAATTTCCATATTTTTTTGTAAAAGTCCATCTTTTGTGAAATAAAAAAAAAAACACTTTGTTCTGCAGGAGACATTAGGATCAATCAATGATGGAATTGGACCCTTCCCGAGAATATACTGTGTGGTCATCTGGCAGTGTAGTTAGTTGATTACAATCCTTATAGTAATCACTAACCTCACTACCAGGTGAAGGCCAGTTATAAAACAACGTTATAATAACAGCTTGTTTTTGCTGTCTTTTTGAGATGTAAAATTTGTAATGAATAGGCTACATCTGAAAATAAAATAAAGTGAAACTCGCCACACCGTTCTAATTTGTCTGATTAGATTTAGCTTGATTTTGATTATATATTGATTTTATATGATTATATATCAATTACGTATTCTGATTTTGATCTATATATATATATATATATATATATATATATATATATATATATATATATATATATATATATATATTTTTTTTTTTTTTTGGTGTTGATTTCGAGTTCACATACAAACGTAAGTAGAATAGGCTAAATTCGTCTATTTTAATGTAAGACAACACATTTTTCGTCAGTGATAGAAATATGATTTAAGACGGTAGTGTAAGCAAGTTTAAGCAAGTTTAGTTTGAAAACGTTCAATAGTAAATAAGACACAATTAGACAATATTTGAATAAAAATTATAAGAAGAAGAAGAAACATTTATTTGCAACAACTGCTGGAGTGCTGAATGCTGCACGCACCCGCAGCGTTGTCAAGGTGTTTGGTCAGTCATTCCCTTTGCCCAGAGCCGTTGAGTCTTTCTCAACGGTCCTGCCTTTTCCAAGAGAGTTCCAAACGCTTATACGAGACAGTAATGCCCTACACCCTTTAAAGAACACACTTCAAGGGCTCTGCCATTTGAAGGGAGTAGGGCATGGGGATGCTCATCCGTTTGGAATGATCTCGAGTCCTTCTTTCTTTCTCATGTAATTCTTTACTTCCGTTTACTATAGGGAGCATTTGGTCACCTTGGCAACGGTAACACATCCACACATGGCTGGTTACCTATTGCTAGAACAGCAAGCTTGCTAACTATTATGACTGAAGAACTAGACGAAGAGGTTTTAGACCGTGCTGAACTCGACAAACTTTATACAGTATTTGATGGAGCGTCGAAGATGTGGCATATGCAAAGGTTTTCTGGAACTCTCTTTCCCTGCAGCCACCAATAGAGCCTCGACTCGTTTCTGCAGACATCAGGCAGCGGCTGAGAGCTGCGAAGACACCGCACTGTAAGTGTGGCGTTCAGTACGAACGCGTTTTCTATAAGTGCAAACTGTCTAGAAGTACATTGCAAACTTGTATGAATGAGCTGTAAAGTCATAAAACAAAACTATGTGAACCTCGAGGGCCAGAGCTTGTTTAGGTCTATAAATATGGTTCAAACTTTCTGGTGACACATTTAAAGAATTTAAATAAAATCAGATAAAGAAGAGTAATCCTTTGTTGTTTAATATTTAGCCACAAATGCTACCTCAAAAAAGCGTCATGTTCAAGTAAGTACAGTATAGGTGTTTGTCTGAGCTTATTGTATTGTATTTTTCTTAAGTATAATCTGATTTGGCCTGTTTGTTTGCTTCATTGGTATGATGAAATCCAGCAGGATGCTTACTTGAAGCAAAAGCAAGAGGAGAGACAGAAATACATGGAGATGGTGAGGTCTCAGTGGTACAATAACCCGATCTCATGAATGTGGTAATGGCACGATTTTCTGTTTTTATTTGGCGCTCTATTTATTCGCAGAAATCGACCTTTGCGTGCATATGATAGGCTATTGGTAGATTTAGGGGTGTGGGGTAGGTGCGTATTATATGCACGCAGAAACTGCGTATTATATGCACGTCAAACACGTGCGTATTGTATGCACGCCAAAGTCAGTTTCTGCATATAAATAGCACGTAAAATACAAAAAAAAAATCGTGTTACTGATAACGCATTTTCATGAGACCGGGCTGTATCTCTGTATAACATATTTTTTAAGAAATTCTTCAGTGTGTAGACTAAGGCTAATATATATATATACTGTATATATATATATTAGGGGTGTAACGGTTCACAAAATTCACGGTTCGGTACGGTTCCGGTACGGGATGGGTGGGTGCATGGGGGGGATAATTGGTTACGTCGCAGGCGAGCCAATGGATATCACGCGTACGTGCAACGTGCAAACTTTGCGCAAGAGTTATGCCAGTGAACCTGTGAATTCACTGCAGAAAGTGTTGGTAAAAACAGAATGACGGAGTAATGACGGAGCTTTCGGCATCTGACGCCGCATTCTCTCTCAGAGACAACGAGAGACGAATCTAACATGCTGATAACGGTATATAGCTACTGTTTTAAAGGGGTCATATGATGCGATTTAAATTTTTCCTTTCTCTTTGGAGTGTAACAAGCTCTTGGTGCATAAAGAAGATCTGTAAAGTTGCAAAGACTGTCTCAAATCCAAAGAGATATTCTTTATAAAAGTTAAGAGTCAGCCACGCCTACCTAAAATAGCTCAGTTTTTGAATCGTCGCTCCGGCCTGACAGGGCATCACAATATGGTAGGGGCGTAACATTTCCGTTACACGCTTGAGGTATTCGGCCAATCATAGCGCACTGGATAGCTGGCCAATCACAGCACACCTTGCTTTTCAGACCGATGAGCTTTGTAAAAATCGACACGTTTCAGAAAGACGGGGCATAGAGGAGAAACAATAATGTAAAGTATGTGGAAAATAATGTGTTTTTTTAACCTTAAACCACATAAACACATTTCATGACACCAAATACACAAAATAATGTTCTTTTTAGCAACATCATATGACCCCTTTAATTTATTCCCTTAATGTTTCTCTTGTGGCCCGTACATAGTGAAAAAAAGAAACGTATTTTGTGTTAACCAGGTTGTTTTTGCAAGTCAGTGCTTGAAATAAAGCTTTTTATTTGATTGATTTTTAATGATGACTGCAGTGTTAATATTTTAATTATAGCCCTATAGCCTAATAGGCCTGTTTTAAAAGACCTTTTAAAAAAAACACACACACATTTTAATTGAGGAGCAAATAGCATAATCTTTTGTTATCCTCGCAGCGCGTCAGTTATGCAGTTATTATTGCGGGGCGAATTAATTTTAATTTTAATTAATAATACAGTGTTTCCCACAGACTTGCACTCTATTTGTGGCATATATATGCAAATTAATTTTCTGCCAGCAGGAGGCGCTTGTAGCGCAGGAGAGATAGAGGTTTCCCCGGTAACGGCTGTACAGTATGGGAAACACTGTAATAAAAAAATAATAATAAAAGTATCTTCAAAAAATAATAGGCCTAATAAAAATAAGAATGTAACAGGCCTACATTAATTGGAAATGCCAAGTCCCCTTATTATTGCCAATAATTGATGTTTTTGACAATATCTCTGGCTATCGTCGATACAAGATCATTGTCTTTCAACACCACCCAAGGGGAGGTTATCGCGGGGCCATCCACTACGCCACTGGGCAGACAGCACGTTGCCTGTTACGTCGTGCCTTGTTGAGCGCAGTGGCACTGAGAACATTATATTTCACACACTTTAAGCTATTTTATTTTCCAAATGTAATAGGATTAGTCCAATGAATCGTTCGGTTTGTAATGCGTACCGAAACGAAAGCCTCGTTCCGAACAGTTCAATAATCAATACGAATATGTGTATCGTTACACCCCTACTATATATATATATATATATATATATATCTATATATGTGTGTAGAAATTTAGTTCAGTGTTATTTCAGTTCAGTTCAATAACTGTGCAAGGTTAATCAATTATAAAACAAGTTCACTTCAGGTTACAATCAGCTCTACAGAAGGGAATAATATTGTTAGTCAGCTCAGGTCAGTTCAATAACAGTGTTGTTGCAAAATGTGTCCATTATAAAACAAATCAATTCAGCTATAAACCAGCTCCACAAAAATTAATAGTTTCTGCATTCAGCTGAATTCAGTTAAAATTTTGTTCTCAACCGATAGTGTCAGTGCAGTCAAATCAATCAGCCAAGTCTTTTAAATCCCCTAAGAATAAATTTACTTATTTAGCATTTTAACTGTAACTGTATGAGCTGTGGTCTTATTTTTGAATGTAACCTCAGTCATGTCCCAAGGAGAGATGTTTCTTACCTGTACATTCCTATTTACACTTGACTTTCCTGTAAATAAAAAAAGTCTGAAAACATCCCTACCAAATGATCACTTTTTTAAGGAGTCAAAGCACTTTGAAAAATAATTAAAAATATATATATAATAATCCATGCAACAAGGTTCATGAGGGAAAAAAGTATGGAACAAAGTGAAGTTGATTGTTAAGAGGTAGTGAACAAAAATGTAAATTTAGAGATTTTAATTAATTAATTTAGAGATTTTATTTTCTGTATTTGAATGAATATTGTACTTAACAGATGTTTTTATACAGACAATGGCACTTGCTGTACATATTGTGGGCACATGTGCTGCACTGCACCACAGCTCCTGTATGACAGCTCTCTTTATGATAATAGTTAAAATATATGTGTAGTACAGTTGCTGTGTGTTTAGGCAGAATGACCACAAACATACCCTGCACATGTAAGAATGTCAAGTAAAAGGACTTGATTTAATAAGGTAATTAGCACTTCTGAGAAACAAAAACAGTAAGAAAGATTGAGATATGTGGCATAATGTGGACTAGATGGCCCCTGATTCTGTCTTGATTCTCCCTTTGCTGTGATCTGTATTTCTAGACAGTGCATTACAGCATAAAGAGCTAATGAGCCAGCCTGTGGAGGGCAGTTGTGGATCTCTAATGATAGATGATGTGAGATCAATGGGGTTTCTAAGTGTAGATCTGGCAGGCTAGATTCACCAGTTTAACAACAGCGCTCAGTATGCCACATAAGCAAAATGACTCTCTGAGGAGCATCCCAGATCATTTAAGATCACAACATAAAATGGAACTCTGATATAATGTTTTTAATGGTATTAAAGCAAGTATTACTATTACGTGTTAATTATACTTAGATGCTAGGAATCTGAACACACTCATAGCCCTAAACTTTACAGCATAGCTCATCCTGCACCCGATATGTTGTGCTTCATATTACAAGGCAGTTATTGTGCTATATTGTGCTATATTACAAGGCAGTTATTGATTGTACACATTCAATGCTTTCAAACAGAGGCATCCGATAAGTCTGCAGATTTAATTTAAAGGCTTCCATTGCTGTCTGACTTGTGTAAATTTTCTCACAGGGGAGTCAGTTGTAATGCTATCCAGCAGGCAGAATCCTTAAGAGCCTGCTTACCACTCTTAAGCCCTACATTTGTGCAGTGATGAATCTCTCCGCATAGCTACTTTCTCTCCCAACATTGCACTAACCACATCTACTAATCGGATTAGCAGGAAATCACTGGTCTTGCAGATCAATTCATCCATGTATAAGCAGAAGGAAGCATTGATTTGTCCCTTTTCAGGCATTGCTGGGGCCATTTTGACAAACTTGACATTTTGCTTTACAAACTAAAGATTCTGCACTTGCCACAGAACCTAAGCATACTGTGAGCAGTAAGTAAAAAAAAAACTGGGCTCACATTAGCTTATTAAATATACAAATTTAATTTCAGTATTTTTTCATAGACTTGGATCATTATAATCATACAAAGCTGATTTTTTTCAATAATAGTTGACATATATGTCTATGAATTTTGTGTTTTTATTTAGTATCACGATTTTAGGGTAAAATCAGTACATACAGTAGGGTCCAAATGTCAGAGAAAATAACCTTTTATTTTTTAATCAGTATAAAATTATCTGTTGTTGCTTGTCAGCTGCGCCAATACAGTTTACAATCTTCATGTGTTTTACTCTTGACCCGTTGTTCCATGTGCTCTTCACAATCTGGTCAGTCATTCATCTCCTTGTATTTGAAGATAGCATGTTCATCAGGGCAGTGGGCAGTGCCCTACCTATAATGTCTGCTTTCCCACTGTGAGTAATCAACCTGGAAACCCCAAGATGGATGGCCCTCTGGAGGACAGATCCATTTTATGAGATTACTCTTAGCTAATTAGCCTCATTCCCAAAACCCCTGAATCGAAGGGTTATTCATTGGAGGTTTTTTCATAAAAATTGGCTTTGCACTGTCAAAAATGCCTTAAAGTCTCTGTTCTATATTGTTCAATTATTGTAATGTTTAATATAATGTGGGAAAATGTAATCATACTCCCGTCTGCTCTAATGTGATTTTCCCGATGTATTGTACTGTTCCACAACTCCATTTGATTTAGTTGTATGAGTTTTAACAGATTGCAATATGACAGATTTTTACACTGGGTGATAATAATCAACAGAGACATTACATTACATTTTTATAACTGATTACCCTGCCATAAAATGACATTGGCTTGAAAAATGTTTGCAGTGTACAAGCATGTAATGGATTTAATGAAATGACATTAAGTGCAGCCAGAAACTATGGGCGCTAAATCAAAATTATGAGGCTTGTTTAGTAAGTGCAGCTGTCGACTGCTATACTCAGACAGCTGAGCCTATTCAGCAGTACTATTATATAGCAGTGCATATAAATGTGTATGTATCATGCACCGTCTTTTACAGATGGGCATCAATGTACGTGTTGGTAGAGAAATTCAGTAACTGATATGCAGTGTGCCCTGGTTTTGCATTTACATGATGTATATATTTAGTATTTGTGTTAAAGGGGTCCTATTATGCTTTTTCACTTTTTGAATTTTAGTCAGTGTGTAGTGTGTATGTTTGGGCATAAAAAAGATCTTCAAACTTACAAATCTCAAAGTCCAATCCAAAGGGAGATATTTCGTTTTTAAAAAATCACTTTTCAAGAACTACAACGGAGGGCTCGTTTGGACTACAGCGTTTTCCAGGTTTTGTGATGTCACAAAGCGGCCTATTAGAATATCATTAAAATAATTCCCGCCTA
>NW_015505470.1:1564780-1609974 GCF_001515645.1 Sinocyclocheilus grahami
TAAAAAAAACTGGGCTCACATTAGCTTATTAAATGTCCAAATTTAATTTCAGTATTTTTTCATAGACTTGGATCATTATAATCATACAAAGCTGATTTTTTTCAATAATAGTTGACATATATGTCTATGAATTTTGTGTTTTTATTTAGTATCACGATTTTAGGGTAAAATCAGTACATACAGTAGGGTCCAAATGTCAGAGAAAATAACCTTTTATTTTTTAATCAGTATAAAATTATCTGTTGTTGCTTGTCAGCTGCGCCAATACAGTTTACCATCTCCATGTGTTGTACTCTAGCCCCGGTGTTCCATGTGCTCTTCACAATCTGGTCAGTCATTCATCTCCTTGTATTTGAAGATAGCATGTTCATCAGGGCAGTGGGCAGTGCCCTACCTATAATGTCTGCTTTCCCACTGTGAGTAATCAACCTGGAAACCCCAAGATGGATGGCCCTCTGGAGGACAGATCCATTTTATGAGATTACTCTTAGCTAATTAGCCTCATTCCCAAAACCCCTGAATCGAAGGGTTATTCATTGGAGGTTTTTTCATAAAAATTGGCTTTGCACTGTCAAAAATGCCTTAAAGTCTCTGTTCTATATTGTTCAATTATTGTAATGTTTAATATAATGTGGGAAAATGTAATCATACTCCCGTCTGCTCTAATGTGATTTTCCCGATGTATTGTACTGTTCCACAACTCCATTTGATTTAGTTGTATGAGTTTTAACAGATTGCAATATGACAGATTTTTACACTGGGTGATAATAATCAACAGAGACATTACATTACATTTTTATAACTGATTAACCTGCCATAAAATGACATTGGCTTGAAAAATGTTTGCAGTGTACAAGCATGTAATGGATTTAATGAAATGACATTAAGTGCAGCCAGAAACTATGGGCGCTAAATCAAAATTATGAGGCTTGTTTAGTAAGTGCAGCTGTCGACTGCTATACTCAGACAGCTGAGCCTATTCAGCAGTACTATTATATAGCAGTGCATATAAATGTGTATGTATCATGCACCGTCTTTTACAGATGGGCATCAATGTACGTGTTGGTAGAGAAATTCAGTAACTGATATGCAGTGTGCCCTGGTTTTGCATTTACATGATGTATATATTTAGTATTTGTGTTAAAGGGGTCCTATTATGCTTTTTCACTTTTTGAATTTTAGTCAGTGTGTAGTGTGTATGTTTGGGCATAAAAAAGATCTTCAAACTTACAAATCTCAAAGTCCAATCCAAAGGGAGATATTTCGTTTAAAAAAAAATCACTTTTCAAGAACTACAACGGAGGGCTCGTTTGGACTACAGCGTTTGTTTTCCAGGTTTTGTGATGTCACAAAGCGGCCTATTAGAATATCATTAAAATAATTCCCACCTACAGAAATTTGAATGGTTGGGGGTTGGGGAGGGGTGAGGTCGCTTGGTTGAGTGCATCAGACAAGACGACGAAGAAGAAGTGCTGCTGTAGCCTCAAGTTTTCGCAAGTTATTACACATGCACCTGAATAATTATGTATGTAAATATGTATGTTACAATTATGAAAACGTTTTTATAATAAATTGCTGACAGTACAATACTGGACAATGATGTAATCTGCAGAATTTACACTTCAATTATGAGACTACAGTGTTACATTGAGTGCGGGTGTTTTTATATCACTGTATTTCTGAAGGAAACCGACTGTCTTCAGAAAATTGCATGTAATGTCTGATAAAGCAGTGGGGTTTTTTTGCGGAGCGCTGCTTTGTGTACAGCCGTTACTGGGGAAACATTGATCTCTACCACTCCAACAGCGCCTCCTGCTGGCAGAGAATGAGTTTGCATATATATGCCGCCTGGGAAACACTGGACTATGGTATAAATAAATTCAACTGTATAACAGTTTCACTGCAATTCATGTTATAATGTTAGAATTCAATAACAATAAAAAATAATACATATGCACTTATCTGTACATATGCCGGGTTCAGACTACACAATATTTTTTGTCGGTCACGATAGTCACTGTGTCAGATTGCACGATTTTGACTCCTAAAATCTTGTCGTGTCTTGGACAAGAAACATGTCAGACTACACGTTGCTTCCCGACCATTCATCTCGTGCCGTCTTTAACGACACGCGTGATGTCATCGAGAAGGCGGAACTAGCGACTGACTTCCGAAAACAAGAGTGTAAACATTGCTGAAGCGCTTCCGCTATAATTCGCCTGCATTTTTCTTTCTTTGTTCTGTCGTGGTAGTCCCTCGATGACACATCTTTCAGGCAGGAGTACTGTTGCCACAGCTCCACGAACCTTTCCTCCATCTCATAATTCCACCTAGCAGCACCATCATCTCTCTTTCATTTTGCCATGTTTGAAACCTATGTATGAAAGAGCTTCTGTGCTGCTATTGGTCAACGTCACCAATGTGACAGAACTCGTCGTGGATGACGGAAAAAAAATTAAACATGCTATCGTGTAAATCGTGTAGTCTGAACCGGGCATTAACTAAACTTGCTGCTTTGGCAAGGGGTGGGGCAGTACTGAAACACCGTCTAAGCCAGGGGTGCCAAACTCAATCCTGGAGGGCCGGTGTCCTTTGCCTCAACACACCTGCTGGTAAGTTTCTAGTATGCCTATGAGAGCTTGATTAGCTGGTTCAGGTGTGTTTAATTGGGGTTGGAGCTAAACTCTGCAGGACACCGGCCCTCCAGGACCGAGTTTGGGCACCCCTGGTCTAAGCTGTTCGCCAATCACAACGCACTGGGACAGCTAACCAATCACATCACATTTCGTTTTTCGGAAGGCGGGCTTTCATCAAACCCGGAACTAATCGAGCAGTTTGTGCCAGACTGAGGAGAAAGGTATTGTAATAATGTAAATTATATAAAAAATAATGCGTTTTTTGAACCACCAAGCATGAGAGCATGTTCTTAGCTGGTTCAGGTGTGTTTAATTGGGGTTGGAGCTAAACTCTGCAGGACACCGGCCCTCCAGGACCGAGTTTGGGCACCCCTGGTCTAAGCTGTTCGCCAATCACAACGCACTGGGACAGCTAACCAATCACATCACATTTCGTTTTTCGGAAGGCGGGCTTTCATCAAACCCGGAACTAATCGAGCAGTTTGTGCCAGACTGAGGAGAATGGTATTGTAATAATGTAAATTATATAAAAAAATAATGCGTTTTTTGAACCACCAAGCATGAGAGCATGTTCTAGTACACCCCCAAAACAAATTCAAGACATTGTAAAAGAGCATAATAGGACCCCTTTAAAATAAACACTTAAACTAATAAAATTAATTCAAACCATTTTTATTAATTGAACTAAAGCTGAGATAAAATATTATATGGAAAACAATTAAGTTAATTCCTTAACCATGTTATAGGATATTCCATATCTCAGTGATATTCCAAACCTGTATGTGTGACGGTTATGGTCTGTTTTGGTTCGCTTTCTGTTTCCACATTTCCCTGAGATCCCGTGTCTATTAGTTTCCATGGTTTTTAATTAACTACTCCACTTGTTTCTGTTCTTCCTGATTATGTTCCTTGTTTATAAGTCCTGTGTTCTCTCCTGGTCTTTTGTCCACTATTGATTTGGATTTGTGTTGCTGCATGTTGGACTCCTGAATTCATTATTAAAAACCTTGTTAACTCTGATCCTTCGTCGTGCGCTTCATTCCAAGCCAGCAGCATCCCGTGACAGAATGGCTATGACCAAACAGTTGATGGTAGCCATTTACTTTTTTTCCCCATACTATAGAAGTCAATAAATACCATCAACTGTTTGGTTAACATTAAATAAAGAAATACAAATAAAACTTAACCTGAAATAAAAATAAATTACGGTGAACGAGAACGCGCTGCAACTTAAGAAAACACATGCAAATAAAAAAAAATAAAAAAATTCAGAAAACATCTTCATCAGTTTGACAGCACATGTGCCACAAATACTCACAACAAAACTAAAAACAGAAATGAGGTGCAGATACTCACAACACAACCAAATACGAACGCGCTGCAAATACGCACAGACTAAATCGGAAATGTTTAAGGGAACCAAGTGATGAACCTGGGACATGCTTATAAATGTCTGCTCTGAAAAGTGAGATTTTTGTTTATTTTAACATCCTGATCATATGATTCCTTAGCTTTTTTTTATATTATTAGCCTAAATAAGATGACGTTAAGGAGCTGAAACCTTATGTAAGCTGGCTACTTTTACAACTACACTTTTACTATAATAAAACCGTGGTTAACTTTTGTGAGCATTGTGGTCTGTGCAATACTTGCAGCGCGTTTTTATGTTTGGTTGTGTTGTGGCTATTTTGCAGCTTGTTTCAGTATTTGGTTGTGTTGGGACTCAAGTATTTGCAGCACATGCGCTGTCAAACTGATGAAGATGTTTTCTTAATTTGCTGGTGCTTTTTCTTTTTGCATGTGTTTTCTTAAGTTGCAGTGCATTGAGCTCTCTCGGTCAATAGTAATATTGAAATAATAATAGTATATAATAATAATAATAATGACAAAAACAAATGACAAAATTCCCCCAAAAATTACTAAAATTTAAATGAAAACTGAAAGTATGAAAATAATAGCTAATTAAATAATAATGAATTGTAATAAAAACTATACATAATACTAAAATTACATTGATGTTTAGTCATTCTAAAATAATTTTTGCTTAAATAGTTTTAATTTCATAATAGTATTATAATTCAACCTTTATGCAGTGTACCTTGTTTTTTTATGCAGTGTACCCTGGTTGTGCATTTACTTTCTTAAATGCATTTTCTTTTTTATGTTAGGCCAAGAAACGAGAGCAGATTATTGCGCTTCTAAAAAAGCAGAGGGATGAGCGAATTAAGGTATGAAAAATACTTGGAAAGAAGTACTTGGCCCCATTAGCTTAAAACATCAAGTCTCTCCATTCAGTTTGTATCAGCCTAAACCTCATCTCAGGTCTTTTTGGATGCTGCAGGACAGGGTTCCTCAGACAGCCAAGTGTTTTATTTCTCTCCTATTCATTAGAGTGCTCTCTCTCCCTTCCTCAGCACATTTTCCCTAGAGCCTCAGCATTTCTTAGGGCATCCTCCCCTATAGAGGAGGAGAGGAAAGGAGGGGTGGGCTTCCTCAAGACTTTGATGTCTCCCTGGGAAGCAGCCTGATGTTTGTGGGGTGGTGGTGCTTTATCCAACCCCTGCTGAGTACCTTACAAGCCTAATACAATCTGCACTGAAGTTGTTTTTGTTGTGTTTATTCATTTTGGTGGCTGGGAGGGATGTTAAGCATCTCCATTTTAGCTGTATAATATACAGAGCTACATTTTTTATGATACTGCTAATAGTTTTCAAGTTTAGGTGTCAATACTTATATATAAATACACTTTTTAAAAAATACTTTGAAAATATTTTCACTCAGCTATTGCGAGTAAATTCCACAAATAAAAGAAACGGCAAGTAACATTAAATTATATATGAAATTTTGAAGTAAAAAGACTGAAGTAGTATTTTCTTCAAAGCATACACAATAATCTTTGTTTTATTTACAAGTTCGAAAAATATTTTTTACAGTATCCATACCTCACTGTTCAAACATATGGGGTCTTTTTTTAAGATTAAGGATGCATTAAATCAATCAAAACTATCAGTAAATACTTTTATAATGTTAAAAAGGTTTCTAATAATAAAAAGAAGAAAGATGATAACCAATATTTCCAATCATTGCTGAGAATCATCTGACATTAAAGATAATATATTACTATATAAAACAGAAAACAGTTATTTTAAATTGTAATGTTATGTATTACATTATTAATAAAATTATTGTAAAACAATATTACTGTTTTACTGATCAAAATATTTCTTTTGATCAGCCTTGGTGAGCATATCTAATTTAAATATTTACTATAAAACAAACAAAAACTGATTTAAATTGTCATTTTGAGTCCCTTGTTTTTAATGTCATGCATAATTAATACAGTTTTAATGTATATTCTCAACAGAAGGAGATGATTTCCTACCGAAACAAAACAAAAAAGGCAACCTAGTGGAAAAAATGTTATTTCTCTTTTCTGTCAGAGATTAATATACTCTGAATCTGATTATAATTTCATCTGGAAAATTATCTTTCACTGTATCTTTTGTGACTTATAGATACCAGCGCAATAAACTTTTCACAATGAAAGGTGATGGTGCAGTGCAATGTATTACTGCATTCAATAAAGTAATAGTAATTGTGTGCTTAATAGTATTAACTGCTGTGGACAGCAAAAGGGGAGCTATTCCACTGATGCTGCTTCTGTAAATCACATCCAATTATAAAAGGGAAAAGCACATAGGGCCTCAAGTATTATTTAAACAGGTAAACTAGTAAGGGGGAAATGGTTTGACAGCTGGAAAGAGAGGAAAATTACTGACAGTTTCTAACATTTTCATTATTATATGGATTTCTTACAGTATCCATACCTCACTGTTCAAACATATGGGGTCTTTTTTTAAGATTAAGGATGCATTAAATCAATCAAAACTATCAGTAAATACTTTTATAATGTTAAAAAGGTTTCTAATAATAAAAAAGAAGAAAAGAAGAAAGATGATAACCAATATTTCCAATGATTTCTGAGAATCATCTGACACTAAAGATAATATATTACTATATAAAACAGAAAACAGTTATTTTAAATTGTAATGTTATGTATTACATTATTAATAAAATTATTGTAAAACAATATTACTGTTTTACTGATCAAAATATTTCTTTTGATCAGCCTTGGTGAGCATATCTAATTTAAATATTTACTATAAAACAAACAAAAACTGATTTAAATTGTCATTTTGAGTCCCTTGTTTTTAATGTCATGCATAATTAATACAGTTTTAATGTATATTCTCAACAGAAGGAGATGATTTCCTACCGAAACAAAACAAAAAAGGCAACCTAGTGGAAAAAATGTTATTTCTCTTTTCTGTCAGAGATTAATATACTCTATCTGATTATAATTTCATCTGGAAAATTATCTTTCACTGTATCTTTTGTGACTTATAGATACCAGCGCAATAAACTTTTCACAATGAAAGGTGATGGTGCAGTGCAATGTATTACTGCATTCAATAAAGTAATAGTAATTGTGTGCTTAATAGTATTAACTGCTGTGGACAGCAAAAGGGGAGCTATTCCACTGATGCTGCTTCTGTAAATCACATCCAATTATAAAAGGGAAAAGCACATAGGGCCTCAAGTATTATTTAAACAGGTAAACTAGTAAGGGGGAAATGGTTTGACAGCTGGAAAGAGAGGAAAATTACTGACAGTTTCTAACATTTTCATTATTATATGGATTTCTAGCCTACTATAATTGATTTCCAGACCCAGTGATGAAGGGTTATTGGAAAACCAATTTAAGCTTATATTGAGGCTTGGATATTGATCTGAAATCTGTCTGATCTTTTCTGCTCTGCTCTGTACAGACAGCTCAAACCTGCATTGATTACCTGTCCTATTATCCAAAACAATTCCCTTTCTGATAAATGCGTCATTGCAAAAACCTTTACTTAATGGCATGAAGGAAGACTTTCAGTAGCCTGTGTGGTAGATTGGTTTCTAGCAACATTACGTTAAATGTGGAAGCATGACACATAATACAGTCATGCTTAGATGAACTTGTTTGCTACATCTAAAACAATGCAAAACAGAAAATGCACTTTCTTTTGTATAAAATAATGTATTCAAATAATGTTTCTATTATGAACCAAGTGGATTTTGAAAACACTGAATCATTTCTGTGTAGATTGGCTCCAAAAACCCTTTCAGCATCTGTGGATGAGGACCAGAAAGAAGTTCAGAAGCTCCAGTAAACATATTGATGATATTAAAGAACATACTTTGTAATTTTAGCATAGTAAACAGAGCAAAGATGTTTACTTATAATGCAGCTATATGTTTATCATGTGCCTAAAAAATGGTCGGTTTGCCTTCAAATATTAAATAAAGACCAGCAGTGAGCACTGTGTACTTGTAATCTTTTACGTGATTTGTTCATATCTACAAATAAAAGCCCGTGGCGTGTTAGTTACTGTCATGTGATGACGTGCTGTGATCGTCTGTGCGGTCGGTCACGCTCGCGCGTAGGCAACCTAGTGGAAAAAATGTTATTTCTCTTTTCTGTCAGAGATTAATATACTCTGAATCTGATTATAATTTCATCTGGAAAATTATCTTTCACTGTATCTTTTGTGACTTATAGATACCAGCGCAATAAACTTTTCACAATGAAAGGTGATGGTGCAGTGCAATGTATTACTGCATTCAATAAAGTAAGCCTTCTTGTGGATTTGAGGTGTGTGTAGTGATGTACCATCAGCCCTCTGCTCCTCCAGGTCAGGCTGGACCTTACATGTTCCAGTGGAATGATGACAATTGTGAAACCAAAAACAACTTTGTCTGCAAGTACACCAAAGGTTGGGAAGGCGTGTTTTATTCAGTTGATTTCTTACCCAATTAAGATCCCACACTGTTTCTACAGACATGAATGACACATTCAAATAGTGCAGCGTTCTTAAGAGAGGCATGCTATTCTTTTTTGAAGCAATTAGGCTTATGATTTCCATCTGGTTCACAATGGGAAAAAAGTGTAAAAAATCCCATTCGCTTGCATTCCAGACAAGACCACATATCTGGAGAGCAGAATATTATAGAGATTTGAGGGGTGCTCATTTACCATTCACATTTTCTTCAGAAAATGTAGAAATTTATTTAAAAGTTAATATTTGTAGTATTATTTTCAGTGCTATTAGTTGCAATATTTGATTAGAGCTTCCTAGAACATTAAGAACTGTTTAGTATATGGTACTATGGTCTTCATGTGATGTTTCAGATAATCCTCCAGCACCCGTTCCTGCAGAAAATAGAACATTTGAAGGTAAGCTATAGGGATATTGTGCTTGAGAAAACGAATTGATTTGTATATTAATAATAGTACCTCTGCATAATTAGTACAAATGATTTTGTTAAAATATTTTTTTTACGTAAGCATAACTATTGCAGTGGTTCACTGCAGTGCCGTGGTTCAACCAGTCGGGGGCCTCAGCAACTTTCCAGTGGGCCCCAAAAAAGGCTTGTGCACACCAAGGACTATAACTATAACTACAATTATAAAGTTTTAATAATTGTTCTAATTCTATGAGAATAAGGATGTCCACATTAGCTTTAACGACACAGAGTAACGATATTGTTGTAACCACTTTCAAAATATTTTTTTCCAGCTGTTGAATATATATGTGTGTGTGTGTGTTAAGCCGATCAGAATCGACCTAATTTCAAAGAGTTCAGGCCTTTAAAGCAGCAGACTACATTACTGCAGCAAGCGCTTATAATAAACACAATGTTAATGTAGTTATCATATTTATCTTTATCTCTCTCTCTCTCTCTCTCTCTCTCTCTATATATATATATATGTATATTCATCATTCTTCCTGTGAGAGGGCCTTAATGGGATAGAAAATTGTCATTATTTACTCACCCTTACTTCTTACTGAAGGAGTTTCTTTCTTCTGTTGAGCAAACAAAGATATTCTGAAGAATGTTGGTAACCAAACAGTTGACGGTAGCCATTGACTTCAAGTCAATGGCTACGGTCAACTGTTTGGTTATACAAGTTTGAAACAACTTGAGAACAGGTAAATGATGATAGAATTTTTTTTCTTAAAATTATTTAAATGTAGTCTAATTAACAATTGGTCTTACAAAGAAAAAACAGTAGTACTATAGTGTGTAGATGGAAGGACCTTCAAATATTGTCTTGAACAAAGGAGACCCTTTGAGTCAAGAAGGTTGAGGACCACTTGCCTAATGTTGAATGGATTCATTTTATTGTGCCATTTTGCGTGAATATGGGAAAGTCTGCATTTATTGGTTTATTTATGTGTTTGTTTGTTTTATACTTTTTTTCTGTTTGTTATGCTGCTATATTGATGTCTTACATTAGATAATACCATAAAACCTATATCACAAACATTACAGGTGCTCTTCCTACACCCAGAATACCCCAAAACCCTTCTGTCACAGACAAGGATGATGGCATGAGGGTGGAACCTCCAGGTGAGTCTTGTTCTCACAGACAGGGTTGAAGACTGTCATGACATGAATACCTGTTAACACAATACAATGGGTTCTAAAATCTGAGATTTTTTTTTTTAATTCAAACCTGAAATACCTGGAGTAAACCAAATTTTACGATTTTGAAAGAATTATGATGCAAATAAAAGACAAATATTTCAGCTTCTGAACTATTTCTGCGTCACTAATGAAGTAAAACTTGTATCATTGGTCATGTGACTCTCTGTAGACACGATCAGATGTTCCTGCTTCCACTGAAGCACAAGCTGCTCTTTAAATTATCTTGAATCATGATGCAAGTTTTCATTCAAATGATTATGCTGATGGTATAATTTGCAATAAGATCTATTGAAATAGAATTAGACACTGTGGTCTCAGAAGTTTGGACCCCACTGTACATTGAAAAAAAATGGTATGGAACAATGAATGAAACATTAAATATTTAAGTAGAAGTAGTATATAAAATGTACACCAATAAACTTATTGGAGTTTTATTTACAACTTTGTTTATGGTATACTGTGTTGACTTAAAACTTAACCGAATACCTGGGCCCGTATTCTTATGGAGCGTAGCGATAGTTCTGGCAGGCCATGTTAGTCAAGCTAACATTTAGCTGATCCACGACTACCTATAGGATCACGACACCAATCATAATTCATAAAATAAGGTCCCTTCAGTCATTATTCAGCAGCTATCGCTACGCTCAGGAACTAATCACCCAGCTCCTCCTCTCGTCCAGTCAGGACTTGGCAGTGAATATATCATTGAGTCAGACCACTGAATCATGTTGTTAAAATAATCACGTAGAACATTAATGGTATCTGCTACATTTATCATTGATGTTGGTTCTGTTCTTTTACCCTAGGGGGGGTATTCTGCTCTCCCTGCTCCTATCCATGCTAGGCTGCCTGGATGGGCAGGGAGTGTTTGCCCAGAACAGAACCCTTCCCCCAACCTAAAATGTATGCTAATCGTAAGTTATATTGACAATAGTGGTCCTGACAGAATTAAGATTCCTCTAAGAAAGCTCCTAATGTCACTTAAAAATTTCTACGTAGGAGTCTTAGCTTAAGAGCAATTCAGGACCCATCTTAGAGCAACTTTGAGTGAGGAAAAGACAAAAACTTTAATCTTAGTGAGGAGGTGGGGCTGACCCCATTGATAGCTATGACACAGTCTATTGAAGACTGTGATTGGTTGGTTGGAAATAAAGAGTGCTTTTAAGTGTAGGGTCTATTATAAGCCTTCACTTTGAAATTACAGGCATAATTTTTCAGATTTTACCATACTCTCACACACAGACATTATATATGTATATATATTCTTTATTTTTTTATTTACAATGCTGTTAATGTCATACTTAACGTATTTGATAGGAAATGAACAGCGACACAATAAGGTTCTGAAAGTGATGTAATTGTTTGTGATCACTTTGCTTATAGAAGGTTGTGACAGACCCAAATCATCACTGCTGCATAGTTGTATTTTTCGAGTTGCCAAATATGTTAATGTAGTTAATGTAGTGATTACTTCCATTTCTGTGCGGTGTCGGAGATGTTAGCGTGTCTCTAATAAGATCGGTCACAAACATGATCCCTGCACCATCTAATGTGTAGCGTCTTATTAACTCACTGTCATGCATTGTGTGCAACACATTTCTTCTCCCTCTTCATTTTTTGTCCATTTTCTCCACTGCTAAAGAAATTCTTAAGCCTCTTAAAAGTCCTCGTCCATACTCCTAACAATTTTGGACCTTAAGACCTCCTCTAAGGGTTAAGATGCTTTCTGAATTACTTTTTTCTTTTTTTTCTTTTAAGAGGAAACACCCACATTTCTAAGAATTTTCTTAGAATTTTGTTACTAGAAGCAACTCTTAGCACTAAGATTTTTCATGAATACGGGCCCTGGTGTATTTTAAAGTAAAATCTAAAAAAAAAAAAACTTTCCAGTTAGGACATATTAAATTGATTAAATGTTTTCCAGACATGCATAGTCTTACAAAAGATTTATATTAAAAATAAATTGAACTTTCTATTCAGCAAAGAATCCTGAAAAACATTACTGTTTCCACAAAAATTATTAAGCAGCGCAACTGTTTGATAATAATGAGATATTGATTATAATAAGAATTTTGTTCTTGAGCAACAAATCAGCGTGTTAGCATGATTTCTGAAGGTTGGGATAATGTCTGCTGAAAATATATTACAATGGAAACAATCATTTTATATTGTAAAAATTCCACAATATTACTGCAGCCTGGGTGAGCATTAGATACTTCTTTCAAAAATATGAAAAAAATCTTACCAACCCCAAACTTGGAAAAGAAGTGTAAATAAAGACTTTATTGTTCACACTAACCAATGTCCTGTTGCATGTCTTTCAGACAACGTTCTTAATATTGCTTACATTGTGCTGCCAACCATCCCACTTCTGATGCTGTTGATTGTGGCGACGAGTGTTTTCTGCTTTAAGCTGTTCACAAAGAGGTGCGTTGTTTGACTGCTCTCTTTCTGATCAGAAGCATTTTAAATATGATCAATTTGATGGCATACAATATCATTTATGCATGCAGGAAGAAACAACAGACTGAGACCCCTCCAAATGAGCCAGGATACTGGGCCGCTGGAGAAAGATGCAACAGCCCAAGCCCTGACGTCTATAACGTCATCCGAAGGCAGCATGAATCAGACCTGGCCGGCACGCGGCCTGACATCAAGAACACTTCCTTCCTGGGTTCTTCTCCAGACACTCCACCTGGAGATTACGACAACTTGGCAGGCCGGGACACTGAAAGTGGTTTTGTGACGCTGACCAGCACTGAGAGCGGCTTTGTGACTACTGTTGATTGTGGCGACGAGTGTTTTCTGCTTTAAGCTGTTCACAAAGAGGTGCGTTGTTTGACTGCTCTCTTTCTGATCAGAAGCATTTTAAATATGATCAATTTGATGGCATACAACATCATTTATGCATGCAGGAAGAAACAACAGACTGAGACCCCTCCAAATGAGCCAGGATACTGGGCCGCTGGAGAAAGATGCAACAGCCCAAGCCCTGACGTCTATAACGTCATCCGAAGGCAGCATGAATCAGACCTGGCCGGCACGCGGCCTGACATCAAGAACACTTCCTTCCTGGGTTCTTCTCCAGACACTCCACCTGGAGATTACGACAACTTGGCAGGCCGGGACACTGAAAGTGGTTTTGTGACGCTGACCAGCACTGAGAGCGGCTTTGTGACCAACGATTTGTATGACACACTGCAAGGCCGTGGAAGTGGGAGATATTACAGAGACCAGGGATGGATGGATGAATTATATGGCTACTGATATGAAAGGTGAACATTAGCATTTAACTGCATATTCTCCTGTAAAAATAATGTCTTACCCGAGTATTTCCTTGGTGCCAGATATCCAATATTATCTATTTCAGTATAGGTTATCAAATCAGGAGGACGCTAGAGCTCAAAAGAGGCCTGGATGTGTGTACCCTGTACTGTATTGAATGAATGAGAGCGTGTGTTATTTTAGTATCATTCATAAACCGTTAGTTTGTGTTTTTGTTCATATAGTTTTTGTTAATATTAGGAATTCGATTTATATTTATATGTTCCATTTCGTTTTAATTTTTTGTTAAAGTTTTAGCATTTTTTATTATTATTAGTTAGGGTTTTTTCAATACAGTTTATAAGTTTTAGTTTATAGTTTCAGTTTATTTCGTTTTCGTTTTTTTTAATAAGCTACTAAAACTAAACGAAAATGATCATTGTTGCTTTGGCTGAAATAACATTAGCTAAAACAGATTTAAATGTAAAGTTTTTTAAATATTTAGTTTCACTTAGTGATTACTTTAAAGTAAGTAGGCTACATTTTTATGGTTTGAATTTTATTTTCAAAGTATTATAACCCTGATTAGAGAAACCAATACCCAGATTTCTGCAGATCTACCATTAATTCAGTCAGACTTTCAGTGCAACAACATCTGAAGTTTACGGGTCCCATATGATTATCAGATGTAATTTGCCCATTTCTTTTTTTTATTATTTGTATTATGATTTTAGTTTTTATAGGCTCCTATGACACATAAAATATCTATAACAGTGATGCAGTAATACTTAGGTGTTTTTAATGCATCTTAAAGCCAAATTCTGGAGGATAGACACTCAAAGGTGGTACAATATTACAAACAAGCTGCTCAACAAATCAGAATGAGATGCTCAGATATGAGATAGCTTGTTTGCCCTCACTGGTTGGTTTGCATGACCCTGTTATGCTGCTTTTACTGGATGTGCTGTATGGGGCTCAGTAATTACACTGTGACAATCTCTTGCAGACTGTCTTTTCCTGTGAATGATCAAACATCCTTCAAGTTTCTTATATGCAAATATCGGAATGTGAATGCAGTGATGTGAAGCCTTAATAAACAAACAAATGAATGAAGTTGAAACTAAACATTTTTACTTCCATATTTCGGCATCACCATCTATAGTTATGTACTGTACATGTGTGGTTAAAAACAGCAGTAAGCGTTTTTGACAGCAGGGGTCGCTCTCTGACAACATGCTCAGAGCCCTGTGAGCGTAGATGTGCAGATCTACAGATGTTTAAATAAATGTACAAATATATGTTAATAAAATACAACATTATATGCATTTTAAAACATATATTTTATTTATTTGAAAAATGTACATTTTAAATTAAAAAGAAATTCTAGAATATTTTCACTCCAAATAGTAATATTTCATGTGTAATCAAAGTTGTTATTCTAAAATATACATAATAGACACAATATTATCTTTATATGCATATGTGCATTGACATACATTACTTGTCAATGTTTTAGACCCTATAAAGTCACAAAAATATAAAACAACAATAGTGGATAATAATAACATGTAGTAGTAGTAGTATTATCATCGTTGTTGTTATGTTTTTAGGGTTCCGTTTCCACACTGCGGTGTTAAATAAACACAAAAAAGACAAACAAATCAATTCAAAATATGAAGCAATGCAATGATGTCAGCTGCAATTCAAGCACGGAGCTCCCTCTAGTATCTATGCCTGTTTTCTTTTCTTTCTTTCTTTTCTTTTTTCACGCATTAAGCAAAATCAGTCGTCTATGAAAAATGCATGCAGCCCAAATTCATAAAAATCCGTACTTATATTTACTTGTGGTATGGTGTCGCGTGCAGGATCTTTTCAGTGATTCTAAACAATGAAATGCATTTGGGTTTTCGAAGGTCAGATGTAAGCAACGGAGTTGAAAGTGTTTGTAGAGACTGCAATAGCCACTGATTGACGTACGCAGTGGATAAGGTTGTCTTGGTGATACGCTGGTCTCGGACGTTGAAGCCGCTTTGTGAGATCCGCCCCTTTATAAAATCCCTTCAGCACTGACGTCAATGCATGTCGAGCTCGAGCGCCAGAACATCATTGCTCATGCCGAGCATCAGAGCGGAATGCGCTCTCATTTCAGTCATGTTAGAGCCCTTATCTGGAAACGAAGACATGTGCAGGAGCCCTTGGCACCCATATGCCCCATTTGCATTTTAGCTTTGGCATTAGAAACAAAATCATACCTGCCACTTGAATTGCTTTGTATGAGCAGGTGAAGGTGGCCAAATCATCCACACACCTCTTTATCCAGTAGTTCACTAGAAAACTATGGTCATGGCCGCCCAGGACCAAAAGCCGTCGCAGCGGGCTCCGGTTCGCGTGGGATTTTATGATATTGAGCGCACGCTGGGAAAAGGCAATTTTGCAGTTGTGAAGCTGGCGAGACATCGTATCACGAAATCTGAGGTGAGTAACACACACACACACACGTTGACTCACACACTAGTGTTTTCGATTTACATGCGTTTGTGCAATCAAAAAAACTTACATTTTCACTTTTATCATTGTAGGAGAATAGCCTATCTATAGAAAATGTTGAGCCTAAATATTTGGAAGTTGTATTTGAGTCTGTGTCAAATGTGATCTGCGAGATGAAAAATAGAAACATCTTTAAAATGCAGTTTAAAACACATGTGCTAAGTTCTTATATCGTAATGCTGTATTTGTACTCACGGTTACTTCATACATTTCTGAAAAGCGTTTATACAGTTTTGCACAAAGAAAAGATGTAATGACTTTTACTATGTCACGTGGTGTAATTATCAACTAAAAATAATCAAATAAAATATAAAACTATAAAACAAAATACTCAGTGTGCAAGTTTTAGTTCATATATGATATGTAATGTATACATATATAATGAGTTTTTATTATTTTATTATGATTTCTTGGGGTTACTCTATTTGACTTTGAAAATGTGAGTTGCATTTAAAAAGTCAAAATACTTTGTGAAATTTAAATGAAAAAACGCTCTAAAGGGGGTCCCCTGTTTTTTGTCACATGACATTATGGATTTCTTCATGTTGGTGTCACCATACTGACTTTGACTTGCCATACAGAAATTTGTTTATTAAAAATCAGATGTATTTCCAAGAAAAAAATATCGTCTTATATTCGGGTCAATATGGTAATAACAATAAATATAAAATTAACAGTAACGTCATAATGCATATTATTATTATTATTATTCACTGGTTCACTTAATAATTTGTTTGAAAAAAAAAATAAGTAGTTGTGCCCAAAATAATATTATTATTATTATTCAAAATAATAAAAGAACAATAATAATCAATAAATATTAGTACAATTATTTAATTTACAAAATTTATATATTTTTATTATTATATTTATTGTATTAATTGTTATGGTATTGTATTGTAAGTGTAAAGTCTCAAGCTCAAATTTTTATATTGTGAGGAATATACATTTTTTAAAATGTTTGATAGTTTCGTATACCATTGTACTGAATCATTGCTACTATCATGTACCACAGTATTATAATATGGTACTCCAGTGTACTTCAGAGATGGCAATACCATGGTACATGTCCAAAAGACAAGGTTATGCTATGATACTTTTGTTAGCGTGCTCAGAGAGGACAGCAGCGTAGAGAAAATAGCTGTGTGAATCACTTGTCATCTTCTCCTTTGGCTCACACAAAAAAATTATGTAGCATTGTTTTCTCACTTGAAGCCAATTGTGAACACTTGTGGCAGGTGAAAATGCTGTCATTCTCTTGTGCTCTTGTGGTTTTTGTGATTTGTGGTATTAATTGCATTCCCATAATCATGCAATGAATAATAATTAGGTTTCCTCTCTTTCAATAGGTCATGGAGACCAAAAACATGCTCTATCTAGTCACAGAATATGCCAGGAATGGAGAGATATTTGGTGAGTGCATCCGTTTCCATACATGTGCAAACAAAAGTTAATTTCACTTATCCATATACTCACCCCGCACTGTTAAAGGGGTCATATGATGCTTTTTTAAAGATCATTATTTTGTGTATTTGGTGTAACAGAATATGTTGGCATGCTTTAATGTTCAAAAAACACATTATTTTTCAAAAACTGTGCATTATTGTAGGTCTTCTATGCCCCGCCTCTCTCAAACGCTTCGTTTTCTACAAAGTCCCTCCTTCCGACAAGTGCAGTCTGCTCTGATTGGCCAGCTGACCCAGTGCATTGTGAGTGGCCGAACACCGCATGCACTCGTCGGAAATGTAACGTCCCTTATCATAATCTCGAGCTTCATCTTTCAAAATAAATGTAAAGACAGAGCCCGAAAGGGGAACAGAGTCGCGTGACAGACACAGTGATGAATATGTATTTGCAGCACACAAGCCACGGTTAAGATAGCTGACTCCACTGTGATGTGTCTCGCTCTCTCTCTCTCTCTCTCTCTTTGCGTGAACATTTGGGCGGCATTATGCTAATATTTCCACATAGTGAGGTAGATATGTGGGGGCGTGTTAGAACGAGCCGTTTTAGGGGGGCGTGGCAGAGTCTTAACTTTGATAAAGAATATCTCTTTGGTTTTGAGACTTTAGTCTTTGCAACTTCAGGGATCTTATCTATGCACAATCAGCTTGTAACACTCCAAAGAGAAAGGAAAACTTGAAATCGCATCATATGACCCCTCTAAGTATTGCGTGTGCAGTACATACATGTCTGCACTGGATTGAGATCATTGGTCATACCACATTTCTGCATATTTCGTCCATCAATACACTGATTCACTCACTTAAACCCTAATGGATGAGCTGAGCACATGCTATTTTTTGTGCTGTGATGATTAGCGGTGTCACCTGTAATGGAAAAAGGTCCTGGTGATTTAGATGAGAGCTATGTGACCAAAGAAACAATCATCTCACCCATAACAGCCTCGTGCAGTAACGCTACCGTCATACTTGAAAGACAGTGAATGAGATTTATAGCCTCATTAAGGAGGCATTAAGGAGGCTGTCTTTGACAAAGCAAGTGAGAGAATATGATATGACAGCTGCTGCCAAAAAAAGAAGAATAAGATAATAATTTACAGAGACATCCTTGTGATTTTGCCAGTACGTCCTCAGTTATTGTCTTAATATACTGCTTGTATTTGACGGCATGTGTGCTGTGTTCATAGCGCACATACGTCAGCCTACTCTTTCTGCCATGTACAGTATGCTTGTATGTGAATATGGAATATTACATTTGCCAAAATGTACAGTATGCCAGAGATCACACTATGTGGAATACTGTTTACGGAATACGGTCACAATATCAGGTCTGTTCTCATAAGGTCACGGACTGCAGTTGCATAATATGTAACTAACCATATAACTGTGCATATTCAGGATAGCAGAATAATTAGATCTGCCCGTTTTTTAAAGTCCCCTTACAGTCACTAATTTGATCCCTTAATTTAAAACTCATATTTGGTAATCAAAATGACATATCTAAACTTTTTTTTTTCTTCATGTCCTAATATGGCTTGAAATTAATTGTTTTACCTCATTTACAACAGCTCCACTTTCACTCAGTTAACTGAAGGGGCCCACTTTATATTTACTGTGTACTTACATTTAAATTAAATTAATTTAATTAATCATTTGATCATTTGTTACAATCATTTGATTTACTTTTATGTTTTTGCTTTGTAAATATATATATATATATATACTATAAAATTAAAAGACATTTCTTTTAAATGCATGCACATTTTTTTATGAGGCAACAACAACAAAAACAACAAAATAGATATCATGCTGCACAAAACGCTTACTGTATGCGCATTCAGTCTTTTCTACTCCCGTATTTTGTTCTAACAGACACTTGGTAGCAAGTAACATGATTTAGAAATGACAATAAACTCTAGCAAGATACCATACCACCAAACCTTTCCTTAACCGTAGCTATATCCCACCTAAATAGCAGCAAAAGTGTTTTGCAATTCAACATCAACACAAAATTATACCTAACAATATTTTTTTTGGACTTAAGTATAGTAGTTAAAAACCAACCAAACCAAGTATAGTAGTTAAAAGAACCAATTCTCACTATTAATAAGTTGATTATTAGCATGCATATTGCATATTGGGTGTTTATTAGTACTAATAAAGCACATATTAATGCCTTATTCTGCATGACTGTATTTTAGATCCCTTAATCCTACCTCATACCTAAACTTAACAACTACCTTACTAACTATTAATATGCAGCAAATTAGGAGTTCACTGTGGGTTAATAGTGAATATGTGTTCTCTAATCACCTAATACAGGTGCATCTCAATAAATTAGAATGTCGTGGAAAAGTTCATTTATTTCAGTAATTCAACTCAAATTGTGAAACTCGTGTATTAAATAAATTCAGTGCATACAGACTGAAGTAGTTTAAGTCTATGGTTCTTTTAATTGTGATGATTTTGGCTCACATTTAACAAAAACCCACCAATTCACTATCTCAACCAATTAGAATACTTCATAAGACCAATAAAAAAAACATTTTTAGTGAATTGTTGGCCTTCTGGAAAGTATGTTCATTGAGATGCACCTGTATAAAGTGTCCATAGGAAGAATGATATGAAAAGCCCAAACTCGCAAGATGACAGGATTGGTTACATGTTTGTGATTGGTTACATCTTTCTTTGGTACACTGCTGTTTTATGCAGAAAATGTTCAGAAATGTTTGGACTGATGAATCTGAACATGGTTTGTCTTTAGGCATATTGAAAACAACAGACAGGCATGGTCTGACTTTCAATGCAAGTATAGGGAAAATGTTTTCAATATCTATTTTTGTTGACGTAAAAGGATGTGCATCCAATCAAACATGATCAGCATGTGTATCATGCTCTCATCCTTTAAAAAGATAAACATGCATTGAAGATAAACATGGATTGTGTTTGTGCTGAACACAGTGAGTTTTGTGTGGTGAATTATTGGCTTAGAGAGCATGAAACCATAATAAATAAATAAAAAAAATTTGGTGCAATACACTTTAGGTACTGTATTTGGTACTCTTGATGTCCTAGAAAAAACAGTGTTGAGAACCACTGTTGTATCCCGCAATGCACTGAGCTTCCAAAAGTAAATTCCAATGCACTGAGCTTCCAAAAAAAAAACTTTTCAGACTGCCACAAGATATTTTACATAAAATGCTGAGGCCATGTGATAAAAAATACTAAGATCATGTGACAACAGTGCAACTTAGTACTATTTAAATACATGTGCTTAACTGAGCTGACTTTAACGGATCGACAAGATTTTTTGAAAACAAAGACATGAAGTTGGACACTTTCTTCTTTCACATAGTGACACTTGCACTGTGTTGCATATACTTTATCACAGATGAAGTGGATTAGATGCAATATTTGTCAAATACACAGATGTTATAGGCATTTTCATGAAGAAACAGAAACTTTTCAATCAGTTGTTCATGTACTGCTTAATGTAGTGCCATGTACAAGAATAAAGTTCAACAGAAGCCAATACAATTTAAAAACCAAAAGGTTGGGTTTTTGGCTTTTTATTTAGATATTTAGCACTTTGCATGATGGGACTTAAGATCTTAAGTTTTATCTATTAAGCATAAATGTTGCAGTTAAACATTTTGGTCTCCACACAAGTTATACTAGAAGTTGATTTGGAAGCTAATTACCTAGTTACTTATTTATGACAATGACAAAGTGAAGTTTAGAACTGCTGTCCAATTCTTAACACAAGACTGGTTCCACCTTCAATTACAAGCATGTTCTTTTTCTCCACATGGAGTGTCTTGCAGTTGATCTTTTTATATCTGCTGCTGTTGATAGTTTGTACCTGAGAGGAGGCTGATGACCACCAAGTTGCTCGATATCACAATTCTCTTTACATAAAATTCTACAGAAGTGTAGAGATGAACTGATTCATCCAATAAAGTGATTGTCATTTTTTATTTGAACTTTTGTCAGTCTCCTATTTATTGAATATCTATATTTTCACACCTCTAAAGCTTTATAATGGTAGATCTGCTCACCAATTTCTTTTTTTTCCATATTTCGCTCCATTCTGGATCTTGGAGAGAAGTTCCATTTTTGTTGTAAGAAGGTTCTAAATTTCACACGTCATTATGATACAGATTAGATGTTCAGTTTCCTTATACTAACTGCTGGGTGCAAATGACGCGTTGTCATATAGTCAGTCCATAGGGATGTGAAGCCATCTGTCAACTCAATATCATACTATCCCATTTACACTGCCTCGCATTCGCAGCGCTTCCTTTGAAGTTTCCTACATGTCCCTAACACATGGGCCGTATGGCGCGCACATGCATACACGAGCAACTGGCATCTCCATGGCCTTGTCAGCTGATTAACTCAGAGGACTGCTGTTTTATCAGCACTCGGCTCGCATCTGAAGTAGGCATGGCTGACAGTCAGGTCCTGTTTTGAATGTGTGGTCGGCTGTGGATGACAGGTTGGCCTTTCGTTTTTGGAGAGCATGAATATATGCTGCTTGCTTCAGGTTGTTTTTGTTGGATTTGAAATTCATGAAAAGCTGTTAGTTGCATATTTACATCAGTCTGGCATGGCAAAAGGTATTAAGCAAACACCTGTTATGTATGTATGAAAGAGGACATGAGAAAATAATGTGCTATTAAAAGAGTCTTATCTTCAGGAATTAAATTTCCCTTTATCTTTTTAGATAAAAGAGCTCAATGTACTAAGAAAACATACTGTAACTTTAGAAGACAACACTTTCTGAACCAGTGTTGTCAACTAAAACAAACAATATTCAAAATTGTTTGTGTTAATTGAAATAAAGCTGCAATGAAATAATACACAAATATTATATGAAAAATAGAAAATAAATGTTGATTTGGCAACTAACTGAAATGAGTTGAAGTGCTAAATTTATTCAAACTAAAACTGAAATAAAAATAAATTCAGGCTAAATAGACATGTTTAGAAAAAATAATAAAAATGACAAAAGCTGATGAAATTACTACAAGTTAAATTGAAATAAAAATAGTCTGGTTTTATTAATTCATTAAAAAAATACATTAAAAATGCAATTCAATATCTACATTGACTTGAATAGACTTCTTCTGTGATGAGTATATTTTTTCATAAAATCTAATAAAACTACAAATTAATATTTCAGAAACTGTCACAGTTTCCACAAAAACATTAGGCACCATAACTGTATTCAGCATTGATAATGAGATATATTTCAAATCAGCATATTAGAATTATTTCTGAAGGATCACGTCACACGTAAAACTGTAGCAATGACTGCTAAATATTCAGCTTTTGCATCACAGGAATAAATTACATTTTAAAAACATTAAAATAGAAACAGTTATTTGAAATTGTGAAAATATTTTTACAATATTACAGTTTTACTAATTTTGCTCAAATAAATGCAGAGTATAAGAGACTTTCATTCAAAAACATTAATAAATCTTACCAACCCTTAACTTTTTAACAGTACTGTACGTCTACAAACTTGTAAAATGTAAACTTTTTCAACAGATTTTGTATGCTTTTTTATATTGGCAACATTGTCCAATGTAGTATTTAATCAGGACGTCTATGAGCAGCACTGTTAAACATATGTTTCCCTGCTCATTGTCACAATCTGCATACCATTTTCATGAAAAATTCATGACTGTGACATGTTGCCTGGATGTGCAGATGACGACCCAATAACACCTGATCCCTGTCTGGCAACACAGACTACCTGGCCAGCCGCGGGCGGCTCAGCGAAATGGATGCGAGGAGGAAGTTCTGGCAGATCCTCTCAGCGGTGGAGTACTGCCACGAACGCAATATTGTTCACAGAGACCTGAAGGCTGAAAACTTGTTACTGGATGCTCACATGAATATGAAGATAGCAGGTAAGAGATGTACCTTTCCTTCTTACAGTCTGGGGATGCTGAGTGAAAACATGGTGCTGTAGTAGACAGCTTATAAGAAGGTGTCAGTGACACCAAGAGGCTTTAAACATCTTGATGTCAAAATTCTCTCCTCTATCCCAATTTAATATGCAGAAACAACAACTCCAAGCAAGTCATTTGTTGACTTCTAGAGGCATGTAAGCTATGTGGCTCTGTCAAAACACTGCTCTATTTGTTTGAGCAGTCTGAAATGCCAACTTATGGCTCAACCAATAGCATGAGTTTGGGGCGGGACTATCTGTAATAAGCTGTTTAGTAGCTGTGAGGTGGGAGTGTTTGGGTAGGAAACAGCTAGTGGCACAGAAATAGAACTTTTACCTTGAATTTCAAGGGAGAACATTAGCAATGATTAAGCAAATAGTCCAACTTGAGAATTCGCCTAAAGTTAGATTGGAGCAAAAAGAATGATGTTTGATCTATTATCTATCTATATTCTATTATCTCTGTCTGTGTGTGTGTGTGTGTGTGTGTGTGTGTGTATATACTGTATATATATATTTGTTAGAAAAGATTTATATTTTGAATAAATGCTGTTCTTTTTAACTTTTTATTCATCAACGAATCCTGAAAAAAGTATCGCAGTTTCCAAAATATATATATATTTGGCAGCACAACTGTTGCCAACATTGATCATTCTAATAATAAATCAGCATATTAGAATGATTTCTTAAGGATTATGTGACACTTTATACTGGAGTAAGGGCTGATGGAAACTCAGCTTTGCATCACAGAAATAAATTATATTTTAAAGGATATTAAAATAAAAACCATTATTTTATATTGTAATAACATTTTGCAAGATTGCTGTTTTTTTCTGTATTTTTGATCAAGTAAATGCAGCCTTGATGAGCATAAGAGACTTCTTTCAAAAACATTACAAGTCTTACTGATCCCAAACGTTTGACCGGTAGTGTATATATACTGTACCTCATAATTTCATGTTATTTTAGTATAATTGAAATATTATAGCTTTTGTTAATATTTTTGAATTACATTATAGAATGTGGCTAACATAAACAAACAATGAACAGTTGTATTTTTATTCATTAACGTGAACAAAGATTAATAAATACCATAACAAATGTATTTCTCATTGTTAGTTAATATTAGTCAATGCATTAACTGACATTAACTAATGGACCCTCATTGTAAAGTGTTAAATGTTTTGTTTTGTATTTTAGTGTCTGTATAGTTTTTATTAATGTTTATTTCAGTTTTAGTTGTATACTTATTTTATTACATCAAGGTGAACTAAGTGAAAATGAGAAATGTTTTCTTGGCAAGTAGCTGAAATCAAATAAGTTTAAAGTTTTTTACATTTTATTACTTTTTACGCAAGTTTTAGTTATAATAACCACGATAGCCATGTGACATGTTAATTAAATAGACGTTTAATTTTATGCTTTCACATTTATATCATTTGTGCTTAAAATTTTATGTAGTTACATCAAATTTTCTGCTTTATCGAAGTATAAAAGTTGTCATTGCCCTTTCCTCACTGCCTCTTGTACATTCCAGAAGTCAAATCAGACCTTTTTCTCACAGTAGCCAAAGTCTATCAGGAAAATGCATATTTACTCAGTGACATCAGTTCATTTTAGTTGCACAGTTCATTCCTCAAACACAGACGTACACCTAAGTTAGAATGAACTCATGCAGTTCATCCAGCACACTGTTCACGTAACCGTTTGTACGCTGCAAGCCAATGGTGAACTTGCCTGGGAAATAAATCTATTATGTTACATAATTGTTTTGTGATTACTATTAGTTGTTTTGAGTATCTGAGTGAAAGATATACAGTATATCAACCAAATGATTAAATTGCCAATAGTTAGCCATTTAATTATATTTATCACCCATTAACCATGAATGCTTGACCAACTGACAAAAGTGTGACCTCTAAAATCTGCTGACAGACTTGAGATGTCCAAAGAAAAATGGACATTTGTTTACCAGTATGAATTTATATTTGGATAAATTATTGGTATTAGATCTGCAATAAGCCACCTTGCTATGGATATCATCATCGTCCATTAAAAAAAAAGACATACTGTTTGACAACATTATCAGATTCATTCATGTGTAACAGATGGACAAAATGCAGAAATACCTTCACCTGATCTGACCTAAATTCCCAAATGTTATATAGACATCTTGCGATGCAAACAGTCAAGTTTGTTTTGTCCTT
The DNA here is from genome assembly GCF_001515645.1 of Sinocyclocheilus grahami. Taxonomy (NCBI): domain Eukaryota; kingdom Metazoa; phylum Chordata; class Actinopteri; order Cypriniformes; family Cyprinidae; genus Sinocyclocheilus; species Sinocyclocheilus grahami. The sequence continues at coordinate 1,590,396 of NW_015505470.1, forward strand.
TTCAAGCATGTAATCATAGTGTTTTGATGTAAAGTAATGAATGACTGCGGTACAAAAGACTCTGGAGGGATGGAGGATGACAGAGAGGCTTCTAACATGCTGTGCTCTATAAGTACCAGTCACTGCAGTGAACGGAGCCTTGTGCCAGACCATTTGTCTGTATGTATGTCATACCAAGCTGAAAGAGAGACACTGAAAATGCATTATAGGGCGTTGCCATTGTGTCACTCATGCACAGATAACAGATGTGAGGCGCTTGCATCACAGTAGAGGCTTTTTAAAACACACACATCTTTCAGTTATTTCTAAAAGTGTTTTCAGTGGGAAATTTGACTGCAGATGTTGTTAGAGTTCACAGTTATGTTTCATTGTTGTAACTTCTTCTCTGATGTCCCTCCAACAGTTAAACTGAGACAATCATTGACTAGAGTAAGAGTAGAAATATAAAATGAATGTAAGTAACATAGCTTGAGACAATCATTGACTAGAGTAAGAGTAGAAATATAAAATGAATGTAAGTAACAGCTCAGATCATTTGGTCCGGGAAGAAGTTATTGAGAAACCTCATATAGTTCATATCAAAACCCGACTTTTTATTGGAGACTTTGCTATCTTGGCAAAAATTTGAGATTGGGGTCTGTTGCTCTTGAAAAATAGAAGACTTAAGCAAAAGTGTACCGTAATTTTTAGTTATTAATAATAAATATATCTTCTCTTAAAAATAAATATATCACCTTCGCTATAGCAGTGTTGGCTGCAAATCATTGAAGACAGCCTGAATTTGAGCTACTGTAAAGCACCAACATTTATGATACCATGATTGTCAGATTTTATTGCTATTGTAATTGAGTTTGATTGACAGGCGATCTGACCAATCATATCGTCCAATCAATCAATCATACCAATCAATCTGTCATTTTTGTGCAACAAACAAACCAGACAGGAGAGAAGATTAACGTTGGTGGACTTGAATTTGAAAAATTGTGTGTATTGACGTCTTTCTGCGGTTGAAACAAGATACCTTCTGATGTTCATTCATGTTTATTTCATGCTGTAACTAGTGAAGAGGAAGAGATTATTGGTTCACATGCCGCTACAGCGATCTGTCACAATACATTTAAGAGCCACAAAACAGTATTCAATGTTTGAATTTCTTTAAAAAATAAAAAAATTTAATACGTAAAGTAACCTGCTCTGTGTTGTCTATCGGTGCGTTGTCAGTATTCTCTTTGCTTCACAATGTATTTTTCACTGCGTGAGAACATGATGTGTGGCGTAAGAGTGGCATGGCTTGTCGGACATCATAACAGTAACAAAGGGGGGCGGGTCTTTGCAAAGGGTCAATTGAAATGTAATTTCAACAGATAGTTTTGGAAATTTCGCTATTAGTGATGTGCATTTTCATTGACAAGGGGTCATAGGATGCTACATGCACATTTACAAGTTGTTTTAACTGAAATGTGTGTTGGCAGTGTGTATACACAACCATCCTATAATGATAAAAATCCACCCAGTGTTTTTTTTTATCTGGTTAATGTTTTCCCCTTTCTCAAATCGAGCCAATCTCAGATGCCTGTCTGTGTGACGTCACACAGACAGGCCCCTCCCACAATAGTTTGATTGACAGTAGCGTTTCAGCACAGACTGGACTGGTGTCTTACCTTAGACCCACCCTGAGTGAACTGTCATCAGTCCGCCATGGTTTCACCGCCGGAGCAGATGTAGACAAGAATGACTCCTAAGCGATTGAGGTGTTCTGTTGTTGGATGTAATAACCCTTAATAAATAAAGGGTTAACATAGCAGTTGTCATTTACTCCCGACATCTGAGCCACTGAACTCGCAGTGGATTATATTGTTTCTGAAAGGAATGCACCCCCGATCTACATAAATGCGTCTATGTTTGCACAAATCATTCATGATCCAGCTTCACTTACAGAAGAAGTGAGTATAATGTTTTGTAATGAATCTTTGCAAATCGCCTTTCCTAATAATGTGCTAATTAGCAAGTTTCACGATGAATGCGGCTAAAACAGTCTCTCTGAGAGCAGCTCGGAAGAGAGGGGTGTGGTCAGCAGAGCTCATTAACATTTAAAGGAAAATGCTACAAAAACGGCTTGCTCTGAAAATAGCTCTTTTGACAGGGTAAAAAAGGTGTTTTTTTACACTACCATTGAGAAATTTGAACCAAACTATGTTACAGACTTTTCATTAAGACCCTAAACTTGTGGAAAATGGGCATCCTATGACCCCTTTAAAGGGGTCATATGAGGCTGCTAAAAAGAACATTATTTAGTGTATTTGGTCTAATGAAATGTGTTTATGCGTTTTAAAGTTCAAAAAACACATTATTTTCCACATACTGTACATTATTGTTTCTCCTCTATGCCCCGCCTTTTTGAAGCGTGTCGATTTTTACAAAGCTCATCGGTCTGAAAAAGCGAGGTGTGCTGTGATTTGGCCAGCTATCCAGTGCGTTGTGATTGGCCGAATACCTCAAGCGTGAGTGAGCTGAGGCCGGGCTAGCGTGAGCCGAAGCCCCTGCTTAGCGTGCGCTGAGGCCGGGATAGAGTGAGCTGAGACGGCGGGGTCGAGAACGGCGTGCCCGGCAGATGCGACGAATAGGCAGGAACCACATGTGACGGACCCCGGGCTGGACTCCGCTTTGTCCACGGTGAAAGCTGATGTATTCCCTCAGCGACCAGCACAGATCAGCTCTAGGCATGATGAAGAGGATATCATCCTCTTTTGGAAGACCAAACAAAGTAGTTTCGCTTTCACAACGAACCAAAACTCACGTTTGAATCATCAGTGGCAATGAAAAACACAGCGGCCTAGCGTGAGGGGAAGCCCCGGCTTAGCGTGCGCTGAGGCCAGGATAGAGTGAGCTAAGGCGGGCTGGACTCCGCTTTGTCCACGGTGAAAGTTGATGTATTCCCTCAGCGACCAGCACAGATCAGCTCTAGGCATGACAAAGCGGATATCGTCCTCTTTTGAAAGACCAAGCACAGTAGTTTCGCTTTCACAACGAAGAACACAGCGTCTTCAGGACATGGCTGCAGCGTCAACAAAACTACAGCGAGAATAAAAGTTACGCCTTCTTTCTTTGCGTGAACATTTGGGCGGCGGTATGCAAATCTTCCCAGATCGTGACTAGGTATGTGGGGGCGTGTTAGAACGAGCCGTTTTAGGTAGGTGTGGTTAACTCTTAACTTTTATAAAGAATATCTCTTTCATATGTTTGGTTTTGAGACTTTAGTGTTTGCAACTTTACAGATCTTCTTTATGCACCAAGAGCTTGTAACACTCCAAAGAGAAAGGAAAAATTGAAATCGCATCACCCCTTTAAGCTTTGAAACCTTTGCAGATCTTTTGTTTTGAATCATGTTCGGAATGCATATGCATATCCAACTGCCAAAGTCAAATGATTGTAGTAAATAAGGCTTCATTATGTCATATAGACTTGTGCCGGTATTCGTTAATGCGATAAATCACGGTAATGATTATGCACAATATTGTTATCGTGGGCACTTCTAAATACCGTGAATAATTATATATTACAAATTATTCAGAATTTTGAATGCATTTTAAGAATACTTTTCCCATCAACTGGTCAAAATGCACAACACCTCTGTATGCTGCGTGAAAGATGCACACTCACATGGCAGAACATGTGAGAGACGCTCTGGATGAAAGCGCACTTTCACTCTCTGACAGCAGATAGCGCTAAACTGCAGAAATAATAATAAATATAGCTGCAAGCAGCAATGACCGGGGTTCAAGCAGTTAAGGCATTTAAGCACATAAGGAAAAAGATTTTGTTAACCAGGCTGTAACCCCTTAAATCAATGATTAAAAATAGCATTTTGGGCAAATGCAGGTAATTTACCAAAGAAATATTATGATTTTTAACATTTATGACTTTAATAGCGCCACCTATGGTCCGATCTCCATGAAACTTTGCATGATTGTTAAGAGTGATCTGACACATGTTTTCACCAATATACTTAAATATTTAGACTTAATATGCTATTTATTTTCAATCTTTTTTTACATTTTAATCTGGACTACAACATGCCCTAGATATTGTTTGAAAGTGTTTTGGTTCTTTATTGTTCGGTCACACTTTACATTAGGGCTTCATTAGTTAACATTAGTTAATTCATTAGTTAACAAACTGCCAATGAAAAATTCTTCTGAACATTCATTAATCTTAGGTATTCCTATATTTAATAACACGTTGTTAAAATCGAAAGTTGCAACGGTGTTATTTAATGAGCTAACATGAACTAAGACTTGTATTTTTTAAACAAAGATTAATAACTTCTGTAGCAAATGTAGCTATTGCTCATTGTGAATGTTAATGCATTAACTAAGGTTAACTAATGAGGTCTTATTGTAAAGTGATACCTATTGGTCTTTATAGTTCTTTTACAATTTAATCTGTGTAAAACTTTTACCTTTATACATTTTTCTGTATTGCTTTATTGCATTTAAATGTTCAGTTATTTTTGTTAAAAGAAAAAAGTTATTAAACCGGTTATACTGTATTATGACAGCACTTTTTTAAAACTAAATTTTAATATCGTGATAATACTGTATACCGTGATAAAAGCATTAGCAATTAATCGCAACATGAAAATTTGATACCGGCATATCCCTAGTGTCATATCTGTATTAGTCTTGTGTAGCCAGACCTTCAGACTGACGGCAGAAGCTCTGGAAACCTTGGCCGATTTGAATGGTCAAGGCTCATCCAAGAGGCCATATAACTGACAGGTAAAGCAACCAATCACGTTTCGTTTTTGCCGCATCATGTTTATGGGCATGGAAATCTCGCCACAATAACAAGATGGTCCTCACTGCAGAGCACAAGTTCCAGGGGGCATGTGTATTTGATCCTGATATAAGCGCTCATCGTCACAGTTGTAAACACGACGGCTTTCTTCTTCGATGAGGGGGTTTGGCATCATGGCATTTATGTTTTCAGGCAGAACGTTAAAGAACGCGACATACACATCTCCCAGAAATCCTGTATAATTTAACCAATCCGACGACGACGTCGAAACTCTTGAAGTGTTTCCAGCTAAACGTTCCATATGCGTCAGGCGTTCAGCCAGCGGTCCGTGGGTGTGACGTCTGAGGCTGAGACTATGTCTGTATCAAAACATTTAGAAAATTTTAACATGTCTAGGCAGTCTATTTACCCATTAACCAGTTTCTATATGGTGTTTACCTGATCTCAGATCAGCTTTATAATATAGATATTTTAAAATATTTTTAATTACATTGTATTAAACATTTATATAATGACAACTAGGGCTGAACGATTAATTGCATTTGCGATAATATCGCGATATGAAAAAACACGATTTTTAAATCGCAGAGACTGCGATTACACTTGGTCACGTGACAGGCGAGAGTAAAGAGGTGTGTTCGACTTGAAGATCGATCGGGGTAGTCTTTGACATCAAAGTACGGCGAGAGAAAGCATAAGGAGACGTCCGCGCTCTCTTATAGCTCTCGCAGTACTTTGATGACACACACCCATCGGTCTAAGCAGCGCTGCTTCAAGTCGAGCGCGGGCCATCAGCAGAAAAAGAAAAGAAATAAAACAGTAAACAGCCAAAGGACGTAACTTAGAATGGGAGATGGATCGGTTTGTGAAAGCGAAGAGAAAAGCCATAGATGAAGCACAGACCCAGGCAGTTGCTGGTCATTCAAAAGCTAAATACAGAAAATATGCTGAGGCATATCTTGCTCTCGGCTTCACTCACCGTGTCTATACCGGACGCTACAGTTGTCGTGTCGCGCCGCAACAGCTCTACACTGACGCGACAAAGGCGACCAGTGCAAATCATTTTAACTTTGTGTCAGTACGTCATAAATAAAACAAGGCATCAGTTTAATGTCGCGTCGCATCCAGTGTAGACCGTGTCACTGATTATAATGATTTCTACTGTATTTTGCCGCTGCGTACGGTGTAGACACGGTGTTTAATGTCGTTGGTGAGGAAAGCCTGTGTGTCCTATGCCTTAGCGGACAGCATGAAACCCACAAAAAATAAATCACAAATAACAGAGAGAGAATAATAACATTAACAGTTATTCTCTCTATGCTATTTTCAATGTTTCAAGTGATGCATGTGTTTTTTCCCTGTAGGTTTTTTTAATTAAATAAGATTTTTTTATAGGTTTAAAGGGGGGCTTGACCAAAAAAGTTTGAGAACCACTGTTCTCAAAGTGGTTCACAGTGGTTACAGTTAACAGACAGTGTTTAGTGCAGTCCACATATTTACATAGGTTTATTACAGTGACTGTGAATGACCTAAAGTAGTGTGGTAAAGCAACAGATTTGTTTTTATATTTCTGCAATCTACTTTAGTTTGTGTGATTTGTTACTGACTTTCATATTAATGTTTACACCAGGCTTATTTGTCAGTGCTTTATGTTGTCATAATTATTACATGCTTACAAGGTTGGAAGTTCAACAAATCAGTCAATATACTACTGTGATTGTAGTTGTTAAAAATATCATTCATATCAATTCATGCATCACCTAATTTCATCGTAAGCAATATAGGCCTGGCCTACAGAAAAGAACATTTGTTTAATCTATCTAATAGTGTGTTGGTCATACTATACAATGATTTTGTAGCAAAAAATAATTGCATATTAAATCGCAATATTGGTAAAACAAAATCGCAATTAGATTATTTATTGTTAATGTATTTGGTCTTGGTGGAATAGATCTGCTACGCTGCTGCTGCTGGTTATTGCTGTTGTTGTAAATTATTGCTGCTGCTGCGAAGCAAGTACATGAACTTGCTACTGCCAATACATACGTTACGTGCTGTGAGTATTTAAGACATACTGCTGCTGCACAAATAGCATATGTAATAACCTGTAGCAGATCTATACAAGTGGAGCTGGGGAAGGTGGAGGGTTTCAAAGGAACTCTGAAAGCGCGCTGCAAACTGCTCTAATGAATGCTAAACAGATATTTAAATGTAAAGCAGCAAGCTCATTGGCTGCTTATCCAACATGAACCAATCCGTTTGTGCCAAGTAGTTTAACTCTGTGAATATCATCAATTTGCATTACCAACCCATCAGCCTGTGCCATCTAGAGTTTCATCACAGAACTTGGCATTTGTATAATATAACAAGAAGAATTTCCCTTATTGGCCTGGTTAGCCGAGCCCTCCATAAAACACACAAAACAAGCCCTATAAGTTCATAAAAGAACACATATTATACAGACTCTTCCTGTTTAATAATATTTTATGTTTTGTAGATTAGCCCTATACTTTCAGAAAAAAATTAAAAATTTGCAGTTGGTTTTAAAAAGGTGATTTATGCACCATTTTGACCAGCAGGTGATGCCAGCATGTGGTGTTTCAGCACTTCGAAACAGTGCATCATTGTGCGAAGCAACTAATTTGAGTTTTGAAAATCTCAGTTTCTCCCCTCACGTTACTATTACCTACATAGAAAATGGCTGCCAAGATGGCCACCGAGGGAACTACGGAACACAACAACCGTACCTTTTCGATTGTGGCACCTCGCCTCTGGAATGACCTGCCACTGGAAATTAGATGTTGTACATCACTTGGTCATTTTAAAACACTTTTAAGAGGGCACTTACTTGCCCAGGCATTTGATGTGAGATAGTTGGTGTATATCTGATGGTCTTGTTTGACATTGATCAGCCCATTTTTGAAGAGTGCGCATGTGCATAAATGGCGTAAGGGAACTCGAGTATGGCGTGAGAGGGAAGTTGCAATTAATCAAATATCAAAAAAAGCAACACGATGGGGAACAAAAATAGTGAAGTAGTTCTCAGATGCCATGTTTAATACAGCAGCATCTCAGAAAAATTATGTTGTTTAGAAATGTGCTTACTAAATAAACCATCTTATAGTGATTTAGAAAAAATGAACACCTTTCTGTTGTTCATGATAATCTGAAATTAATAGCAGTCTTTAATCTATTGAGATAAGTTATTACTTCACCTGTGTGTGATGTCATTAACAACAGTCCTATATTGGTGAATAAACATGGTTCAAACAACAGAAGTGCAACCATGTTAGTTTTGGAAAACAGTCATTAGTAGCTAGACTTGTTCATTTCTGTAATGATGCATTATACAGTGATTAAGCAGCGAGTTATTGTCTTTGTAGGGCAAACACACCCCAGAGCAGCCCATGCACGGGAAAGAGCCACTCAGTTTTTCTCAAGGAAATGTAAAGAAAACTGACCTTTTTTTGCCCACAAAATTTTGCAAATGCCAAGCAGGATGTATATGTGTTAATGTGAGTGCTGACATTGACTTTTTATTCAAATCTGCTGCAGATTTTGGCTTTGGAAACTTCTTCCGTCCTGGAGAACCCCTGACCACTTGGTGTGGGAGCCCCCCGTATGCGGCTCCAGAGGTGTTTGAGGGACAACAGTATGAGGGTCCGCAACTGGACATCTGGGTAAGCTTGGACTGTATCAGATGGCAATATTATAGTAATATTTTATAGATACCATACTACTTGTATTGTGCTAGTACAATACTATTTTTAAATACCATTTTCATGTACAATGGTATTTATATTGTTACAGTAAAATGTTAACTTTATTATAAAATTGGAAAACACACACACACAGATAGATGGATGGATGGATGGATGGATAGATAGATAGATAGATAGATAGATAGATAGATAGATAGATAGATAGATAGATAGATAGATAGATAGATAGATAGTAGGGCTGGACAATAATTCAATATCAATATGTATTGCGATATAATTTTTTTCAATAACGGTGATATGATTTTTAAACACATTTCTGATATTTCAATATAATACATTACCAGTTTCCCATACATTGATTTATTTGTTGAGTTTGACTTCGTTGAATAAACATGAGCACTGCACGTTTCAAAATCATAACACAGCGCGGGTGTTTTATTTGAATGTGTCTCTGAAGGGAACCGACTGTCTTCAGAAAACTTTAGATGGCATTTTCATTTGATCTGATAAAGTAGCGTTCATGCGTGGAGCTGCTTTGATTACAGCCATTACTGGGGAAACCGCTAGTTTTATCTCTCTAAAAGTGCCTCCTGCTGGTAGAGAATAAGTTAGCATTTTCAATAAGCCCGTCTCCAGCAACATTTCCCGATTTTGTTGTTGTTAAAAAAAAAAAATTCTGCAGTGACTCGGAGCACTTTTCATACACTTTTTTCTGGCTGAAGCACATTTGTTTCAATCTGTAAGAATAATCAGCCTACACTGCCAGTCAAAAGTTTTTGAACAGTAAGATTTTTAATGTTTTTTTTTTTAAGAATTATCTTCTGCTCACCAAGGCTGCATTTATTTGATCGAAAGTACAGAAACAATTTTGAAATATTTTTACCATTTAAAATTGCTTTCTATTTGAATGGATTTTAAAATGTAATTTATTATTGTGATCATACATAGCTAAATTTTCAGCATCATTACTCCAGTCCAGTGTCACATGATCCTTCAGAAATCATTCTAATATGCTGATTTGCTGATTATCAATATTTAAAACAGTTGAGTACATTTTTTTTTCAGGATTCTTTGATGAATAGAAAGATCCAAAGATCAGCATTTATCTGAAATAAAAAGCTTTTGTAACATTATACACTATTCCATTCGGTATAATTTTTATTATTTTTTTGGGGAAAGAAATTATAGAAAATAATACTTTTATTTAGCAAGGATGGTTAAAATTGATCAAAAGTGATGATAAAGACATTTATAATGTTACAAAAGATTTCCGTTTCAGATAAATAGTGTTCATATCGATATCGGAATTATATCATATCGACCGAAATTAAGAAATATATCGTGATATAAATTTTGGCCATATCGTCCAGCCCTAATAGATAGATAGATAGATAGATATTAACATTACCCACTTGTAATATACCCTCTCATGTAGTATTATACACCAAATCTCTGATTTTATTATTTTGTCACAAAATCTAACTATATTATCTGCATACATACATACATATAGCATATAAGTTTATACCACATCTTAACTGATTGATTGCTTGTATCGTTGTCAAATGTTAACTATATTATTGTCCAGCTCATGAAGATAATAGGATATTATAATCATTAACATCACGGTTTTAATGATTTAATGATCTGTGAAGCTGCTTTGCAACAATGTGTATTCTGAAAAGCTCTATACAAATAAATTGACTTGATATGATTCTCCAAAGAATAACATGGAATTATCGTGGTATATGTCCACAAAACCATGGTATTACAATGAAACTATATTCACAAAAGCATGATATGACCTCATGGCATTAAACTAATATGTACTGTAGGCAGCTGACCAAATTCTTGCTATTTGTTGATTTATGTCCTCTCAGTATAGTCAGAACAGAGAATTGCGTCAATGACGAATGGTAATTCGATTGATTGAAAACATAATTATCATTTCCTGTATTGTGTGTGGGTGGTCCTTTATGCTAGTTCCTCGGCTCAGTTTGATGTTTATGTATTGATTTTCTGTGTGTGTCATGCAGAGTATGGGGGTGGTTTTGTACGTGTTAGTGTGTGGTGCTCTTCCATTCGATGGTCCTAGCCTTCCTGTCCTCAGACAGAGGGTCCTGGAGGGCCGTTTCCGCATCCCCTACTTCATGAGTGAGGGTGAGGAAGTCAAAGTAACACAATTATAATACGACTGTTCATGCATCCTTTAAGTTGTCATGAATAAACAGTGAACAGTGCCAGGGGTTACATGTATGTAATCAGATTTTGAGAAATAGTCATAATAGTTACTCTGTGAAGTTTCAGAAGGAAATGTCTTTTGAGCTCATTGCATTCCCTATATCCTCTTTCAGACTGCGAGCACCTGATCAGGAAGATGTTGGTTCTAGATCCAGCCAAGCGTTTGTCCCTGAGTCAGATCAAAGAGCATCGCTGGATGGTGCAGGAGGTCCCGTCCCAGCGGCCCGTGCTGTATAGACAGGGTCTGCCATGTGAGAGCAAATCAGGCTTGGGTGAATACAGTGAGCAGGTGCTCCGACTCATGCACAGCCTGGGCATCGACCAGCATAAGACTATTGAGGTCAGTTGATCAGCTTTTACTTGACCAGGTTTTAGAATGTGCTTAAATTCCAGTTCAGTTCTTGCATCTAAACTGAATTTGAATTAAGGTTGCAAACAGGATGTAGAACTGTAATGAAAATTAGAATGTAAGCAAGTATGTGTGTGTTTGTGTGTGTGTGTGTGTGTGTGTGTGTGTGTGTGTGCGTATATATAGCTATATATACAAACACTAATTACGCTAATACACACTCTTATTCTTTTTCTATTCTATCTACTTGTTTTATTTTTATTATAAAAATGACCTTCTAACACTAGCATTCTCTCTTCTTTTTCTATTCTTTCTACTTGTTTTTTTTTATTATAAAAAAACCTTGCTACATATACTGCATTAGACAAACAGAATTGTCATAGCACTTACATATTATTGCTCTTTTTTTGGTTTTGATTGCTTCTGTTGTCCCCATTTGTAAGTCACTTTGGATAAAAGCGTCTGCTAAATGACTAAATGTAAAGCTACTGTATATGTATATGTTTTAAGTGTTATTTTGGACAGTATTTACACATTTTTGTAAAAAAAAAAAAAAAAAAAAAGAGAGCAATAAACAAGGCAATTAACATTTATAATTAGTCCAAAACAATAGTATTGCTATTTATGTTTTGTCACAAAACTTGTGTTAATCACACTCATGAGCCAGTTCTTCGATTCTGAACTCTAGTAATGGTTTGAGCTTTGGATTTCCAAAAATAATTTCTCCTCTGATTTCCAAAGAACAGCCTTTCAGAATATTTTCAAAACGTACTGATAGAAATTTGCCAGTGTTCTCTATCCTTGTCTGCCTTGTTCTTCAAAAACTCTTCTTTTCCTGTCACTTGTGTTAATCACACTCATGAGCCAGTTCTTCAATTCCGAACTCTAGTAATGGTTTGAGCTTTGGATTTCCAAAAATAATTTCTCCTCTGATTTGCAAATTCGATTATTCCAAAGAACAGCCTTTCAGAATATTTTCAAAACGTACTGATAGAAATTTGCCAGTGTTCTCTATCCTTGTCTGCCTTGTTCTTCAAAAACTCTTCTTTTCCTGTCACAGTCTCTTCAGAACAAAAGCTATAACCACTTTGCTGCGATCTACTACCTGCTTGTGGAGCGGTTGAAAGCGCATCGCAGCAGTTTCCCTGTGGAACAGCGTTTGCACGCCAACCAGCGCCGCCCTAGCACCGTCGCTGAGCAGACTGTTGTCAAGGTAACCCCATCTGTGAAGTCTACCCAGACATATTGAAATGGCGTTGGTATAAAAATGTAAATATTGGAATCATGAGGAACAAAATCTGTAATCCAGCCATCCTTCTTTCAGTTTAACCTCTTCGACCGTAAACCACAGAAACAGGCTTTTGAGACCTTTCATGATCCTTTCTTATGGATTCATCAACATATTCATGCAGTATCAGATGGGTAATACCATGGGACATGACTGTGACTATATGAACTTGGAAAAACAGTTACATTGTACCAAGGTACAACCAAGACAGCTGCAATTCCATGATATTACCATTGGACTTATTGGTATATGCCTTCATGTTCTTGTTACAGACCATCGCGGTTCCTTCTCATGCGGGCATCCCGCCGCAGGCAGCGAGTCACCTGTGTTCGCCTGTTCTGTTGCAGTCCACTACAGACACATTTACCTTCCCACAACCCCCTGTTTTCCCAGATCAGACGCTCATGGAGGAAGACGTGGCCACTCCCAAGGTCAGTTATGTTTCAGATGAAAAAAGGTTATTAAATAGATTCGTATGGCACAGAGAGAAATCTCTCATCCTCTTTTCGGGCTTGAGGCTATATTTCATAAGCTCTGCCTGCGTTTTAAATAGCAGCGTTACTCATTGGCGCTGCTGTATGACGGCAATAAGAGCTTTTGTCTGCAGCGTGTGAAGTTCCTCTGCCTGTGTGTCAGCCTGATCTCTTCCTCATTACTCACCCGCAGTATCTCAGCAGCACTTCAGCCTCCTAAAATAACACCTGCGTATATATTAAATACTAAAAAATGCTTTTTATGATTTCAGTGCTTGGTGTCATCATTGGTGCTTTGCGTCAGTGTAGGTATCTCAAGCACTTATTGCTACTCATTCATAAATGAATGACTCAGACAGAGACTAGGGAATTTATATATCTGGGACTGGGCGATATGACAGTATGCACTGCATGACACCGGGAATATGTCAACTGGCAGAGATTTTGCTGTACCATGGTAGTGGTAGCTAGTTTGTGTGGCCGTCAGAGTGCTTTGTACTTATGAGCAATGGAGAAATGTGAAAATATAGAGAGGGATGTCGTTTATGGGGCTTTTAGTCCATGTCTAGTAATTTTGAGGTCACCTAGATCCTAGTGTACTTTTTTTGATGAACTATGTTGCATTACACAGATATTTGTCCAATCAAATTCTCTCTAGAATGAGAATGTCCCTCCTCCTAATATCAGCTCATACAGTGTAGCAAATCAACCTTTATGGCTTTGACGTAACAAAGCCTGTTGGCTTTTTTATAATATCTCTTAATTATATTTTAATTCATTGATTTAGTTATTAAAGGGGTCCTATTATGCTCTTTTACAAAGTCTTGATTTTGTTTTGGGGGTGTACATGCTCTCATGCTTGGTGGTTCGAAAAACGCATTATTTTTCACATAAGTTACATTATTAAAATACCTTTCTCTCCAGCCTTGCACAAACGGCTTGATTAGTTCCGGCTTTGATGAAGGTCCGCCTTCCGAAAAACAAAATGTGTTGTGATTGGTTAGCTGTCCCAGTGCGTTGTGATTGTTGAACAGCTTAGACAGTGTTTCAGTACTGCAACGCCCCTTGCTCTGTCTTTCAACAAAAACTTTTTGGCGAATCCGGCAGGCACTGTACTCCCTAATGCTCAGTTAAAAAATAAATTGCAACCACTGTTTCCTGACATCATCCGCTTTCGGAAGCCCAAACAAAGACGTTTTGGCACGGAGGTGAAAAAACTGCGTTTCAGGCAGTCGCACACCGGACGAGAAGCGCAGCGTTGCGTCGCGCCACGGCTTTAAAATTCAAATACTTTATTTTCTATGAGTGTAGGCACACCGCTGTTTGGCGTCTGTCCGCGGCGCCCAGCTACGTCCTGTTACACTTGTAAGAATTGTTCTAGACGTGCCGAAAATTTTACTCTACAGCACAGCAGCTCTTCTTCTTCATTTTCTCTGATGCACTAACTCTGCAGCAGCACTTCTTCTTCGTCACCTCTCTGATGCACTCACTCAACCAAGCGTTCTAACCATAGACATAAAGTCTATGGTTCTAACCACGACCTCGCCCCTCCCCACCCCCCAACCATTCGAATTTCTGTAGGCGGGAATTATTTGTAATGATATTCCAATGAGCCACTTTGTGACATCACAAAGCCCGGAAAACAAACGCTGCCAAACGAGCCATTCGTTGTAGTTCTTGAAAAGGGATTTTAAAAAAAATGAAATATCTCCCTTTGGAGTGGACTTTGAGATTTGTAACTTTCTAGATCTTTTTTATGCCCAAACATACACCCTACACACTGACTAAAATTCAAAAAGTGAAAAAGCGTAATAGGACCCCTTTAATACATTATTAATTGTAATATAATATAATATGTCATTTTTCGTTTTGTTTTTAAGTCATAATGGGATGTTGTTATTGCACAAATGTCAGACTTTTTTGTATAATCACCTTTTTTGTTCCAAAAAACTTAGTCAAATTAGATAAAGTAATTTTTAATGAATTCATTGCATTGTTTAAAATTATTATATAGTATCATTATTGTTGTTATTAATGATTATTTCATATATTTAGTCATTTCATATACAGTATATTCATATATAAGCTATTAATAATAGTAATAATAATATAAGCTACTATTATAAACAATTTTTAATCAGAGATGAAGCACGTCTTTTAAAAACAAATTTTCACTGCATTGGCTGAAATATTACTATTATCTAACTATTGTTATTATGATTATTTAAGATATAAACTATTCTAATTAAATAAGACAAAGTGCTTGTCTTTAAAATATATTCACTGCATTGTCCAAAATATATTTATTAATTTTTATCAAAATATAAACCATTTTTCAACAAATTTCCAGCAAAATTAACTATTATGCCATATACACATACCATGAAATAAAAGATTGATCATGCTGCTCACCCTTGTTGATCATAAGGAAACATAACCTGCATTTCATTTGCACGTCCTGTTATTTGCAGCCTGTTGTTACAGTAACACCAGCATGTCAAGTTTTCTGCTTGCTGTTGCACAACAGCACGGCTCTGTTTGTAAATGCCCCTGATGTGCCAGTGATGGGTCACCCATGTGATCAGTGCTGGGTGTTCTCTCCACTTGTGAAAAGCGTGACTACAACATTTGTTACCTTGGCTGTCGCAAGGCAATCTCCATAGCTACTGTCCTTTAGTTGACGTGCAGCATTGACTCATCCTGTGGGGACTCTGCCGTATACATACCAATTTGCCCTCCAACATGTGACTACAACATTTGTTACCTTGGCTGTCGCAAGGCAATCTCCATAGCTACTGTTCTTTAGTTGACGTGCAGCATTGACTCATCCTGTGGGGACTCTGCCGTATACATACCAATTTGCCCTCCAACAGGTCTTTTTTCTGTTCAGTTGGTGCTTGCAATACCAAGGTCAAGAGCTTAATACCAAGGGAACAAACACACTTATAAAAGTAGTCCTTAAATGGACTGTGAGTTGTTGTTAAACTGCCAAATGAATAGACGTAAATGTTTGTTTATGAAGAAAGAGACGCGTGATAAGTCATTCATTTAGCCTCAGCGCCTGTGGAGCTGAACAGATGGCAATCTAGGGATCTCTTCAAACACGTTGAGGTCAGACTCTCACAAACTTATATCAGCTGGCTTATTGTAATTCAGGAAAGCTGCTGGTTGCCTGTGGACATTTATCAGAGCAACATTACATAATTTCTCATAAATGAAACTGATGACATTGTCTACACTCTTAAAAACAAAGGTTACAAAAAGGGTGTTTTTGCAGTGATGCCTTTGGGGGGGGGGAAACATTTTGGTTCCCAAAACAACCTTTTAGAGAACAGTTCTTAAAAGAAGCAGGTTTTTTTTCTTGTACTGTACTGTACAGTACATTTAAGAACAAGTAATCTAAAACATTATTTTGTGCACTGGAAAGTTTCCATGGATGTTAATGGTTCTTCATGCCAATGAAACACTTTTATTGTATTAGAATGTAACAGAAAAGATTATCAATGTTATATGAACAAAAGAGAAGGTAGAATAGAATTACTGATATATATTTGCTCTTCAAATATATTGTGTTTCTGTCATGATCACTCTCTGGGAGTTTAGCATGGTAGTATACATGGCAATGTTAATGTGTTTGGTCTTGGCAAAACAGATGTGCGATGCTGCTGCTGTTGCTGTGGCAGAGCAAGTACCGAGACTTGCTACTGTCAATACCTCTACAGACATGCTGCTGTGAGCTAGTAGGAAATACTGCTGCTACACATAAAACATGAAATAACATCATATGAAATAAACCCCATATATAACAAACATGAATTACCCCATAGCAGATCTATACAGGTGGAGCTGGGGAAGGTGGAGGGTTTCTGAAGCGCGCTGCAGCTGCTACAGCAAGCACTAGCCAAGTATTTGAACATTGACCAGCAAGCTCATTGGTTGCTGATGTGAAAAGAAACCTATCAGCTGCGACATGTGAATAGTGATGTGATTATATCGGACTGAGTTAGACAAGTTCACAATAAGATTTATAACTTGCATTTCATGTCAACCTTAAATTGTTATTTACTGATAATCTTTACTGTTATATATATATATATATATATATATATATATATATATATATACACATTATATACATATTTCAAAGGTGATGTGATTATATCAGACTGAGTTAGACAAGTTCACAATAAGATTTATAACTTGCATTTCATGTCAACCTTAAATTGTTATTTACTTATAATCTTTACTGTTATATATATATATATATATATATATATATACACATTATATACACATTTCAAAGCATTCTTGTTTGCTTCTTTGGGAATAACTAGTAGTTAAATCCATTGAGTTTCGGCTTTGATTTCCCTTGTGAGTTCTGGAAACAGCAAAGTGAAAATGTCCCAACAACTGCTGAGCTGTTTCAGCCCAAAATAGTTTGTGTATTTGTGTGTGTATTTATATCTCAGGTGGATGGCTGCTTACTGGACCCGCTTCCTCCAGTCGTTGTCCGCAAAGTCAGTGGCTCGCTGCCTAGCAACATTATGGAGACGTCCATTGATGAGGGCATTGAGGCAGAGGAAGAGCATGCTGTGCCCCTTGCCGCCTTTCATACAGCTCGCTTCAGTCAGCGCCGGCATACACTGTCTGAGGTCACCAACCAACCTGCTGTGCTGCCCATTACAGGTTAGTACTGCATTTCATGTGTGTGATGAGGGCAGGCAATTATAGTATTTAAGAGGCTTCAATATTAATATATAATGTCTTAATGATATATTACCATTTAAAGTTTGAGGTCTGTAAGATTTTTGAATTTCTTTGAAAGTCTGTTATGCTCACCAAGACTGCATTTATTTGATCAATATACAGAATCAAAAATTAGTTAAAAATACAGTAAATACTGTCAAATTAATTCAATTCAAAATAACTATTTTCTATTTTATTATATATTATAAAATGTGATTTATTCCTTTGATTGCAAAGTTGCAAAAAATTGCATTGTAATATGCAGATTTGCTGCTCAAGAAACATTTCTTATTGTTATCAGTTAAAACAATTGCGCTGTATATTTTTTTTGTGCAAAAACTGTATTCTTTGGATTCTCTGATAAATAGAAGGTTCAGAATAACAGCATTTGTTTGAAATAGAACATTCAAATACAAATTTTAATCTATTAAATTTCCATTTCTGTTTAAAATAAAAAACAATATGCAGTATAAATGGATTCAAACACATGATCATCTGTATTTATATTTACTTATTTATATTACTTAGGAATATTTCACAACTTGGCATCCTAGCTAAACTGCTTACAGTAATTTTTCCCACTGACATTAACAGCCAGCTTTTTTTTAGTAGACTGTTTGTGACTTATGATTTTGTCAAGTTCATTTATAAAGCACATTTCCTTAATAATGGGAATTCAAAGTGCTTAACATAATAAAGAGAATAAAATCAGACAAAAGTGCATTGCTAAAATATCCAAAAGACATAAAAATGAAAAAAGAAAGAAAAAGATATAAAAGCTTAATTCATACATTGATTAAAAACCAGTGCAGTCAGTGCATATTCAGAGAATTTTGTTTATGTTTATGTCTGGACTAGAATGTGTTCAGCAAGGCTTGGATTAATGTTTTACATTGTAAGGTAAACCATGCATAATGTTGCAGTTCTGAAAGTTCTCGGTTAGTAAGATTTATGTATTCACCCAACTCAGTTTTAACTTCCATTTGAGTTTTGGTGTTAGTTTTTGGACACCGAGTAAATACGGTTACATCCATATTCTTGAGTGAACTTCAGTTCAACAAAAGCTCCTCTCTGCAGGTCTGAACCCATCCCTCGGCAGCATGGACTCAGAGTACAGCATGGGTTCAACTCAAAGTGATTTCAGTTTGCCTGAAGAGAATCCAGCTCTAAAGGATGTATTAAGCACTACACCTGCCAGCCCCACAGCTCCAGTCTTCCTGGGCATGAAGCCCCCTGAGCCCAGCCTCAACACGGAGGGGCAGAGTGCTCATAATCACTCACTAGTCAGTTTCAGAGAGGGGCGAAGGGCTTCAGACACGTCTCTCACTCAAGGTCAGGATGATTTGAGTTTTCTTGTACACATCATGTGTTATTTTTGTTGGGCAGCAAATTCTAGCCTCTATTCATTGGATATAGTTGAATTGTCACTCATCTGCAATTAAACCAATTAATGTTGCAGTTTCAAAGCGGGTCCCGCCTTCTGAATGTTTGCGTAACGACCATCTTTCAGGTGCTGTGAACTATGCGATGCAAACGGCTAAATAGGCACGCAAAGAAGTACAGCTCCTAATGCAGGTGTGCGAGTGGTCGTCATCTATTTTAGAGTGATTGCAATTTATTCTAAATATGAACTTGTTCTGTCGATCAGCCTTCTGGAAAGATCATTCACCGCTTTATTACGAGTTTAAAAAAGCGTGAGCACCGCGTACAGTGAATGACATCGCGTCGGGAGCTGACTAGCAAAATAGCTGCAAAAGTAAAAGCAGATAAGTTTGTATTCAAAGTTAAAAAGCAAATACACCAGAACTTTTTTTTTTATGTTTCAAATAAACGATCTGATGTGTACATTACTGCTCTAACATAACACTTATAATTTCAGTTTCAACTAACTAGAAAATAACTTTTTTTCTGCTTAATAGTCTTTCTCTTCAACTTGATTTGTGTGTGTGTGTGTGTGTGTGTG
>NW_015505470.1:1612639-1637568 GCF_001515645.1 Sinocyclocheilus grahami
CTGTATGAGTTTCTGTCTTATGTTGAGCACAAAAGAAGATATTTTAAAGAATGCTGTTAACTAAACAGTAGCCATGGACTTCCATAGTATGGAAAAAATACTCTGGAAGCCAATGGCTACCGTCAAATGTTTGGTTACCAATATCAATATCTTCTTTTGTGTCCAACAGAGAAAAGAAACTCATACAGGTTTGGAACAACTTGGAACAAATTAACGTGTTAAATTGACAGCCCTAGTTTAAATACATGACAAGTTTACTTCTCAGTACAGTACATTCAACAGCACACTTTAACCATATAAAGACAATAGAAGTAATTATGAAATTATATTTAAATATATTTTAAGTCCTACTTTTGTCCTGTGGCTGCCGTCGCATTATCCAGATGGATGCTGCACACTGGTGGTGGTTGAGGAGAGACCCCCTCATGATTGTAAAGCGATTTGGGTGTACAACAATACACAATAAAGTGCTATATAAATGCATTAAAAAAACTTCAAAAGTAAAAAAAAAACACTCTTAAGTTTAACTTATTGCATTTCATATAAAATTTTAACTATAATTCATATTTAATTAAATTGCCGTTAACGTGTAGTTTAATGTCCAAAAACATTACATTTAGTTTGCACTAAAGTATATCATTTTAAAGTATATTATTTCCATAAGTACTCTTTTTTTTAAGTATTCTAAATTATACTTTTTTTTAAGTAAAGAAACATATTGTAGTATGGTTAATATGAAAATACTGTTTAAGTATTTATTCTTTAAAAAATCATATTTAGTTCAATGTGTAATTGTAAATTTTTAGTGAACCTTTTTTTGTACCGATTTCTTTGCCAAAACGTGACATATACAGTTATTACACGGAGGGTATTCTGTTAAATGCAGACCATGTATTAGTCAAATGTCTTTTCACTATAGAAATTTATTAGGTGTGTATTATTTTCGAATTATTAAATGGACTGGAGTCAATTATTCTGCTTGTACTATCGTTACCACACATAACGTTGCTCAGATGCTCGTCAGGTTTTTGTCCTTAAAATGCTCTTGTGTGTAGAACTAACTACTTATGCAGCTCATCTCTACTAAAAGCTATAAGTTTATCTGCTTCAACAACAGTGCCGTTATTACCTCTCTAGTGAGATACGTCATGTAGCTTTTAAGGTGCTAAAATGTTTTACTAATAAAATCGCCAGAGCAGCGCTAAAAACATGTTTTTTTGTGAGTTATTTGTCTGTACAGTTTGTATGTGCGTTTGTAAGGGAGAGAAAGTGGGAGTATGTGCTTTCCGTACATAATAAAATAGTATTTTGTGGCAAAAACATGGAAATAATTAGTAATTTTTAGCGTATTATTTACTATATTCATTTGCTTCATCAGTGTCCTTGTGGGTTTTGGTTCTTTTGCTGTTGTAGGCTGAAAGGAACTTTAATATTACTGAAATAATTTGCTGAAGCCATACGGACATGCAGTATGACCTGCCTGGTACTAATTTAGTCGCATGTTACCTTAAAAATAATTGCACACCTTAGAACGTTCATCAACCAATTAGATTCAAGCATTCAACAGCCCTATAGTATAATGTGCTACAAAAGACAAAATCTGCTACCGTATCCATTCTCCCATGTATGTGAATGGAGCACAAAACCTAGCGTGACCACTGTTTTAGTCACTTGCAGGCATGTATTTGCATGTCATAATCAGTGTTTTGGAAGATTTATTGTTAGCAGATAAAATAACCCTCATTCTGAATGATATCTGACCTTCTATGAATAATGACTACTTTTCAAAGCTGTAAATAATCGCAGTGATTCACTCCTGTACTAATTATAGCAGTAGTCAAGACTATGAGTCAGACCACCCCTGCAGCAGTCACAGAAATATCTCCACCAGTTCATCTGACTCTAAAGTCTGTTGCATTTATTGAACCCAACAGGTTTAGTGGCATTCAGGCAGCACCTCCAGAACCTGGCCAGAACCAAGGGTTTCCTGGAGCTGAACAAAGCCCAGATAGTGTTAGGAGATGGTGGAGCAGGCGATAAACCCACCAGTCCCCATGAGCTCCTAGAGCTTCACCACCCATTCAGCCACCAGGTCAGATAGCTATTTGTGCTGTTCTCTGTTTTCTATTTTTACATTTTATGCATGGGTATGTTGCCTTTGGATGTGAAATAAAATAGGTAGCAGAATACTGAAAAGAGTGTTTTTGTCTTAACTTTTTATTGTTAGACGTAGAATATGGCAGTTCTCTGTGATTTATGCTGGTATGAAACAATTCAAAATTTTAGGGAGAAGGACGCCAATGTCTAAGTGGAAAAGATACGTCGACATTCACTGGTAAAATGCACCCTTATCTGCTATCCAGGAGACAAAGTTTGGAGACACAGTACCTCGCTCAGCGACTACAGGTATACTTAATTACATACAAGATTGAACACAATAAAGAAAATGTAAAAATTCTACAAATCTGGTTTAAATCACATATGCCAAAAATGTTTAAATGTACCGTGTGTTCATGTTGTTTTTTTTATGGTTTTAAAAAACTTTTATACCATTTTCAAGTTTACTTGGTGTAACCATCAAGTAAAACTTAATATTTTCCATATAACATAAATATATGCGATCACACGTATATGTATAAAGTTATTGTTTTAAATAGATTTTTCAAGATAAAGGGTATTTTACCTTTTTTCTGTTGTTGTTTTTGGGGAGTCACACCACATGACATTTTACAGCCAAATTACATTTTTATTAAAAATTTTTTATTTATTTTGCCTGTTGGTTAAATCACATAACTTTGATTATGAGGACAACCATTTTTCAAATATTAATAAGCTGTGAGTTTTGTTAAAATATTGTTTTTCTAAGAAATAATAGTATAAGATTGCCAAACTACTTCTACAACGACTTTTAAAAAATGTAATTATGATAATCAGCACAGTTGTATCACCCTTACATTATTAGCTTTATGCACCTCAATTTTAATTCAGAAACTAAGACATCCCCATCATAGAAGATGAGTACTCAAGTCATTGCATGTATTAATTACATTTCTAATATATTATTGAAATTGACAGTAAAAACAGAACCAGACCAAACAAAATAATAATAATGATAAGTGTCATTGACCCAAATATCACAAAACAGTATTTAAAAATAGTATTTATTCCAACATAACATATTAATTAGGGCTGAAACGATTCCTCAAATACCTCGAGTAACTCGAATAGAAAAAATCATCGAGGCAAATTATTTGCATCGAGGCTTCGTGTAGTCCATTTACTGTAACTACACACGGAACACCGTGTTTCCCCACGGACCATTATTACTGACGCAAAACCCGATAAACGCTGGACCACAGACTGTAAAAAAAGCACTGGACATATTTAAAGGGGTTATATGATGCGATTTCAATTTTTCTTTTCTCTTTGGAGTGTCTATTATTTTGATTTATGCCTTAGTTTTAGTTTGTATTGTTTACCTTTTTTAAAGTAATGTGAAATTGATTTTTGTTTTTTATTTATTTATTTTATTTTTTTATTGATACATTTGTATTTGCATTTTGAATGCAATTTGGCAATTAAATGCATTAAATGGGTTTAGTTTTCACGGTTATTAATGTATGCAATTTCAGCAATAAAAATTTAAATTTTTCTAAAAAGAAAACAAATTAGTTGTTTATTTTAAGAGATCTATCTTATCTCTTGCATATTTAGTATTGCTCTTTAATAAAGAAAAATTACATCTTATCCCATTACTCGATTAATCGATGGAATAATCTGTAGAATACTTTATTACTAAAATAATCGATAGCTACAGCCCTAATATTAATCTCTAATCCCTACTGAAAATCTGATCTAAAACCAGCGCGACTTTATGTGCTAGTCCAGTTTAGTTTATGCTGGTTTAGTTCTGGAAATCTGAGCCGTTGGCAGTTATCTTCATAAAACATAAAAAAAAAGAAAATTTTGACAACTGGTGAACTAGATCTGCTATGCCTCCTGCTGCTGCAGAGCAAATATGGACTTGCTGTTGCCAATAGATACACAGACATGATGCTGTGGGAAAGTAAGATATGCTGCTACATGAATAGGCAAACATAAATCCCATAGCAGATCTAGACAGGTGGAGCTGGGGGAGGTGGAGGGTTTCAGAGGAACTCTGATAGCGTGCTGCAGGACTAGCTTACTATTGGCTGCAGGATCAGCAGAGGCCAATCAACTTGTGTCATGTAGTAAATAATGTGATTGTTAGCATGTAAAGGACTGAGCAATCTATAGCTTCATGACTGAACTGATACTTTTTTTTTATTATGACTTTTTTTTCCAGAGGGCCAGTCAGTTGGCAAGTGGTCTTGGAAGTGGACAGATGTTTTGTAAAGAGGCTGCACCGCGCACTTTAGAGCAACAACTCCAGGAGCACCGGTCAGGAACAACTTTTGTTCGAGACAATGAACATAACATTTGTGAATTTTGAAGACCGAATACAATCACTAGAAGCAGTCACTCGACTTCAGTGTCACAACCATTTAACTTCTTACGACCTTTATTTAAATTCTAAAATAAAGTTGGAAAATTTGAGTTGGGATAGTTTGATCAATTATAAACAAAAGGCTGTAAAATATGTTTTTTTTTGTGTTCAATGTCATGTTTAATGCCCCAACCACCTCTGTAGTCCCATTTAGCCACTTGTTAGCAACCACCTTTTTCCAAGACATGTAAAAGCTTTAAAAAAATTATAGGTAGTGTATTACTTGGTTTTAATGAATAATAAGCTTGGGTGAATCACAGAACTTATTTCAGGCATTGACTGTGATGACGAGTCTGGGTTTTAGGACTCATTCCTGCAGCACTATTGTAAAGTGTTACCACATTGCTGTTTGACTATTAGTAAACATTAACAGGCACGACCTCAATGTCAGCAGACAAACTAAAGTTGTTTCGGGTGGAGCAATGGTGAAAGATTACAAAAATCATCTGTGAAATAATATACACCAATGGTTATGCACAGTAAGAACAAACAACGTGCGTTAAAGTAAATAGGGTTCCTTTTGAGTTCATGTTGACTTTAAAATCACACTAGCGCACTTTAGAGCAACAACTCCAGGAGCACCGGTCAGGAACAACTGCCTTCATAATGCACTGATTTCCCGAAGTTGTCCTTAAGTTTTAGTTATTTTGAAACGTCTTGTTCAATTGTAATTCTCTACGCAGACTGCAGCAGAAGAGGCTCTATCTCCAGAAGCAGTCTCAGGTACAGGCTTACTTCCACCAGATGCAGCTGGCTGAGGATGCTTACCGCCCTCCCCAGGACAGCAGAGACCCCCAGAACAGCAGCGTTCCCTTATCCAGCCCTCCCTTCACACGGACCCTAACTCCTTTTCTGGAGCCTGGCACTTCATCCCTGACATACGTCCCCAAGCCTGCCCATTTCCCAGACTGGCCTCCACCGCCAGACAACTGCACAAACTACACCCCATCCCTCCCTACAGAGCCCCTGTACGCGTGGAGTCCTGCCCCGCCACCTCTCCCACCACGCAAAGCAGAAAGCCCTTCGGCACAACCTGCACCTGAAGCCACCTTCCTAGACTGTGAGATGATGGAGACCGTAGAGGCCCCACAGGGCTGTGTACTCGTAAACTAAATGTGAAATAAAGCACTCTGAGGCTGGCTCTCAGGCATAAGATGTGGCGAAAAACGCCCTCAGGGACGAACAAGACGCCATGGTTTGTGTCACATCTTATAAACCTACAGAACTGTGGTAGACCATTACAGAACTTCATTTTCAGAGATGTTTGTGAGATACGCTAGTGTCCTGAAATGTTTTTTGTTTGTTTTTTCTGGTAAGCACAGATTAAATGTAGTGCAGCAACCATAGAGTTTAAGAATCAGTATTAAAGCAATATTCCTTTTCCTATATAATACTCTAGAGTTCTATGAGTTTGAGTGTTTTTATTAGTTTGTTTCATCCTTAAATGATCAGTAGCTACTCAAGTTTTCCTTATTAGTATTGTCTGATTTTAAATAATAGATATAATCAACAGAGAAATGTGTAAATATTAGTACTTATCTAAGGGATAAAAAAAAGAAATAATGTTAAAGTCAACATGAAACAGCATTGAGTCTATTTTCCTGAGTGATGAACCTCTGAATGAAAGACGAGAACAAAATATAGAGTCAGACCTAAGTTTAAAACATTGCCAACACTTTACAATAATTAGGTATCAAACTGCCCAGAAAATAAACAACTATGAACAAACAATAATTTACAGCATTTATCAATCAACATTGATTTTAATGTATGCATATAATACTTTTTAACTTCTTTATATTTATATATTCACAATAATTAGCATTAGTAAATTAAAACAAAATAAACAAAGTAACAATAAACAATAGTATATTAATAAATGCTGTAACTTATTACCATTGATTTGTTAGTTCACAATACCTATTGTATTAACTAAGCACTAATTTAAGTGCTGCAGATATGATGTAATTTTGCTTTTGCAAGCCAACCCAGACATTATGGTTCATTCACACCATGTCAGGATTAACGTAATTACGAGATTCTGACTTGTAAACATTCTGACTTGAGGACGGTCGCGTCCTCTTAGAATTCGTAATTACAAATTGTTTTGCAATTTTCTTAAAATGACAGCAAATTCAGCTGCAAATTGTAGTGACGTAATGATATTTAAGTAATTCATATAATTAATAATAATTCCAGTACTTGACTATTGTTAATGTCTTGATAGTGCCAGGATAATCTAAAAAATAAAAGACATACAATAGTTTAATGTGGCCAGCACGGCTGAATGCATCTAATGTCCCACTAAATAAAGTTCATTCATTTAAGGCAATTTAATGCATTTGCATAAGGACTGTTATTTGATGTATTGTTTCTTCTTCTATTGATTACTCAAATTACACAGATTCATTGTGGCATTAATAGTGTTGCCATAGAAATGTATAATTCAAGACAGGAACAGTTCCGGCACAAGTTATCATCTAATAATTACCGTACGACATGGTGTAAATGCAGCATTGGCTTCACCCTGGTTCCCTCGACAAAAGCCAATAATATTTTCCCATTTGATTTTGGATTATTGTGTAAAATAAGCTCTATGACCTGTAAAAGTTTATAATTCTTGCACGTTTTGTTCGAGACAATGAACATAACATTCGTGAATTTTGAAGACCGAATACAATCACTAGAAGCAGTCACTCGACTTCAGTGTCACAACCATTTAACTTCTTACGACCTTTATTTAAATTCTAAAATAAAGTTGGAAAATTTGAGTTGGGATAGTTTGATCAATTATAAACAAAAGGCTGTAAAATATGTTTTTTTTTGTGTTCAATGTCATGTTTAATGCCCCAACCACCTCTGTAGTCCCATTTAGCCACTTGTTAGCAACCACCTTTTTCCAAGACATGTAAAAGCTTTAAAAAAATTATAGGTAGTGTATTACTTGGTTTTAATGAATAATAAGCTTGGGTGAATCACAGAACTTATTTCAGGCATTGACTGTGATGACGAGTCTGGGTTTTAGGACTCATTCCTGCAGCACTATTGTAAAGTGTTACCACATTGCTGTTTGACTATTAGTAAACATTAACAGGCACGACCTCAATGTCAGCAGACAAACTAAAGTTGTTTCGGGTGGAGCAATGGTGAAAGATTACAAAAATCATCTGTGAAATAATATACACCAATGGTTATGCACAGTAAGAACAAACAACGTGCGTTAAAGTAAATAGGGTTCCTTTTGAGTTCATGTTGACTTTAAAATCACACTATCTACTTTAGGCTTATCAGAGTGAAATGGAGAAGTAGAAAAGAACAAGGTTACAGTACGTGGTTTTTCTGACATTACGTTTGCTTTTAGAGCCACTGTAAACATTCAGACTTACATGGTTTAAACCAATCAGAATTAACAATGATCTCACACAGCGTGCACTATTACTCAAACCGAAGTCCAGCAGATTTTTTTAGAACCTTAAGTGTTGTGCCTTTCAATTCTTCTTATTCCTTTTTGAAGAATGTCTGTTTTTAGATTCAATTCCTTATGTACAACTTCCTGTCTGAAAATGCAGTGTGAAGCACCCTCTTTTGACAGATACCTTGAACCAAAGTCTTTAGGTTCTATTTTGAAGTCCACTATGTGGATTGTTCTGGAACTACATGAGATAGCTGTCATGGTCCTACAGTATATGCCATTCAAAGTATAGCAATATCTAGAGTAATAGTTCTGATGTTTAAAATGGGTGTCGATAGTCGAGTGTTGTCATTTTATGCCTTTGAAGAAAAAAGATCTTTTTGTGACTATTTAGAGTTTGTAGTCAGATCCTTCTTGACTATTGTTGATATTAATACCGACATTGAAAAGTGAACCGTTTTGTTCTAGTCGTTTTTCAGTGCTAAAATGTTTCCCAATATGTAATCACAATATGAATTTTGTTATATTCAGTTGAAAATGCTGAGTTCCTTGCACAAGGAGGAATAAAAGTCACGTTCCTTGAGTGAAAATGTTTGTGACATTTTGTTCATAAATGTCTCACATCACATTATGTCAGTTCTGACTATACACTGAGAAAGATGATGGCCTTTCATTGGTTAAAATAATTTTGTGACAAATACTGTATGTTTTAAAGGGATAGATCACCAAAAAATGAAAATTGTCATTAATTACTCACCGTCATGTCATTCCAAACCCGTAAGACCTTCGTTTATCTTCGGAACACAAATTAAGATATTTTGATGAAATCCGAGAGCTTTCTGACTCTGCATAGACAGCAACGCAGCTACCAAGTTCAAGGCCCAGACAGGTAGTAAAGACATAGTTAAAATAGTTCATGTGACATCAGTGGTTCAACCATAATTTTATGAAGCTATGAGAATACTTTTTCTGTGCTAAGAAAACAAAAATAACGACTTTATTCAACAATTTCTTCTTTTCCGCGTCAGACTTTGACTCGCGTTCATGACATGCATGTGCACTCCTCTGCTTGCAAACAAACTGCAGCACATCCAGGTTCTACGTCAGAACGCCGGCTCCTGTGTCAGCAGCAACATACACATGAGCCACGGAAGAATCGTTGAACCACTGATGTCGCATGGAATATTTCCTTTCTGGGCTTTGAACGTGGTAGTAATGACTTATAAGTGCATTACCGCCACCTATCTCTCAAATGGACCATTGACACTATCTACGATCTCAATTAGGAGTGTCAATGGTCCATTTGAGATAGGTGGCGGTAATGCACTTAAGTCTGCGATCCGCCGTAAAGCAAGAAGACGCCTCACTTCAGCCCACGCGAATGCGCTCAGGACAGTTCAGACATTGCGGTGAAAATCAGAGGTAAAAAAACTATATAAATACTGTTCAGTTTCTTGCACAGACCAATCACTTTGTGTCTTTTCACATCAATGTATCGTCACGAGCTGCAGGGTTTAATTTGGTTTTGTTTGTGTATGTTTTTTTACTCTCAAACCGTGATTCCCATCCACTGACATTATAAGACTGACAGACAGCAACAGTTTGAGAAAAAACTCAGTTTGTGTTCTACTGAAGAAACAAAGTCACCTACATCTTGGATGCCCTGGGGGTAAGCAGATAAACATCAAATTTTCATTTTTGGGGGAACTATCCCTTTAAGGCATAATTCACCCAGCAATGAAAATTCTATAATTTACTCCCCCTCATTTTGTTACATGGTCATTACAGGAATTTGGATACAACTGGATCAGTGTTCGAATTGTTCGAAGCTCTTCTGGCATTAAAAAATGTAAATTAACTGATTACATACCATTTTTAATAACTTTATGGTGTTATCCATGCATTTTTGGTCGATTTGAGAATTTAGTATAAATTTAAATAAAAATTCTGTCATCACTTTATCACCTTCAAGCTGTTCCAAACCTCTACGAGTTTCTTTCTGTTGAACACAAAAGAAGATATTTTGAAGAATGATGATAACCAAAAAGTTTATGGTAGCCACTGATTTTTATGCGCATTTTGAAGTATCGCATCAGAAATCAGTGATGGAAACACTAAATTTCAAAAAAGGGGGGGAAAAAAAGTTAATTCACAAAATTGTTTTTACACTCGCGTGAGGTGGTTTTTGACTTGTGTGAAAAGGGGTTAAAGCGAATAATGGGAGATGGAAAGGCATTTTGAGAATAAGAACTGTCTTACATGGCAGCGTTCCCAAAGCAGGCATCCACTTCCGAAAGCAATGACCGCATTTGTTGTTTTGTCTGCTCGTGCAAGCAATTTATTTTATACGATAATTATGACTTCTACTTTTCTTAGGGATATTAAGTGCCAGTTTATCAGGAAATGACAATTTTGTTCTCTTTGATTCATTAGTGGAAAAAAACAAACTCATACAGGTTTGGAACAACATGATGAGTAAATAAGGACAGAATATAAATTTTTGGGTGAACTATCCCTTTAAACGGAGCTTACTGAATCTTGAATGAAAAAGCCGTAAATTAGCCATATGATGCAGGCAATTTGTCACTGGTGTAGATCCAAATACAAACAGTAGAAATGTAGCAAAAATCATGTAAACCCTGGAACTGCCAGTGTGTGAAATGTAACTTTATACATAGCTGCTGAATGAACAGGAGTGTTGGTATAAAGCTTTCCCGATGAATAATCTGGGCAGAATGGCACTAACACTCAAAAGGTGAGTCGTGATGTTCCAGCTGTAAACTGTTCATCAGCAGGCACGACAGCAGCAGCTCCACAATTCAGACTCCAGAGAAAACAGCCTTGTCAGAACAAACGCTCAAAGCCATGTCAGCTCTCACAGGTTGTTAGACCTTGCATGCCAATTGTGTAGCTGTTTTAAAAGCTACCAGGACTTAGAAACTTAAAAAAAAAAAACTTTAGTGATTAGATCTTGATTTGAATGCAGTTTTCTAAATGAGAAAGAAAATCTAATTATTTTATCACTTGGGACTGACCGGCTTTAGTTTATTTACCAAACTGAGTCTACCAATTATGAGGTGACGTTAAAAATAAACCAAGCACTCTCTCAAAGTTGGGATCTTTCAGAAGGATGAGGCTGACAGACTTCTTTTTGCATCATTTAGCTCTTTTTTTTTTTTTTTACAGCTTTGTAAATAAAAGGTGACAGTACAATCACAAAGAGGGGGAAAAAAGTCACATTTAACGATATAATAAATATTAAAATAATATTATTTTAACAGCTTTATTGCTTTTAGATTTATACACCACCAGACCCAAGTGTTATTTAAAATTAGTAATACAATTTGATTGATTATTTTTTAAATGTTGGTGGAATATTTCCCTTAACATTAACATTACAGATATACTTTTACATGGCCATTAAAACTATATTTAGTGTACATGTAACTAACATATATGTATTAAATTAACACAGAACATTTGCATACACTACTTAAAGGTTTGGGGTCAATATGATTTTTTTAAAAGAAGTTTCTCATGCTTATCAAGGCTTCATTTATTTGATCCAAAATACAGTAATAACAGTATTGTAAAATATTACTACTAAAAAAAAACTCTTATCTTAATATTTATAAGATGTCACATATTCCTGTGATGTGAAAGCTGATGGTAGTCATTTCTCCAGTCTTCAGTGTCACATGAGCCTCCAGAAAACATTTTTATTATTATTTTTAAGAATTATTTTTGCCTTTATTATGATAGGTCAGATCAGAGCTGACAGGAAGCAAAAGTGGGAGAGAGAGGGGAGTGGGATCGGTCGGGTCAGGATTTGAAAATCCTTCTAATATGCTGATTTAATACTTAACATTCTATTTAAAACATTTGCCCTGCTTATTATTTTTGTGAAAACCATGACAATTTATTCTTGCTGTTATTTTTTCTAACAACAGCATTTATATGAAATATGTCTTCAGTGTTACTTTCGAATGTAATGCATCCTTGCAGAAAAAAAATACATGTGTTTTATGGAATTTATGCATTATTTGATCTCTCCTGCCATTACCTCACTGTTTTTTCTGGACAGGAGAAGTTTTGAGTTCTGAGAGTTCAGTGTACAATGAAAACCTACTGCAATAACTCATTTCAAAAGATGAAGGAAATTTGATTTTTCACGATATGCCTCCTTCAATAAACCGCTCTGCTGCAATCCACTCCCAGCTTAGAGACATCCTGATGCTATATTGCGTTTCACTGTATATGACCTGATGGATTACAGAAGGTCCACGCACAGTGAAATGGGGTTATATAACATTCTTTATTGAGTTCCCTTCTATCAAGGGCAATGTGACCATATTCAAATAAAACCCAAAGCACATTCTAATGACACTCATAACATAGAAGATACTACTATATTGACTGCACTCTGAAGCTGAAGAAGAATCGGACAGTCAACATCACAGGCAGAAGCAATGTGTTAAGGGAGGGAGTTTAGGATGCCTTCTGATTCATGAGCTTCTCAATATACTGATGGTCTATGGAACCTGTGTGCAAGAGGCATGCAGATGCATTCATATAAAGGACACAAGTTAAAAACAAAACAAAAAGAGAAAATGTGCAACACGGTCAATGGCACAGAATGAAGAAGCTTGCCTTCTGAAGATAAAAAGGGCTGTTTAGGAATGCCCATCCCCTGTTATAACAGTTGCAGGAAGCAGATGGAAATTTGTCATGGTCCCTTTAAGAAGATAAGCACTTTGAGAATAGGGGAATAGTATCAGAGCCCTCCACTAAAGAACGGCCATGGGGCTAGTGCTTTATGGGGTCTTGGTTCAACAACGATCAGTGTAAGACGTGGCATGGGAACACCGTAATCAAATGAAAGGTGCAGTAGTGATTCGCCCCTTTGTCATGCTGTGCGCATGCATGGGGCAACTCTTAAAATCAGCAGTAAGAGCAAAAGAGATTCAGTCCATCAGATCTGATTCCTCAAAACATCTATTTTTCTAAACCTATGATGCTTCAATACATTGTTACACTGATAATAAAACTAGTATGTGACCCTAGGCTGAGGGTTAGCAAGTGAAGATACACAGAGCAAGAGGGGCTCAGCGGGAGAGAATGAAGAGCAAGATGGTGTTTGGTTAACAGCTGAACAAAACACTGAGAGAAGCCAAGTATCCCTAAAACATTTCTCACTGAAAGGGAACAGAGCACATTGTTTATCCATAAACAGTCCAGAGGACGATCCTGGACGTCAATAAATACAATGCAGGTCAACTTGAGAGATGGGTCTTACGTTCAGCAAGTAGGTACATTAGGCCAGGGAAAGAACTTTGGGGAGAGAGCAAAAAGAAAAGTCAGAACTGTCGGTTTTTCTTTTTAATATTATTCAATGAAATATATTTAAGTCTTTTGTTTTTGTTACATAATGGTGAGTCATCAGTTTGCACTGATGCAGGTTGTATTTAAGAATGATAGTAGCTTTCTGGTTTGCGTCAATAGTTGCACAACACTCAAGAGCAGCAGTTGCGGAACTCACCACTGATGGCCTCTTGGGCGAAATATTTCACATCCATGTCTTGATCTGATGCCAGTTTCTCCAGCACTGGCTTCACCTCTGTCTGCAGACAGCTGTAAAAATAAATAAATAAATAAATAATTAGAGCCACATTAAGTGAAATATATTTTTGACATAAAAATCAACTACTGGTTAAATGTGGATAAACACATACTTGCTGTCCAGCACAGGTCCAATCTTCTGAAGAGACTTGGCCACATTGAAGCGTACATTGGCTACCTGGTCATTGGACATCTTGAAAACTACAGGAAGCATGTGTTTGGTGGTAATCTCCTGTCCACACACCTCAGACAGAGCCTAAAATGGACAGTTACACACATCAGTGCTGCTGCAGGGGTTAAAGATAAATTTGATATAAGTTTTTCCCCACAAGTTCTACAGATAATTTCAAATATTTCATGGATGATGCACCATTCTACAAAGAGAATGAGACAGATTTTACTATATTTTATGGTCAAGATGTACATCAAACGGCGCTTTTCCACCTAATGCATCAGCACTAGGGTTGTGACGGTGAGGAAATTTTCCCACCGGTTAATCGACGTGTGACAACACCGGTAATACCGGCATCACTGTGGGGGCGGGGCATTCCCTCTTTTCCGCGCTTTCCTTCGCTTTCAAATAGCTTGTAAAAGCGGTGTGCACATTTTACTTTCACTTTCGAATAGCGGCAATTCGGCGTAAAGCAATTGTTAGTTTTTAGTTTGTTTGAATTTTCCCTCTTTTCCTCGCTTTCCTTCGCTTTTAAATAGCTTAAAAGCGTCATGCGCATTTTACTTTCACTTTTGAATTAACGGCAGTTTGGCGTCAATTGCTTAAATGCAACGTCAAACTCATTTTAGCCTATATATAAAACATAGAACTTTTATTAACAAAACAAATACACCATGCTATAGGGCAGGCTATGCCTAATATAAAATAACAAATAACTTACATAAAGTTTAAATAGGTATACAAAACTGGAAATAGGCTAAGTAAACATGTATATATATAACCAATTAAATAAGAAACGTAGAACGTTTATTAGCAAAACGAGTAAGAAAGCTTGGAGGCACGGCATACACCTTGATGTCAAATAAAATAAATAAATGACAGTTTAAATAAAGTAAAAATCAGCAAATAATGTGGAACCAATTAAATAAGAAACGAAAACTTCCAAAATCACCTTAGATAAACGGCAAAAGTCAACAGGCTTTCTCAAAATCCAAAATATTGCCAAACAGGCGGTTTTGCATTTCGTTTCGAAACTAAATCATCCGCGATCGTCTTGTCTGTCTCACCTCACCTCACTCTTCTTGTCAGTCAGCTTGACTCACTCTCCTCACTGGAGAAATTAAATCTAATCTGTGATGCGACAGGTCGTTCGGCACGCTGCACTGAGCTGCCGCATTCAGTTTTTAATTGTAGTGTCTGTTCTTTTACTGAACTAAATGATTTTTATTTCTA
Organism: Sinocyclocheilus grahami; assembly: GCF_001515645.1. NCBI lineage: Eukaryota > Metazoa > Chordata > Actinopteri > Cypriniformes > Cyprinidae > Sinocyclocheilus > Sinocyclocheilus grahami. The sequence goes on from NW_015505470.1 coordinate 1,627,604, forward strand.
TAAAAAAATCAAAACGACGGCGGGGGTCGGTGACGCGGTGGGCAAGTGACTTAACCTAATCACGGCAAGCCTAATCAGCACCAACGCCATACATTCATCTGTGACTCAGCAGCTTTTTCGGCTCATGTTGCATGTATGCAGAATCTTTGTTTGGCTCATGATTAAAATGCAGTGGTTGCCTCTAATTTTAAATGGAAAGAGCACAGACAATGCCTTATTTTGTTTATATGAAGAGATTTATTTTATTTGTGTTACTTGTTTATTTGATTTGGGGCTTGCTTTTAAATTTCAATTTAGTTTTGTTATTTACATCTACACTAATTTAAATGTTGTCATTTAGCAGACACTTTTATCCAAAGTGACTAACAAATGAGGACAATAGAACCAATTAAAACCAACAAAAGAGCATAATATGCAAGTGCTATATTAGTATATTATTATAGTGATATATTTCACTAAGAAATGTGCAGCATTTTGTCCAAGCAATAATAAAAGGACACATTTAATTTATAATTTGTCTTAAATCTCATTTTGTTAAAAAATGATGAAAAATCATGAATCGAATCGTGAGTTGAGTGAATTGTTACATCCCTAAGGCTAATTATGCATTCTTTATAGCAACTTGTTTACCATATTCTTCATTCTTTCAAGCAGACATATTTATTCCTATAAATAAATTTAGATTAATCTTTAGGGCTACTAAAGTTTTTCAGTCAAGAGCAGTGCGTGATTTTCTGTCTTTCTTTTGTTGCTTGATTAACATCAATGACTCGGACAATAGCAACTTAATGAAGCTGCTATCCCTTTAAAACCGAATGCACAGCTGCAATGGATGCAATGTACTGATACACGTTCTCCCTACGGTTTACGTTCACTTAAGACGTAATCAACTGTGTTTACATGAATACTCGTCAAAACGGACAATTCAACATCATTTTGAGTAATTCTCCATTCATGCAACGCGAAAGTACTCGCGCACTGTGAGTAGACTTGTGCCGGTATTCGGTAATGCGATATATCACGGTAATGAATATGCACAATATTGTTATCGTGGGCACTTCTTAATACCGTGAATAATTATATATTACAAATTACTCCGAATTTTGAATGCATTTTAAGAATACTTTTCCCATCAACTGGTCAAAATGCACAGCACCGCTATATGCTGCGTGAAAGATGCACACTCACATGGCAGAACATGTGAGAGACGCTCTGGATGAAAGCGCACTTTCACTCTCTGACAGCAGATAGCGCTAAACTGCAGAAATAATAATAATAATAATACATTTAAATGCAGCCGTTACCCCGGAAACCCTGTAAATAAAGCAGCTGCACTACTTTCTGTTTCTGAATCGTGTTTAAATGATTTAAACAGCCATTCAGATTTGTGTATTTGCCATGATGTTCATCACAGTGCCAAATACTTAAATATTTAGACTTAATATGCTATTTATTTTCAATCTTTTTTTTTACATTTTAATCTGGACTACAACATGCCCTAGATATTGTTTGAAAGTGTTTTGGTTCTTTATTGTTCGGTCACACTTTACATTAGGGCTTCATTAGTTAACATTAGTTAATTCATTAGTTAACAAACTGCCAATGAAAAATTCTTCTGAACATTCATTGATCATAGGTATTCCAATATTTAATAACACGTTGTTAAAATCGAAAGTTGCAACGGTGTTATTTAATGAGCTAACATGAACTAAGTCTTGTATTTTTTAACTAAGATTAATAACTTCTGTAGCAAATGTAGCTATTGCTCATAGTGAATGAAAAAAATTGTTGACGAAAATTATGGCGAATATTATTCATCAACGAAATTAACACTGGACACATGTGCAATTATAGTTATTATGAACATTCCTGATAAGCAACCTACCATGATCAACAAGCCACGCCATACACAGAGAATTGAGTTTTTCATCGAAGAACTCTACACCCTGCAAGCACAAGAAAGAGAGAGAGAAAAAAAGGATACCTCATATCAGTTAGATTAGCTTACGCGACCCAAGGCGACTTGACGGCAAAAAGGTAACAGGATGATTAGTTAAATGCTTTAAGTGTAAAGAGACTGAAGAATAAGAACTGACCAACGGATCATTCCGATCTCTATTTCAGGATAAAGCATTCTAGGACACTGACGGTCAGGACTCACCAGCTGTCCAGCCAGAAGGGGCATGTACTCAATAATTGCCAGTCGTACTCGCCATTTGGCATCCTCAGCCAGCTCAACAATAGCTGGAAGCAGAGACTGGGAAAGCTGGCGGATTCCAATCACCTCGTTCACGCAGTCCAAGTTGGAGATGATGTTGAGGCGAACCTCTGGACACTACAGAAAGGACATTGGCAAAAACTGTAACATTCCGGACAACATGCTAACAAATAACCAATACAACTGAGTGCTGTAATTAGCAACTACAAAAATTTTAAAAAACTATTTGAATTACAATATAAATACTGCATGAAAAACTAAATTACATTTCTTTTTTGATTCCAAGATGGCGGCGCGTTCACACGCTGCGGCTTCTCTCTCTCCCGACAGAAAGGTATTTTCGTGTTTTTTTGTCTTGTGAGTCGCAGGGTTTTTGTATGTATTCGTCGCGTCTATTTGTTTCTAAGCGCGCATATAGTCGTGAGTTTCTGCTCGATGTCGGCAGAACCACATTTTTAGAGTTAAACTCTGCCCACGCCGAAGAGCTGCGGGATCTCGGTCTGCTCCGGAGGCCCACTCCATCACCGACCCCCACTGCTGCATCTCGCCCACAGCGGAGGCGCCACAAGCGGCGCGAGAGGAAGCAGAAGAGGGGTAAGCGCGGAGGTATCCGGGCTAGGCTAGCGGCTAACCCACACAAGCCGGCTATCCCCACCATCGTACTGGCTAACGTACGCTCTTTGGACAATAAACTGGACTACATCCGACTACTACGCTCAACTCAGAGGACTGTAAGAGACTGTTGTGTTTTTGTGTTCACGGAAACATGGCTCAACAACAGCGTTCCGGACTGCGCTATTCATCTCGATCAAAATACAAAAAATAAATCTAAAGTAAAAAATTTAAGAAAAATTAAAATGATAAAAGCACAAAAATAAAAATTAAACTGATAAATATAAATGATAAGCCTAAGTAGGGCTAGACGATTAACCAAAAAGGAATCGAAGCCAAAATTCAGAACCTCTAACCGACATAATTTTCCCATGTCGGTTAATTAGATTTTTTTTAATCCTATTAATACTTTCCTATTAAAAACATACCACCGCAGTAGGAGCTCAATGTCAGTTCAAAACAGTGGACCAACCAGAAGACCGTGGAGGCGGGGAAAGCAGTGCCAGCTTTTATTTAAAGTAGCAGGTTGGCATGGCAACTTCTGTATTTGACGGCAACATGGCAGAGTAAGCATTTTGCGCTGCGCTTAAATTTTTTTTAAAATAAAACCCTGAGCGCTGCGTCTCGCGGTTTTAGACACAAAGACGTGTTCTGTGTGAATAGCCAGTAAGAACCTAGAGTAAATACTTAAACATATAGAGTGACAGGACAAAATCACTGAGCTAGTGCCCTGCTCTTTCTCTTAAATCAGACGTGTTCTATTACATTCATTATTTAAAACATTTGTTTACAGGAGATGCAAGTTATTTTCTACTTTTCACATTGCATTATTTAAAATAATATTCATTTACAAGAGATACAAGTTATTTTCTACTTTTCACATGACAATATTTAAAATAGAGCCCGACCAATATGGATTTTTTGGGGGCTAATGCCGATACTGATATTAGGGAGTAAAAAAGGCCGATATCGATATATCGGTCGATATTCTTTATGTGTAGGCTATATTATAGTACAGTATAGTCAAAATTACTTTATATAGAATACAGTATATAGTAGGGCTGAACGATTTTGGAAAATCTAATTGCGATTTTCTTTACCAATATTGCGATTTAATATGCAATTATTTTTTTAAAGCTCTTTATGTTCTGTATTATTCAACAAAGACAAGCTATAAATCATTGTATAGTATGACCAACACACTATTATATATAGATTAAACATAAATGTTCTTTTCTGTAGGCCAGGCCTATATGTTACGGTGAAATTAGGTGATGCATAAATTGATATGAATGACATTTTTATTTAACTACAATAATCACAGTATATTGACTAATTTGTTGAACTTCCAACCTTGTAAGCATGTAATAATTATGTTTAAATAAGCCTGGTGTAAACATTAATATGAAAGTCAGTAACAAATCACACAAACTAAAGTAGATTGCAGAAATATAAAAACAAATCTGTTGCTTTACCACACTACTTTATGTAATTCAAAATCACTGTAATAAACATATGTAAACATGTGCACTGCACTTTTTAAACACTGTCTGTTAACTTTAGACCAGTGGTTCTCAAACTTTTTTGGTCGCACCCCCTTTAAACCTATAAAAAAAATTTGCCCCCGTTTCCCGTTTCCCGAATCCCCATCCCACCTCAGACTACCAAATAATTTCACTAAACATGAAAAATGTACACTTTTTTAATTAAAAAAACCTACAGGGAAAAAAACACCTGCGTCACTTGAAACATTGAAAAATAGTATAGAGAGAATGACTTATTATTATTCTCTCGCTGTTACTCATTTATTTTTTGTGGGTTTCATGCTGTCCGCTAAGGCATAGGACACACAGGCTTTCCTCCTCACCAACGACATTAAACACTGTGTCTACACCGTACGCAGCGGCAAAATACAGAAGAAACCATTATAATCAGTGACACGGTCTACACTGGATGCGACGCGACATTAAACTGATGCCTCGTTCTATTTATGACGTACTGACACAAAGTTAAAATGATTTGCACTGGTCGCCTTTGTCGCGTCAGTGTAGAGCTGTTGCGGCGCGACGCACAACTGTAGCGTCCGGTATAGACACAGTGAGTGAAGCCGAGATCAAGATATGCCTCGTCATATTTTCTGCATTTAGCATTTGAATGACCAGCAACTGCCTGGGTCTGTGCGACTTCATCTATGGCTTTTCTCTTCCCTTTCACAAATCGATCCATCTCCCATTCTAAGTTACGTCCTTTGGCTGTTTACCGTTTTATTTCTTTTCTTTTTCTGCTGATGGCCCACGCTCGACTTGAAGCAGCGCTGCTTAGACCGATGGGTGTGTGTCATCAAAGTACTGAGAGAGCTAAGAGAGCGCGGACGTCTCCTTAGGCTTTCTCATGCTTGCCGTACTTTGATGTCATACACCGATCTGATCTTCAAGTCGAACACGCCTCTTTACTCTCGCGTGTCACGTGACCGTATAATCGCAGCCTCTGCGATTGAAAAATCGCGTTATTTCATATCGCAATATTATCGCAAATGCAATTAATCGTTCAGCCCTAGTATATAGCTTACATCAGTGTTTCTCAACCCTGGTCCTGGGCGACCCCAACACTGCTCATTTTGTATGTCTCCCTTGTCTGACACACCCATTTCAGGTCCTGGAGTTTCTTCTAATGAGCTAATGAGTTGAATCAAGTGTGTTTGATTAGGGAGACACACAAAATGTGCAATGTTGGGGGGCGCCCAGGACCAGGGTTGAGAATCACTGGCCTACATAAACAGAATATATATACATAAACACATTTTTTGCAATGATAACTCAAATGTGGTGATCAAACACTTATAAAGATGTGACAAACATAGGCCTATGTAGTGGAGCCAGGGTATTTAACACTTTCACAATAAACTTTATTGTTCAAAAGGAGTCTGACATCAGTGCACTTAACAGTAAACTTCACTTATTATAAATAACTAAACAAATAGAACAAAATATATATACATAAACACATTTTTTGCAATGATAACTCAAATGTGGTGATCAAACACTTATAAAGATGTGACAAACATAGGCCTATGTAGTGGAGCCAGGGTATTTAACACTTTCACAATAAACTTTATTGTTCAAAAGGAGTCTGACATCAGTGCACTTAACAGTAAACTTCACTTATTATAAATAACTAAACAAATAGAACAAAATATATATAACTTGAATTAAGAAATTAAGCAAGCTACTGCCAAACATACAGGGGCAGGTTTATGCAGGAAAAACAGCGTTTCCAAATGTAAACATCTAAAATGAATAAATAATAATGAATAATATTTTGTATAATAATAATAATAATAATAATAATGTATAATAATATTTTATAATAGAATAATATTCCGCATTATACAGTAAATTCCGTTTTTATGACTAGATTCCGTGATTCCGTCCATGTTTTCTACATCGAAAACCCGCCCCCCCAAAGGCAACCACCGCCCCCCTTGAAGGTCAAGTTAATTGTATTTAATTTTATTTTCTCTATAGCGCCAGATCACAATAGCAGTCATTTAAAGTTACCTTTCCTATAGAACAGGTCTATACCTTGTTCTTTTATTAAACAAACAAAATAGCCAGTCAAAATAAAAGTTTGGTTTAACTTGAAGACACTGCGTCAGAAATATATTGCGAATGTTCAGTTGAATGTACGTAATAGGCTACTAATACTACTAAAATTATTAAAACCTTATTTTTAAGAAATAATCATACAATATTTCTTCAATGTTTTCATTGTAATATTAAATCCCCTTTTTTTTCCAAAAATAAAATGTTTAATTTTCATTAATTAAAAGATAAATTAAATGACTGTTTTGTGCCTTTAAAACAATGTAAATACACAATGCAGAATTTCTGAGGAAAAAATCATTAGGCTATTGTAAGAATAAATTAAACTTGTTTTTATGCTTTCAAATAATTAGACATGTTAAAACACAGAATTTGGTAACAATAAAACATAAGGTTGGAAAAAAATAAAACATTTCATAGGGACCTAAACATGTAATTTGTTAAACTTTTGATAAATTGATGTTAAGTTTCATGACTTTAATTAGACATGTTTTTTTATTAAAGGGGTCATATGATGCGATTTCAATTTTTCCTTTCTCTTTGGAGTGTTACAAGCTATTGGTGCATAAAGAAGATCTGTAAAGTTGCAAAGACTAAAGTCTCAAATCCAAAGAGATTCTTTATAAAAGTTAAGAGTCAACCACGCCTACCTAAAACAGCTCGTTCTAACACGCCCCCACATACCTACGTCACGATCTGGGAAGATTTGCATAACGCCGCCCAAATGTTTACGCAAAGAAAGAAGGCGTAACTTTTATTCTCGTTGTAGTTTTGTTGACGCTGCAGCCATGTCCTGAAGACGCTGTGTGCTTCGTTGTGAAAGCGAAACTACTGTGTTTGGTCTTTCAAAAGAGGACGATATCCGCTTTGTCATGCCTGGAGCTGATCTGTGCTGGTCGCTGAGGGAATACATCAACTTTCATCATGGACAAAGCGGAGTCCAGCCCGCCTTAGCTCACTCTATCCCGGCCTCAGCGCACGCTAAGCCGGGGCTTCCCCTCACGCTAGGCCGCTGTGTTTTTCGTTGCCACTGATGATTCAAACGCGAGTTTTGGGCAGTAGAGTAGGACTTGTTGTTTGTCATTTCTCCGATCACAAATGCAGACAGAGTTTTATGTTTACGCGATGCAATGCAACGCAACGCGTAAAAAGACAGTATAAGTCATTATAATCAGTAATTGTGTCCCCACTGGATGCAACAAATGCCTCGTTTATAATGGGTTTTAATGATTATGTCTCGTAGCTCCGGCCGAACATGGCATCAACAGTATGTGAGGGGCGTAACATTTCCGTCTCACGCTTGAGGTATTCGGTCAATCACAACGCACTGGATAGCTGGCCAATCACAGCACACCTCGCTTTTTCAGACCGATGAGCTTTGTAAAAATCTACGCATTTCAAAAAGGAGAAACAATGTATAGTATGTGGAAAATAATGTGTTTTTTTTTTACTTTAAACCGCATAAACACATTTCATTACACCAAATAATGTTCTTTTTAGCAGCATCATATGACCCCTTCAATTAAAATAAATGTAAACATTAAAAAGGAGTCCAGAAAAATTAAAACCGATTTTTTGCGAATGAATGCGCCGAAGACGCATGCCGTGATGCGCAGATCAGCTCTAGTTTCTAACGTCACTGAATCTGCAGTTAAAAATGAACTATCCATTCATCATATCATCATGCAAAACTAAGAATTAGAATCATTGTAATGAGACGATCAAATATAGGTGCGGGTGGGTGGCGGGCGGATCATTTGAAGCAGCGGACTCGGGTGAAGTTTGATCTCATCCGCGCATCTCTACACTACACTGACCTGGGTCGTCAGCAGCAAACAATGGGGCGCGAACTAAGTAATTACACCATTCAGAAGAATTTAATCTGCATTATATGGTCTGTAAAAAAAAAAAAATTATATCAGCGGCATATCGCCGATACTGATATATCTGCGACAGGCTCATATCGACCTATAATGTCGGCAAAACGATATATCGGTCGGGCTCGAATATAAAATGTTTTTTTTTTTTGCAAGAGATGCTGGTTATTTTCTACTTTTGACATGGCAATATTCATTTATTTGGTTTGCAAACAATGAAAGAAATGCACTCTTTCATTAGAAAAAAATATCCCACCTTTAATAGTTGAGTATACAGTATTTGCAGTACAAACCTTTAATGAACCATGAGGGCAAGAAAATAAATAAATAAAATAATCGTTCAATAATTGTAATCGAGGTAATGTGTTCAATTAACTGAGGTTTTGATTTTAGGTCATATCGCCCAGCCCTATGTGCATATATTAACTATTAACTATATTTACTAGACCGACACTGGTTTACTTTAGAGGGAGAAAGTGTGTGTGAGCTTCTGCGAAGTGTCATGTAGCTATTCCGTTGCAAACTATTTTATTGATAGTTTAAAGTCTCCGGGAAACACTGACAAGATGTGTATGTCTCACTGTGTGCGAGTGTGTGTGTCTGTACAGTTTGTATGGGAAACATTAGAAAAAAATATCCCACCTTTAATAGTTGAGTATATTTACAGTACAAACCTTTATTGAACTATGAGGTCAATTTTTTTTTAATTAAAATAATCGTAATTGAAATAAAGTGTTCAGTTAATCGAGGTTTTGATTTTAGGTCATATCACCCAGCCCAACTAAATATATAAACGATATGCCAAATTACAGTATATAAATATTACTAAAAATTAGGGCTGCACGATTAATCGCAAGCGATATTTAACGTGCATCTTATCAGTAAAGCCGGTTCTTTAATCAGCGGTAAATCTCCATCACCTGCGTGGGATTCCCTGACAAGATGCGCATTAAATATCGCATGCGATTAATCGTGCAGCCCTACTAAAAATACTAACGCTGATTCCATTTTCCCAATAAAATTCCTTATTAATCTATTAATCTCGTCCGCAGGAATGTTAACCATTAAATGTCAGTGTTTCATGTCACAGTGTCAAGTTTTCATCAGGCTGACAGGCTGACAAGGATTTTTTTCTTTTTGTAGAACAGTGCAAGAACTGACACAGAAAGCAAAACAGCTTCCTGTCTTAAAACATGGATCAATGCATGCTGTAGTCCAGGAGCTGGCTTTGTTCTATTTATTTTGTGCAGTCTGTGTGACTGACAGATGTTCAAAGACTTCTCCCAAGCAGTTTAAAGAAGAGCGATCACAATACAGAGAGCAGCAAGCAACAAAAAGACCCAGCAAATAAAGAGATGAGACGTGAGATAGTGTGCCGCACTCATCCATTTATCTCTCACTTCAATGCTTTCTGCTTTTCACTAAAAGGCTAGCATTAGCAATGTCTCACCTTGACAGGATCAAAGTGAGCAGTTGCACAGAAGTATCATCTGTGACTGGAACATGACGCAAATTACCACAGCCAGACCAGTTTATTTTTATTTTTAAATGTTAAATTCAAATTACCAGAGCCAGATGTGCTGTCTCTCTCACACACACACACACACACACACACACACACACACACACACACACACACACACACTCACCTCATCT
>NW_015505470.1:1637833-1655932 GCF_001515645.1 Sinocyclocheilus grahami
TTTGGTTTGCAAACAATGAAAGAAATGCACTCTTTCATTAGAAAAAAATATCCCACCTTTAATAGTTGAGTATATTTACAGTACAAACCTTTATTGAACTATGAGGTCAATTTTTTTTTAATTAAAATAATCGTAATTGAAATAAAGTGTTCAGTTAATCGAGGTTTTGATTTTAGGTCATATCACCCAGCCCAACTAAATATATAAACGATATGCCAAATTACAGTATATAAATATTACTAAAAATTAGGGCTGCACGATTAATCGCAAGCGATATTTAACGTGCATCTTATCAGTAAAGCCGGTTCTTTAATCAGCGGTAAATCTCCATCACCTGCGTGCTTTCACATTGAGCAGCATTAACTACACAGAGCCGTTGTTCACTGACGAGCTGCGCCAAACCACGTTCATATTCCTGCGATTTTTAGCGCAGCTCGTCAGTGAACAACGGCTCTGTGTAGTTAATGCTGCTCAATGTGAAAGCACGCAGGTGATGGAGATTTACCGCTGATTACAGAACCGGCTTTCTGACAAGATGCGCATTAAATATCGCATGCGATTAATCGTGCAGCCCTACTAAAAATACTAACGCTGATTCCATTTTCCCAATAAAATTCCTTATTAATCTCTACATGCAGTCCGCAGGAATGTTAACCATTAAATGTCAGTGTTTCATGTCACAGTGTCAAGTTTTCATCAGGCTGACAACTATGACAGGATTTTTTTCTTTTTGTAGAACAGTGCAAGAACTGACACAGAAAGCAAAACAGCTTCCTGTCTTAAAACATGGATCAATGCATGCTGTAGTCCAGGAGCTGGCTTTGTTCTATTTATTTTGTGCAGTCTGTGTGACTGACAGATGTTCAAAGACTTCTCCCAAGCAGTTTAAAGAAGAGCGATCACAATACAGAGAGCAGCAAGCAACAAAAAGACCCAGCAAATAAAGAGATGAGACGTGAGATAGTGTGCCGCACTCATCCATTTATCTCTCACTTCAATGCTTTCTGCTTTTCACTAAAAGGCTAGCATTAGCAATGTCTCACCTTGACAGGATCAAAGTGAGCAGTTGCACAGAAGTATCATCTGTGACTGGAACATGACGCAAATTACCACAGCCAGACCAGTTTATTTTTATTTTTAAATGTTAAATTCAAATTACCAGAGCCAGATGTGCTGTCTCTCTCACACACACACACACACACACACACACACACACACACACACACACACTTACCTCATCTTTGAGCTGGGCCAAGAAAAGGGGAAGCAGGTGCTCAACGGTGTTGTCTTTGCCCAAGATGGTGGAGAGGCCCATAATGACTGACGCCAGCGCAGACTTCACATGCTGATTAGTGTCTGAGACAAGTTCCTATTGAAAGAGGAGCAAACAACATGCCATCAATGACTATCAATGCTTTAATGCAACTTTCAAATAATGACGTGTAATACCTGAAGTCTACATGAACTATGAAATCTCACTGGCATCAGTATATACTGGAGCTTTAGTATTTTGCTACTGATCCTACTGGAGGGTATTATTATATAGACTTTGTGACTGTAAAAGCAGTAGGCATACATTGGTAAATTTAACAGTGGTAGATATATTTTGGCTATCAGTGGGTAGGACTGTATTTTGGTACTGATTTACTGTTTTAAGTTTGTTTTTAACTCAAGTGTTACATAATGTCAAGCTTTTTTAGCTCAGACAATAAGAATCTTGCTTTTGGGCTTTTTGCATCTATCTGGTTTCAAATTAAAGGAAAAAGAAAATCAATGAAGAACTTTTGTACTGTACTAAATTCCCTGGATTGTGCAAAAATTTGCACTGAATTTCCAGCAAAAACAACCAACTACCGTTAAAAAGTTTAGTGTCAATTTATTTTTTTGTATTGCTGTATTAAACTGATCCAAAGTCACAAAATCATTTGATCCGAAGTCACAGTAAAAATATTGATTGTTGCCAAAAAAAAATGCTGTTCTTTTGAACTTTCTATTCATCAAAGAAAATGGTTTTCACAATAACATAACGCAAATCCAACATTAAGTGGAATTAAGCAACATATGGAATTTTCAACATAATTATTAGGGTTGGGTATCGTTAGAAATGTTCCGGTTCCGATTCCAGTTTTGCCTAACGATTCCGGTTCCATTTAAATGAACTATTTTTTTTTTTTTACTATTTTACCTTAAATGAATGTAGTGTTGCTGGAAGGTAGTAAGTAATGTTGAGTAATGCATGTGCTTCAAAGTTTATGTTTTTCACACTATCAATAACATTTTGCTTTTCAAGCAGGAATAAGCTGGTTGGCCAAATAGTCCCTTGAGGGATAAGACACTTAATTTCCCTAAATTAATGAAATATTATACATATAACCATGTATACACACACTGCATAAAGCCCCTATTTTACAAATAATAATGCAGTCAGGAGATGGTGTGATGTAATGAGTGGTTTCCACATTTAAAATGCATGAAAATATTTTCTATCACTTTGTTTATCACTCTTGAAATGACCTGTACACTAAATAATCTAACCCTCATGCTTGCATAACAATAGCAGTCCATTTATTTAGTGGTCCAAGTTGAAGTCAGTATGTATATTAATGACAATATTGGACAAATATAATGTAATTTAGTGGCGGCAGGAGCTGCGTGCTGCCGGTACATGTACAGTCAGACAAAACAACGTGCACAGTTATCAAAGACGCGAGTGTGCATACAGTCGTGGAAAATGATGTGTTCGGCAGTTAAAGATGTGTCTGTGGAGTGCGCGTCATGGGAAACAATGTGCTCAGTAATTAAAGAGGCAGGGCTGCTCACAGCGCTTGGTCACGTGTCGCACCAGAACCGTTTTCGGAACCGAAACTTAGAAATTGCTCACGGTTCTGGTTCTTTTTAAAAAACAGACAGTTATTGGTTCCCAACCCTAATAATTATACATAAATGTTTTTAATATATTAATGCAAAAATAGTACATCTAATACATTAATACATTAAGTTATTCTAAATTGTAAAATTTACTGTATTTTTGATCAAATAAATGTAGTCTAGGTGAGTATAAAGGACTCTTCAAAAACAACTTTTTTTAAAGAGCAAAAACCCGACCAAAAACTTTTGAATGGTAAGGTACATGAACCATTTTAAAATGTTCAGCCATTATTAAAGCAAAAAAAAAATTCAAGTCTATATGAACGCGGAACAAAGCGGTCCACGGACCATGTTGAATGTTTATATTGCTATGAAACTCAAATCAAATCAAATGTACTTCAGCTACACAAAAGGTTTGGAATAAAAAGTGCTGTTCTGTCATCAATCTTGCAATTATTTGTATCTATGCTGTGAGCCACTGCAGATATTTTGGTGGGCATGTCCAAAACAAATAACACTCAAAAAAAAAAAAAAAAATTGCAATAGCGGAGAAAGCACTGATTGATATATAGTATGTGATCGAGAGCAGAAGTGCACTACAGTTGCTACAGCCAGTAGGTCAGAGCACAGACATGATGACACACTGTTAATCTGATCTTGTTTAAGTCTTAGACACTTAGAGAACAGATGCTGACTCAGGAATTATCTGCCAGTAACTGATCCTGGATTGGAACTGCACACCAATTAAATGTGATGAGTACTGGAACAATGAGGAACAAGTGATCAGTCTGAAATGTGACCGATTTCAGAGATGTTGACAAGCGCTGAATGAAAATTTTACCTTAACACAGGGGAGAATGTGTGTCATGATGATCGTCTCTCTACTGTCCTCTGGCAAATTTTCACAGAATTCTGTGGATAATAATCAATTAGGGTCATAACAATAAGAACATTTTCAGAAAAATACCAGTGTAATTTCATGATTATCAGAGAAAGACACTCTTGAGAGCAAATATACAAATGAAATGAACTTTTATTAAAGGGATAGTTCACCCAAACATGAAAATTCTGTCATAATTTACTCACCCTCATGTCGTTCCAAACCTGTATGAGTTGCTTTCTTATGTTGAACATAAAAGAAGATATTTTGAAGATTGCTGGTAATCAAACAGTTGGTGGTTGCCATTGACTTCCATAGTAGGAAAAAAATACTATGGAAGTCAATGGCAACCACCAAATGTTTGATTACCAGAAATCTTCAAAATATCTTCTTTTGTGTTCAGTATAAGAAAGCAACTCATACAGGTTTGGAACGACATGAGGGTGAGTAAATGATGACAGAATTTTTACATTTTTGGGTGAACTATCCCTTTAAGTAACATGCAGTCTTTGAACCAGTTTGAAATGCCAGCTACAAACAAAACCCACTCAAAATCCAAAGCTGTTTATGAGACAAAAATATTAAATATTTTTAATTCCTTAAACAAGGAATGGACTAAACGAAAAATTAAAGAAAAAAATAAGCAAATTTCAGCAAATACTAAATTTGTATATAAACCTTATATTTTATTATATTCTTAATATTTTTCGCCAACATGTCACCTTTTTCTGAAACCTCTGCAACTTATATTCAAAAGCAACTTGTATTATGCAAACATGCAAAGTGCACACATTTGAATTTGTGCCAAATAAGAGAGGTATGCAAGTTTATTTGTACAGCACATTTCCAACACACTGGTAGTTTCAGTTGCACTTTAAATAAATATATGTTTAGGCTTGGTGTTTACAATAAATGCCACTTTAATTTATGTTTTACACTTACATTTTTCATTCCTATTCTGAACGTCATTTAATTTCAGTGATTTATTGTGGAATGACGGGAGCTTAAATACATGTTTAAAGTTTTATTTACCAGCATTTTACATTATTTCTGTAATGTAATAATAAAACATGACATACACATCTGGGGGGGGGTTTTCTCTCTCAAGAATGCAATTTTTAACTATGCAACTTAGACATGTGCAACGTATTTTACTGAAAATATATTAACTACAATTATTTAAACCTATTTTGCAAATTAACAGATTTGAACTGATTTGCAAATCAACATCATGCTCATATATTACAGGGCTGCGTTGGTGCTTTTTCTCACCTTTGACTTTGTTTGCAGCAGCGGCACGAACCTCAGCCTCACAGTCTTTCAGAAGGTTCTGGAAGGCTGGCACTAGGTCATTCTTTGTGATTTCTGGACCCACAGCTTTCTGCAGCTGTAAATTCACAGAGACAAGCATGTCACTTCATATTTCCATTTCACAGTAGCACTTCAGCGTTTCCTGCAGACTCAAGGACTCCACTTCCGGAGCATGCTAGGATACAATCAAGGCTATTCTAGCACTGCACAAAAGATGTGGTACATAATTCTCATTTCTAAAGCAGGTCAAATTGCCATTGCTCCATCCCAGGATATTTCTAGGTATTTTTATCACTGCATTCAACATTTATTTTCCTGTAAAATATCTGACATTCCAAGTGGCTCAGGATAATCCAAAACCATCTGATGAAATGACAAATATTATCATATTATTATGGAAAGGAACTGCATTTAGGTCAAGTTGCACAACAATGAGCAGTGTGCATCAGTGCAGGATTATAGCGAGCAGCAGGGCTGTGAATCTTTGGGTAGACAGCGAATCGATTCGATTCACGATTCATAGGTTTTCGATTCGATTCAAGAACGAATTTTGCAAATTCAGAACGATTCGATTAGATTCACAATTAAATCCGATTCGATTTGATTAACGATTCGATTCTGCAGTCTAAGTGCATTCACAGGATTATTTAAATGCTTCCCCTAAATTCTTTAAATGCTTACTCAGGGGGCAAATTACACAGCAGCCTTTATGGTTAGAGAACCATAGGTTAGAGAAAGAAAAAACACTTTTGTCCATTGTTAGATGCTAGTTTAATGATGCTATGGCATGGCATGACATGGCATATGTAGAAATGTATGCAAGCCAAAAATGGGGCATAGCCATCATTTCAGAAGTGACAGAAATGACAAATACAATAATTGTATGTATGTATTATTTATTTTTTTTCATAAATTGTATTTATTTATTGTGTTTATTGTCCTAACGTTTCACCAGTTCATTCTTAGCTGCAGCGATAGATGCCTTTGTCCATTTTAGGCATTTCTTGGCACGTCTTAAGTTTTTTGAGAGCGAGATCACTTCTCTTTCAAACGAAAACATCTTTATCTCATTTTCATAAAATAAAATGCTATAGTATTTAACTTTTCCTCTCTATCGGCGAATGATGATTCTGAAAGAAAACACGCCCGATGTCTGTTTGCTATAGCAACGAATGCTACTTTCATGCATCTAATTATCAGATAAACCCTTAAACTCTTATTTCAAGGTTGTTGTTAATGCTGTGGTTATTTTGACAGTTTAACACATCAGCTGCTCAAAAAAATGTGTCAGTGAGACGAACTGAGCACGAGCGCAATTTTGTGACAGTCACAGGCAATAAATAGTGGAGTGTGTGAAGGAGAGATGTAATGGCACAAACACTCTTCAGGGTCTCCATTAATTCGTGTTTGTAGTAATTCATGTGTATATATTTTGAAAGCATTGAATCTCCGAAATCGATGATTCACGTTTCAAGATCGATGCATATGCATCGTCAGGGTTTGTAAACGATGCATCGAGAAAACGAGTGATTCGTTACACCTCTAGAGAACAGTGAACTCTTATGAGGTGTCATCCTGAAACTGCGATCCAGCTGTTGAACCTTAGCACTGATACATAACAGAGAATAGGTTTCCAGGTAGCTTATATAACATTAACAATATAAAACCAAGTTAAAGGGTGCACAAATACACATCATATTGCAGTGATTGCTGCATCGCTATTTAGTGGTAGAGCTCAGCCACTCAGACAACATTCATTTATGAACCGCACAAGATTTAGTGGTTTTTACCAGTCAGACAAGTCTTTTATTAGAGCAACTCGACTCACTTAGGCTGCGTTTACACTGCAAGTCTTGATGCACAGATCCAATCTTTTATTCGGGTTTTTTTTGGCCTGCCTGTTTACATTCACTTTAGACAAGACTGGTAACCGATATCTGCGTTTACATTCATTCCCACCCCAAAATGATCGTCAGTGATCGCTTTACTATGCGCATGATAGACCCTTGGGTTTTGAATGGCTGTGCTATTAAAATTATTTATATAATTCACATGGAGTGGCCATTATTATTTGTCTGCATGGACAACAGCTGTCATGAATGTTCTGAAGCACAAAATTTGACTGAACAGATGAAGGTAATTTTCATGTTATTTTATCTAAAGCTCATTAGATGTAGAATTCTAAAATGAAATAAAGTAGCACTGTAAGATTTTATTTATTTGAACAGACTTGAATGAATTAACAAGAGCGAGAGAGTGAGTGAGTGGCATAATAGTGAAGCTTGCTGGTTTAATTACAAAAACAGCTAAGCTATCACTTCATTGCTGAGAGATATAATGTAGCTTTGTAAAAATATAGCAGTTATATTTTATTATAATTAAAAATAAAATTCACAGTGCGGGGGTTAAAAACGAGCTTCTGAATGTTGCACAATTTCTTGCCTATATGAAGTTCCCACCTCAATAAAATGGGAGCGCATACAGCATGCCAGAATTAAAATGCTATCTTTATTGTCAAATGTGTCGCCCTCGCATTGTGGTGGCTTGGAGTTCTGAGGGGAATCGGATGTGTGTTTAAACGTAGGTCAGAACCAGATTTTAAAGCGAAAAAATAAGATCTCGACTCAGATTTTTACATTTACACATGTGCAACAAATTCCGATGCGAGTAAAAAAAAAAAACGGATTTTTTTGTGCTAGTGTAAATGCAGCCTCAAGCTCACAATACAAGACAGAGGTTTAAAGCTGGTTTGTTTAAAAGTACATTTTTCACTAAGATTTTGAAAAGCACAGCCATTTTCAACTGTGATGAGAGATGTTTTTTGAACACCAAATCATGTGATTTTGAAGACTGGAGAAATGGCGGTTGAAAATTCTGTTTTGCTGTGCATTTATTGAACGAGCACTGTGCTACGTCCGAACTGATTGCACTGTATTTTATATATAATCATTTCCTATTTTTAACTGTTTTAAATTCATTTTAAATAAAGTTTTTAAATCGCTTGTTTTATTGTTGTGATTATTTTTTATGATTATTTTACTTCCTTTTATGTAAAGCACTTTGAATTATCATTGTGTATGAAATGTGCTCTATAAATAAACTTGCCTTGCCGCCACCACAGAAATAAATTGTATTTCTAAAAATATTAAAATGGAAAACATACTTATTTTCAAATTAAATAATATTTTACAATATTACTGTTTTTAAATAAATGCATTCTAGGTGAGCATAAGATACTTTTCAAAATCCTACCAGCGCCTAACTTGAACAGTAATGTAGTTATGCCCATGAGGAGAATTATGGGGGAAAAGCAACCCCCACTGCATTAAAATGGAATTTTGTGAGAAACACTTGGATTTTCCAATAAAATTAAATTATATATAATTAACTTAACGCATGATTTGCTTTTGGCTTACATCAGAGAACTTGTCTGCAACCATGTAGCGAACCCTCCAGGATTTGTCTTCTGCTGCCTGGCGCAGAGTGGGCATTACCAGAGTTTCCAGATCCTCTTGAGGCAACAGAGTGGCAATGCTGACACCAGCCTCCACAGCCAGGAGACGAACAGAGTCCTGCAGTGATGTAAATGTTTGCATTCAGATGTCAGAAGAAAACACTTTGATATTTGCCATACAATACTGCTCCAGCACTAGTTACATAAACACAATGAAAACCTTTCAAGCCTCCAATGGTCTTGTCATGCAACATGTGCTCAGAGACTTTAGCTGTGGTTTGAGTAATGACGGAATTAGACTGTATATTTCAGTGAGTATTACTAAAACCAGACCTGCTCATCAGATGCCAATGCAGTGAAGAGAGAAATGATGTCACTCTTGACATACTCCAGCTCTAACACTTTGGCAAATTCACCCAGCTTGGAGGCGGCTGCACGGCGCACCATGGGAGTATCATCAGAACACAGGGTACGGAAGTGCCTGAGGAGAGATGATACACGTGTTAACACGTTTCCAATTAAACAGAAAAAGAAGACGATGAGGTAGTGATTTTCCTTTCCACTTTGGTTATTGGAACAATAACACTATAATTATGTTTAGTCTACATGGCTTTTCACACTGAGAGTGAATAATTATTACCACAATAAACAATACATTTAAGCAATATATTCCTATCGAGCCATTCGCACCAGGGACAAAAATCCTGATGTCAGAATGTATTACAGGTTCTGTACAAAACTCAATAAGATAGAAGCCATCTGGAACCCTGTTTTACAGCTGCTGATATTGTCAATACAAAGAACATGCAACAGACACAGAAAGAAGTGATGTGAAGTGGGAATACATTTAATATATATTTAAACTGGTGTGAATATTGTGTAATCTGTTAAAAACATCATCATGTTTTACCCCAAAAAGAAAAGAAACATTTAGTAAATTATGCCTGTTTTAGCACCATCGCTGTAATGCAAAAGGAAAAAAAATCGAATATCAATACTTCAGATTTAAATGGCAGTATTTCTTGTACTGCCTTTGATTGTATTACATCTATCTTTTTACTGTAATACCTTTATGTACTTGCCAGAATTAACAGTAATTAGACAGCAATGAGAATCACTTTCGTGGGGGGGGGGGGGTTAGATTCACCCACCCACCTAGCCCCATATACGTATATTAAAACAGCTATATTGTTATTAAAAGTATTTCTTTTATTGCCTTTTTTTCATTTATGCTTATTTAAAAAAAGTATTACTACATTTATGCATTCGGCAGAATATTCGATTAAAGATTACAAAGGCACAAGAATGTAAAAAAAGTCAGAGGGTTATTTATAATAAATAGGGTTGGGTATCGATTGGGTTTTTTACGATACCGGTGCCAAATAGATACTTTTAAAACGGTACCGGTGCCTGAAGGGAGCCTGAACCAATACTTTAAAAAAAAAAGAGGCACAAAAAAAAACATGGATAACATTAATGAACATTAAAAATATATATACTAGGGGTGGGAATCACCAGAGGCCTCACGATACGATATTATCACAATACTTGAGTCACGATACAATATTATTGCGATTTTAAATATATTGCGATATTCTGCGATATATTGCAATTTATTACCTTTTTCCAACTTCAAATTATGTCCCCAAAGGAAAACTTTGACATCTGTTTTAACTAAAAAGAAACATTTCTCATTTTGTTTATCTCACTTCAGTTTTATTGTTGCAGTGCAAAATGGGATTGTCAAGCAGATAAACTGACCAACACTTTCAGGAAAACCTGTCATAAATGTTGTACGCACCTGGCAAACTCAACTATTTGTATTACAGTCTAATCTAGTCCACCTTAATTAAATGTAAACAGGTATGCACTGCTGTGCTACTACAGGTATTTTGAACAATGCAACTTGAAATTGTACTAAAAAGTTGTGCAGACCCTGCTTCAGCAATTGGGGCATTTGAAAGTAAATTAGTTAACTACTTTAGATAATGAACTAAGAATGAACAATAGTTCTTCAGCATTTATTAATCTTAGTTCATGTTAATTTCAACATTTACTAATGCATTATTAAAATCAACAGTTGTGCTTGTTAACAGTTAATGATTTGAACTGAATTAACTTGAACTAAGTGAATAACTGTATTCTCACATTAAGAACGATTAATAAATACTGTAATAAATGTATTGTTCGTTCATGATAGTTAATACATTAACTAGCATTAACTAATGGAACCTTATTGAAAAGTGTTACCTTAATATTAAATATCAATATATTATTTTTATTCACTTCTATGTAACAGAATCAGATAGAAGTTGTTGTTTTGTTTTTTGACTAATCCAAATAATGTAGTCCTACAAAGCTATTATTATCAGAGCATATCAGAGCATATGAGCAGAGCAGAGCAGAGCGTCACTGAAGGTACTGCGCAGTGATGAGGAGAGTGAAACATGCGCTCTGAACACTGCAGGGCAGGGCATGACGCAGCGCGCCATATATATTATTATTATTATTATTATAATATGTAGCCTATATTTTGGGTGCATCCCTACTTACATCCCCTCCTTGTTTACAAATCCGAAGTAAGTCCATAGATTTGATTTAAACACGGACGGGGCTTTCCTGATAACTTTCCGCCATGCCGCCCTCTTTATTTTACTAACTTACTGCATGCTGAAGGTGACCCAGCTGACCTGACCAGAAAAAACTCACCACCACCATTTAGTGGATTGTAAAGAAATTGATTTTATTATTCTACCAAATAGTATAATAAAAGAACGATACTTGGCGTCCGTGTATCGATACAGTATTGCTGCGGAAAATATCGCGATACTATGCTGTATCGATTTTTCCCCCCACCCCTATATACATAGCATGCACACGCTCCTCGGATGCTCTCATTTCCCGAGTTGTGCTTCCCTTACTCTAATGCTAATAAATGTATTTCACGATCTGGGTCATTATTTAATACAAAACCACACATAATGTTTATACTGTACAGTATCTCTGTCAATCACTCTGATATTTAGTTAAAATGAGTGAATTGACTGAGTGCTATCTGTCACTGTCTTTAATCAGTTCGGTGACTGTATGGTATGCCACATGCACTGTAATATTTTTATATTAAATATTACATTTTCAAATGAAAATAGCAACATGATCGTTTTATAAAGTATGCATTTTATAAAGTATATTTCAATCGATCGCTTAAGTGGCACCGAAATGAGGCACCGAAATCTGCGTTCTGATTCAGTTCTAGTACACACCAGTTACATAGGTACGGGTTTCGGTACCCAACCCTAATAATAAATACTGCAATTTATTCCACAAAAAAGTACTGTTAATTTTGAATTCATGGTGACTTTTAAAAAAAGTGAGTGTAATCTGTATTGGTCATTTTTTAAAGTGCTTCTTCAGTGTGCTCTTAGTGTGAACAATCCTGTATTAAATGCATCAACTTTTCCAAAATGAAAATGCAGTATTACAACAAAACACTCCTCACAAATATATTAAACTTACTGGCGGATCTCAGCTTTGACTGTACTGGACACTCGTGGGTAGCAGACACTGAAGAGTCCGCAGGCAGAGGTACGTGACGTGAACCAGTCTCCACTGGCCAAACGCTTCACCAGAGGCTCAAAGTGCACTTCCAGGTCCACTGGAGAGTGCTCATGGGAGATCTTCCGCAGGGACTCCACTGCCTTGTCTCGCACCACTGTCTCTTCAACTGTAGCCAAACTCTCCAAAGGGGGCTAAAAAAACAACAACTCGTAAGTCAGCAAATAAAAAGCTAACTAATTTAAAGCAGGAATTATTACATTTTTGTCAATTTCAGTATGAAATCAAGTCAAAAAGCTTACAAGGAGACAATGCACATATTCAGGGCCTCCAACCAGCATGGTGAAGTTCCCCAGTTGTTCAGCAAGAGCAAGCAGAACTTCATCCTCATCATAGATGGTATCTGATCGATCACAAAATGAGAAATTGAAAGCTACGCATGAGAAGAATTCACTACACCTAAAATATATATTTTATAGTCATTTCAGACAGGAAAAAAAAAAATATCATTTTCTACAAAATAGCTGGAGTGATTCACTATCAAGGTACATTTAATCATTTAAAATTGTTGCATATGTATTAATGTATTTTGAGACAAAATACTTAATGTTATTAAAACAACAGTTTTCAACACCTGATCCAAGGGGTTGTGTGCAGTGTTGGGCAGTAACTCATTACTAGTAAGTTAACTAGTTACAGTAATAAATAGGGTTGGGTACTGTTTGAATTTTATAAATTCCAATTCCTATTCGATTCTGCTTGTCGATTCCGATTCTTATCGTTTCCCACTTATCGATTCCAAGTGGTTAAAAAAATTTCAAACATTTAGATATCAATTTATTAGGTGTTTCTTTTTGCAAAACATTTAATTGCTGCTGAATACCATAAACAAAAATTAGCCCGCGACATAAAAGCGGGACTCGATTAAGAGCTGTTTGTGTGAAAAAAAGAGCTGCATGATTCTGGATAAATTTAGACTTTTTTTAATGGAGGTTGTAACGTTAATTCCCTTTCAAACGTTCACGTTGTGTATGGGTAAACTCCTGTTTACTCTGTTACTGAAGTCTGATTTGTTCACGTTTTTGTAGCTGCACAAACCAATAGCGCTTTAGCCCGCCAGAACGCAGCGCCATTTCATCAGAATCTTCTCCTTCAGCGACGAGAATCATCTCTTCGCTGACTCTGCAAGAAGCTGAAGAAAGAAGCCGGAAAGAAGCTCAACCCGCTCGCCGCCATAAAAGAGCCCCGACAGAAGACGAGTCTCCCCTGTGGCCATGTGGCGCTTTCTAAAAGAGCAAATTAGAGCAAATTTCTAGCACGCGTTGTTGCAAATGTCGCACCGTGAGTGCTGCTCAGTCAGACAGGCACAGCGAATGTGTCACCTGCCTGGGCAGCGCCCACGCAGAGGTTGCGCTCGCTGACGGCTGATGTTCTCATTGCGAGAATATGAGTTTGTCCAGTCTCCGCTTGCATATCGCCATCTTCACTGAAGGCAGTACCTCTGGCTCTGCTCTCCCATTTTCTTTCTCTCCTAAGAGAAAGAAACAGCGGAGCAGTGGCTCTCTCTCAACGGGTGCGAGCGGTGTCACATCGGCCCAGTGCCCGTGTGCCCCTCTTTCTCCGCTCCGACTCGTTCTGCCGGTGTGCTTCATATGAGAGGATCAACGCCCCTCCTCTGCAGTGAGTGGCTTGGCTTCCTTTGGCGCTTCCGAGGAAGAGACTGCCGTCGACGACTCGATGTCCTTGACGGCGTCAAACACTGAAGGATGGTGCACTTCCGGCGACGAGCCCGAAGCCCTCTTTTCATCCCAACCATCTCTGCCGAAACTGGATTGCGAGCTGATCCGTGTTCTCTCCAAGGCGGTGGAGGATTTGGGTCTCGAGTGGTCGGCTCCAGATGAGCCCGCCCATGGCCTTTTAGATGCTGTCAGCCGCCTTCCCACCAGAGACCCACCCCGTTCTTGACTGCGATTCACGAAGAACTGACCAAGACGTGGTGCACCCCCTATTCAGCCACAGTTAGCTCCTCCTCCTCAGCAGCTCTCACCACCATTGACGGCGCTGAGGAAAAAGGCTATAGCAAGCTCCGCCCTCTGGAGGGGGTGGTAGCTGCTCACTTGTGTCCGCCGTCCACCCTGGGATTAAAGGTCCATGCAGCACATCCCTCGAAGCCCTACAGCACCACTTCGGCTCTGGCCAAAAAAGGGGCATGCAGTGTCCAGTCAGGCCGGATCGGCGTTGCATACGATGGCAGTCCTACTAGTGTTTCAGGTCAAACTTCTCTGTGATATGGACAAGTCTGGCCAACATCAGATTGCTTTCAAAGAGCTGTTCACAGCAACTGATTTGGCTCTGTGAGCTACGAAAGCCACAGCTCAGGCTATCAGCAAGACCATGGCCAGCCTGGTGGTGTTGGAGCGCCACCTTTGGCTGAACCTCACTGAAATAAGGGACGCTGAGAAGATGGACGGGTTTGCACAGCGCTTCTCAGAGGCTCATAAGATGTTGCAAGCGCTGCGTCACTTCCTCCCTAAGCACTCTAGTGCTACACCCGCTAGCCGCCAAAAAGCCCCATCCACTCAGCCCGCAAAGCCGGTGCCGCCTCAGCCTCAGAGGTCTGAGCCTGGGAAAAGTGTTTTCCTTACCCGAAGCGCCAAGGCCCACACCCTCAACTAGTGCTGGACCCTGAGCCCCAGAAGCCGTCCTGACCCATCAGAAAGGAAGAGGAAAGGGTCAGTTCTCTCCTCGGCCGGAACTCCCTCAAAAACAGCTCGCTTTCACTCTCCATCCCATCGAACACCTCTGAGCGATGGAGTTTTGTTTCCTACGGGTCACGCCCTGCAGGTGCAGCATGTACCCAAATGTTTTACTGCTGTGATAGCGGACCCAAATACTCAAAAGTGCGAATTTCCTCTTGCCACATTTACACACGCAAATATCAGTTCCCCGCCCCCTCGCGGCCAACTTTTATTTGCAAAATTAGATCCACTTGCATCCCGGTTCAAGGCCTGGGCAGCCATACTGGGCGTGTCAAGCTGGGTTCTAAAAACAATTACGATGAGGCTACTCACTTCATTTTGCTCGCAGGCCACCTCGTTTCAGAGGTATTATTCACACTTCGGTTCAGGACAACGAACACGTTCTCCAACACAAAGTGCAAACACTGCTTGCAAAAGGTGCTATAGAATAGTACCTACGGCGAACAGTGAGTCAGGCTTTTACAGCTGCTTCTTCCTCGTTCCCAAAAAAAGATGGCGGGCTGAGACAAATCCTGAATCACTCGCTTATGCGCCGGCCATTCAAGATGTTATCTATCAAATAGATCCTCCGAGAACTGTATTTTAACAGTGGACCTGAAAGATGCTTACTTACCCCCATCACAGGCTATTCTTGAAATTCGCGTTCGAGGGAGTGGCCTACCAATATAGTGTCCAAACTACCATTTGGACTGTCTCTGGCCCCTCGCACTTTAACGAAGTGCATAGATGCGGTAGGCTTGCTGCGATAGACGGTGTTGGTGGTGATTTCAGTGTTAAGCCGCAACACCGGTATGTCACTTGCCCACCACGGCACCGGCCCCCCACCGTCGTTTTGATTTTTATAGTAATAAAAATAATTTAGTTCAGTTAGAGAACAGACATTACAATTAAAAACTGGACGCGGCTGCTCAATACAGTGTGCCGAACGACAGTCGCATCACAGATTCGATTTCATTCACATGAGGAGAGTGAGTCGAGCTGACTGACAAGAAGAGTGAGGTGAGACAGACAAGATGATAGCGGAAGATTTAGTTTAGAAACAAAATGCAAAAGCGCCTGTTTGGCAATATTTGGCAATATTTTGGAAATATATTTTTTTAAACATTCGTTTCTTATTTAATTGGTTCCACAGTGTTTGCTGATTTTCAGTTTTGTATAACTAGGCTATTTAAACTTTGTGTAATTTATTTGTTATTTTATATTAGGCATAGCCTATAGAATGGTGTATTTTGATTTATTTTGTTAATAAAATTTCTGTTTTTTATATATAGGCTAAGTTGAAATTGAAGTTGTATTTTCAACTTCAAACTCAATGTCCCCCATGGTGATACCGGTACTACCAGTGTTGTTACACGTCGATTAACCGGTGGGGAAATTTCCTCAACGTCACAACCCTAAGATGCGTCTCTTTCCCCTCAGAGGCAGATGGAAATCCGCATACTCAACTACCTCGATGACTGGCTGATCCTGGCCAAATTATAATGGGAATTAGTCACTCACAGAGCGCTGTTACTCAGCCACTTGGAGCACCTCGGGTTGAACATCAACCTTCTGCCATCAAAGCTGTGGCCCCTTGGACAACTTCACGCCTGTTTCAGTCCGGCGTACGGTTGGGACTGACCTCCAAGAGGCAGGTGGTTATGACAGACGCTTCCAACTCGGGTTGGGGAGCATTGTTGGAGGGCAATCCGGTGTCCGGCTCCTGGTCAGCCCCGGAACGGCACCTGCATAAACTGTCTAGAGCTCCTAGCTGTTTTTCTGGCCCTGAAAACCTTCCTGCCGTCCTTACGCGGGCACCATGTCCTGATCCGTTCGGACAACACAACAGTGGTAGCCTACATCAATCGCCAAGGCGGTCTGAGGTCTCACTCCCTTTACAGGCTGGCTCGACGCTTCTTATTCTGGGCACAGAACGAACTCCTTTCCCTAAAAGCGGTTCATGTGCCGGGCAGTCTGAACTATGGTGCAGACATACTGTCCAGAGGCAATGTGGCTCCAGGAGAATGGACCCTACATCCGCATACGGTTCAAGAAATCTGGTCTGTCTTTGGGAAGGCAGAGGTAGACCTCTTTGCCTCAGAAGACAGCTCTCACTGCCCAACTTTTTTTCTCGATACAGCGAGATGCTCTGGCCCACGATTGGCCCAGTGCTCGCCTGTACGCTCCCCCCCCCCCCCCCCTCCCTAAGACAGTCGGAGCAGCTTTTCGTTTGCTTTGGAGGCCACTCTAAGGGGCTGCCGGTTACAAAGCAAAGACTATCGCGCTGGATAATTGATGTTATAGCCTTGGCTTATGCCTCAGAAGTTTTGCAATGCCCCATAGGTGTGAGGGCCCACTCCACTAGAGGAATGGCCTTCTCCTGGGCTTGGTCCAGCGGAATCTCTATTGGTGAGATATGTGAGGCTGCCGGCTCGTCGTTGCCATCCACGTTTGCCAGATTTTACAGCCTAGATGTTCCTGCTCTCCAGGCACGGATTTTATCGGCTTAAACTGTTTAAACTGCTTATTTCTCCCTATGGTGGAAATAGCTATGTCCATAGTCCTCAGCTACGCTCAGGACTCAGTTTGTCTCATGTTCTCTAGCGGCCCTTAACATAAGTGCTCCAGAACTTGGCTCGCAGTCTGCTTCTGCTCATAGCACGGCGTGATTGGATTCGTTCCCCATACACAGCATGAAGTGAACGTTCGAAAGGGAATGCTCCGGTTACTGACATAACCTCAGTTCCTTGAGATAAGGGAATGAGCGTTGTGTCACTTGCCGTGCTTATAAGCTGCACATGAATCGAGGACTGTCGCTTCAGTCGAATGATTCTGATGAAATGGCGCTGCTAGCCGACTCCTATACACTTTGGATTCGCCCTTTCTGGGGGGCTAAAGCGCATTGGTTTGTGCAGCTACACAAACGTGAACAAATCAGGCTTCAGTAACAGAGTAAACAGGAGTTTACCCATTCACAGCGCTCGTTCACTTATCTCAGGGAACTGAGGTTATGTCAGTAACCGGAGCGTTCTCTCACAAGTCTGAAGAAAAAAATTTAAAAAACTAAACAAAATGTCATGGAATTTATGAATGGAATAATTCAATGACTCACTCAAGATTTACTTGTTTCATTGCTGGATGAATCTGTGTTTTTAATGAATCTCTTGAATGAATGATTCAAAGACAAAAACAATTTTAACAGTCCCTTTTCACCACCTAAAAAAAATTGATAGGTGGAATTATTATTAAAATTTTTTAAAGTAATTTACCTTAAGACCTTAAAGCTGCAGTTT
>NW_015505470.1:1657003-1672295 GCF_001515645.1 Sinocyclocheilus grahami
GTGGCAGACTTGTTACTTGTTCAGATGACAATATATGGTGAAAATACTTATTTGGGTCATATATTTCAAGACATAGGCTAAAATCTGATTGTGAAGTACAGTAAATTACTAATAAGTTTTCAGTAATAATATTACAGTATCCATAAAACAGCTAGTTACTTTCGATGCCTCAACCCCTACTGATTTAAAGTCCAACAATCCAATAATTCCTAGATTTATTTTCATAATTTTCACAAATTGCACAGGCACATGAAGTCACCAGTGCAACAGGCATATGTAATCTCTGGCATCATATGGCTTGCCCACCCACTTCCCTCTGTTCCTGATATAAATTGTATAAAATCTTTTTAGAGAATGAAACATTTTCTTATGAACTTATTTGATTTATTTTGATAAAATACATCATGGAATATAATCGTATATGGGTATAATAGAGAAATTATAGCTATAATTAGCTTCAAGCTTCACATGATTAATGAAATTAACACTTTTATTTAAACGTTAGACTCAAGATCGACTGTGGTCATAAAGGCCATCAAAACACTGCTATGTTGGCAGAGGACAAAAATGTAGTATATTCTAGGAATAAGAATAGCTAATGGTTGACTGGGAACCAGTTGAGTCCTCTGCACAATGTGACTTTGCTGCAGCCTGGAATTGAACTGCTGGATTTCATCTGGCCAGAGGAGAACTGGCCCCCCGACTGAGCCTAGTTTCTCCCAAGGTTTTTTCTCCATTCTGTCACCGATGGAGTTTTGGTTCCTTGCCGCTGTCGCCTCTGGCTTGCTTAGTTGGGGACACTTAATTTCCAGCGATATTGTCGACTTGATTGCACAGATACTATTTAAACTGAACTGAGCTGGATGATGACATCACTGAATTCAATGATGAACTGCCTTTAACTGAAAATTGAGTGTTTACCGTTGTAATTTTGCATTAATGACACACAATTTTTTTTACTAATGAATGCTGTACAGTTGCTTTGACACAATCGGTATTGTTAAAAGCGCTATATAAATAAAGGTGACTTGACTTGTTGACCGTAATTGTGAGGAAATAGATTTGTTGTGAAGTATGTGGAGATTTGTTTTGCAAAATATGCTTGTATAGTGCCAAGATATACACCATTTGTTTACTAAAAACAGAATAATAGAGGAGTTCTAAAAAAATACCTAGATAAGACCTTATAAAACACTTAGATAAAAGGTTATTAAATAAACGGAATTATTCATGCATTATCTGTAAAACTGGTTATTTTGAATGTGTATTTAAGTTTTATTTAAAATATCTAAAGCATTTACCTATGGTGACAAATTCTATCACTAATTACTATAGACTATGTGGGCTCTTTTTTCCATTTTATTTACACGGTTGATGTTGCACTTTTGTTTAAAAAGTATGTTGAGGAAGCATTTCCTATTTCATTGGTTATAAATAATGAAATAGGATACTACCACTTTTACTATTCGGTAGTAATTGTATACTGTGCAGTGCACTCGGTTTGCACATTTTCTGTATGCATAGAATACTTAAGTGACATTTGCTAAAACATCCAGGATACAACCAGAACAGCACACTGTAAGAAATATGGCATCCCATGATGCACTGCACCCAACTTGACCTTTCATTTCCAGTGTCACGAATGAACAAGAATGACTTTTAATCAGTTTGTTCTCTCATCAGTGTTATTATTATTATTAATAAATAACAAATTAAAACTTGCCAAAAACCATATGGACATATGAAATCTAATACAAAAAATACAGCAAAATTACTAAAACTTTGAATTAAATTAAAATAAAATCTAACTCAAAATATTAACAAAAACGAATGGTATATCAATGATACTAAAATAATACATTTAATAATTTAAAGCTGTTGCATACATATTCATCTAATATATTTTGAGACAAAAGACTAAATGCTTTTCAGTTTTATTGAAGGTTATTAAATCAACTGTTTTCAGCACCTGATCTTTGAATTAAATTAAAATGAAAACTAAAAATATAAAAAGAAAATCTAACACAAAATATTAACAAAACTATAAGGATATATAATTGTCTTTCTGAATGTGCGCTACAATCCTTACATGCATCATTTGAAAACGTGATTTCCATAAACAAATGTATAAACAATAACACAAGATAAAAAAAGAATCAAACCCATTTTGTTAGAAATAGGGTCATGAGAAACTCGATCATTATTTAATATGCACAGAAAATGTCTTGTATGATTAAATGGGCTTGTGTCTACCATCTGTTCTGCATTCAGTTGCTAATACGTGTTCAATTAAAACACACTGACATCCATTATTCATACTAGGCCTGCTTTTGTTAGTTTGAGTTTTAAAAAAAGAGTGTTCATCTTCACATAAGCAACGATTGCATTGATCCGGCTCACCCTATTAAGGTGACTTGAGATCAAGCTTGTAGTTTCTTTTGTTGTTGTGCAGATTTGAATTAAAGTGGGAAATCAGTATCAGCATTAAATGACATCAATCTGGAACCCTGGATACAGGACACATTTTCAGGCAATGCTCTGTAGCAGGAAGCTGCTTCACAAAATAGCATGTTTATGACCAAGGGCAGAGCCACATGTAATACACAGCATAAAAACAGGTTTAC
Organism: Sinocyclocheilus grahami; assembly: GCF_001515645.1. Lineage (NCBI taxonomy): Eukaryota > Metazoa > Chordata > Actinopteri > Cypriniformes > Cyprinidae > Sinocyclocheilus > Sinocyclocheilus grahami. Next base: position 1,659,628 of record NW_015505470.1, read on the forward strand.
AGTTTTAAAAAGCCGAGTAATTCCTGGTTTTGGCCTGTCGTCTACCGACAGACAGCGCCAGGTGATCCTGCCAGGATGGAGAAGCAAATGGTCAGGACGATACACTTACCTGATTTCATCATATCTGAGGCTTTGCAGATGGTGGATCACTGAACTCGGTGTGGACTTGACATGTAAAGAGTGGAACAGACAAGATCTGAATTCCAGACTGATCAGGTTTTGTGCCCCGACTAATAGCTATCAAACAAGCTTTATACATGCACTGCATTTAAAAAAAGAAATTGTATGCTAACTACCATCCAAAATATGTAATGATTATATTAATTTAATAATTGACTCAGTTATATATATATTTTTTTATACGTTCTATTTTGTTTCTTCATTACAACAAATTTGGAGTAATTTAGCATTACAGCACTTGCTCACCAATGGATCTTGCAGTGAATGGGTGCCGTCAGAATGAGAATCTGTCTTTAACTTTAAACTGTCGCTTCTGGCCATAACCCATTATAATGCTACCTCCATGCAGTGATAAAATTCATCCCTTGTTGTTCTCTCACAACTTCTTGTAAACGGTGCTTGATCTGTGCATATTTCTCTCCTGATTCAGACGAAATTTCACTAGAGAAAGCAATGTTATAGAGGACTCATATTTTAGCCAGAAGAAGCAATGGTTAAAACGTCATAATGTGGATTTGTTTCTTAACACATACACAGCTTTTTACATCACAAGATATTAATTGATGTACTGGAGTCGTGGATTATTGTGATGTTTTTATCAGCTGTTTGGACTCTCATACTGACGGCACCCATTCACTGCAGATGATCCACTGGTGAGCAAGTGATGTACTGCTACATTTCTCCAAATCTGTTGTGATGAAGATTCAAACTCATCTATACCTTCAATGTCCTGGGGGTGAGTACATTTTCAGCAAGTTTTCTTTTTTTGGGGGTGAACTATTCATTTAAGAAATGAATCAGTCATTTCACAATCACAGAAAAACTTCCCTGTTATTTACAGTTTTTTTATGAATGTTTATGAGTTATGAAATCTTGTATATTATTTTAATTGTAATCAATATTACAAACATTGTCAAACCAACACATCTAAACAGACTTTTTACACCCCAAAAATGTTGGACTTTTATGCAGGGATTAGTATAATGCCATTAAAAATTTGCAGCTTTCTTAAAGCACAGTAAATTTGTAAACATCTGAAGTTCTGGATCGTTGTTCTGCTTAGCTGTAAATCCCATTGAAAGTATGAAGCATAGAACAGTGTCCGGAAAACTATGTCTCATCTATGTTTCAGAGGGGTTCTGCATCATAGTGTATAGCGTCAATGGAAGGATTTAAACAGGATCAGAGTTCCCTGTAGTGTTGTGGGGCTTAACGTGTAGACAGCTTAATAATCCCACAAGCCACACATTCATTGCCCTCAGCATGTTTACATACACCCACAATCTATCCACCACGGCGTACCTATTTTCTAACCAACAGAACCAACAATGACACATAGGGGAAATGATGCGTGTTTCTGGGCGATGCTGTTCAGTCATAAATCTGAGCCTCTGGACCCCAGAGCTGTAGCACTTAACTCAAAAACATCATGAAAAAGCAGCCATCTCTATTATTTGTGGTTTCTAAAGAAAGCTTAGTTATACAAATGTAAAATGTCACTTGACACTAGAAAGTTGTTAGTTAATGCTGATCTTGGTCCCTTTACCCACTTACAGTTGCACGAGCAAATCTGACACGAAACTCTGGGTTTTCATACTTTTTGACCAAAGAATTTATTACATGACCTTTCAAGTCTGTTTTTGTATTTTTTGGAAAGAGACTGTGGTGGTGGATTTCCATTTGCACATCAAGAAGCTTTTAATTAATACTTTATAGAATCTTTCTTACTTTATACATGTGTGTATATATATATATACACATACACGTATACATACACACACATATACATATTTACTATTAAATATTTGATAATTTTTCAAGTAAAATAAATATTTGTATTTTTTTACAGTTTAGCAAAACTGGGACACATTACATATTTAATGTTTTAATTTTATTTAATTTGTGATTTTTTTTAATAGGAAAACATTTTATAATTTATATATTTTTTTGCAATACTACTAATTTACTTTTTTAGAACAGAGCAGAAGTAGGAAAAACATTTACATATTTAAAATGATATATAAATGTGTGATATTTTTAGAAAACATTTTGAAGTAAAAAATAATCTCGTTTTTACAGCAGAGCAAATCTAGGGGAAAATGTTTACATGTTTGAAATTAAATAGAAATGTGATAATTTTTAGATTTAGTCTAGTTTTAAATAAAATTGATTTTTTTAAACAGCAGAACTAGGATACACTTTTTATATTAAATATAAATATATGATAACTTTTAGATGTTTTATTTTTAGATTTTATAATTTTTTTTATGGAGCAGAGCAGGAAAAAAAAAATCACTGATTTAAGATTTTACATATTTCAGTGACTGTTTTAGACTTGGAAATAACACTTCCTTGATGCTTCTCGGCTTTCCGAGATGATTTCTCTGAGATGGCACAGCCACACATTAAGACAGCCTTCTTTTATTTGACTCAATCACAGTTAACACTGATATGATTACGATGACAAACATGATTTGGGATGTAAACACTCAATAGTCCTGGTCTGCAGTCTGACCTCACAGTCAATGTCCACATTTACAGATGACGGAACTGGAGAACACCGAGAGAGTTTTTGGTGCAACTTTCATCCTGAGATGCTGAGGCTGGCAGGACAAATTAACAGAAGTTCAGCTCTGGATGGATGGATAGATGATGACACAAGAGATCTGGTTTGGGTCTGCACTCATTTTCAGTTCATGTACAGTTCATTTTCCCAGATCAAGGATGAGGTGATAAACGAGAGACCTGTAGTCCTTAAAGGGTCGTCTAAACAGAAATCTTCTGAAACGCTTCAGAAAGCCGCAAAGAAGCCCAAGCAGGAATACAGGAACAGAGGGAATGGAGAGAAGATTATCGGGAAAGATGGGTAAGGCATCCATGCTCTGTGCTGGAACTGTCCAGGATGGGCAGCACCACTGAAGTCTACAAACAGGCCGATACTGCATGGCTTGATAGCCAAGATGGTCAAACAAACTCTGGCATATTCATACATTAATTCACTCACACACACAAACACAATCACACACGTGTGTGCACAAAAAGAGTTTAGGAGGAACACCTTGGGACCAAATGATGAAGCACTGCAGGAGCTTTTTGACTGCGCTGAAGGAAAAATAGCAGGAACGGCAGGTCAGCCTTGCACTCTTTTCCGGGTGTGTTTGGGTCGTCTCGGTTTGAGGATGACATATCTGCTGTAGGTGGTGTACTGCTCAGACAGAAATGGGATAAAAAAGGCCCTGAGCAATCTGGAGGACCTGTGTGGGAGAGACACGGAAAGGGAACAGCACCAGGGTCATGAACAGCGAAAAATAGCATAATATGCACAAGACAGTATACAAAATCCATCATTTTAGATCCACTTTCTTTAAAAATAAAACATTTCTACATTTATTTCTTCATGAATAACGACACCCAGAGATAATTACTGATAAACTGGGTCAAGGATAATCTCTCTTCGGATGATCAGACATCCAGTGTCACAACAATTTATGTTGAGCACTTGACAAAGACGTCATAAGAACAAGTATCTTTAAAAGAACAAGGGGGCCCTCTAGTGGGCCCTACGATTTTCAATGATTCTTTACAGTAGTATTCATCACTCTGCATGGATTATCCACAAGAATCTCTAGTACATTAACAAATTTCCACGCATTTGTCCATACTCCACACATAAAGACTTGCCTAGTAGTGTCTAAAAAAGGCTTTTCAGCAATAATGCTCCACTCCTCTTTGTTAGTGGCATATCGTGGTTCACGAGGGGCTTCTGTTTCTGTTGCCAGATCCACCAGGTAATGACACTGCTTTAGTTCTACCTGAGAGCCAGAGAACATGGAAGTACTTCACATACAGCTGCAACAATGACATATGCAGACATAAGTAAAGATTTTAGATAAGTAACACTAGTTATATTTCTTTGAACTGGTGTAGAGTTAAAAAGTAAATAAATAAATAAAAGGGGAGTTAAAAATCTCAATAGTTTATTTTCCAAAGGAAAAATTGACATTCAAACTCTTTAGAGTGAAATTGATTTTTACCATTAACCAATAAAGAGGAACTACTATTTGGGGGCGGCGGAGTAAAATCTCTGTTGATCTTGATTCTTTAAAAAAAGAAAACAACAGAGTGTGCTTTCACACATTCAGCTCAGTTATTAGGCTTTATAACCTTGCAATGAGTCAAATGCCAATTTGAGGTGTTTGTAGTGGATCGCTCACGTATCGTGACGGCTCCTCAAGATTCTGATCATTCATGTCTGATGGGATTATCCAGGTGGCATCAGGACCCATGGCATATGGCTTAGGCAACTGACCCCTGAACTCTGACTGGATGAACTGTAAGTGCCAGCTGCAAAAAAAGACGACACAGTTAACAGTTAATATATATTATAGATCTATAGTACCGTTCAAAAGTTAGAGGGTTGTATGATTTTTTTTGTTTTTGAAAATTGTTTCTTATCTTATCCTACGGCTGCATTCATTTGATCAAAAATATCCAAAACTGTAATATTGTGAAATATTATTACAATATTTCAGTATATTTTAAATGTAATTTATTCCTGTAATGGCAAAGCTGAAATTTCAGCATCATTACTCCAGTCTTCAGTGTCACATGATCCTTCAGCAATCATTCTAATATGCTGATTTGCTGCTCAAGAAACATTTCCTATTATTATCAATGTTGAAAACAGTTGTGCTGCTTAACATACACTCCTACACTCTTACCAGCACTCACACACATCATTAACACATATCTTCTCACAGGCACTTTCCCCACTGCATTCAAGCAGGCTCAGGTAACCCCACTGCTCAAAAAACCTAAATTAAACACTTCACTTACAGATAGCTACAGATCTGTCTCTCTCCTTCCATTCATTGCGAAAACCCTCAAACGAGTTGTTTTCAAACAGGTATCATTGTTTCTTTCACAGAACAACAAACTGAACACTAACCAGTCAGGTTTCAGGAGTGGCCATTCAAAAGCTGATTCCAAATCATCAGTTCTTATTAATCTATCTGCTGCTTTTGACAGTCAATCATCAGATCCTCCTGTCCGCCCTCTCATCACTGGGCATCACAGGGATTCCACTTCGCTGGTTTGAATCCTATCTCACTGGTAGGTCTTTCAGGGTGTCCTGGGGAGGAGTGTTATCCAAAGCACATCAACTGGTCACCGGGGTTCCTCAGGGATCAGTTCTTGGACCCTTCCTCTTCTCCATATACACTACATCACTGGGAACCATCATACAGGCATATGGCTTCTCCTACCATTGCTATGCAGATGACACACAGCTCTCTCTCTCATTTCAACCAGATGATCCAACGGTAACTGCACAGATCTCAGGCTGCCTGGCGGACATCTTGGCATGGAAGAAAGAATATCACCTACAGCTCAACCTGGCAAAGACTGAGCTTCTTGTCTTCCCTGCCACTCCAACTCTACAGCATAATTTCACATTCAGCTAGGTTCTTCTACAATTACCCCATCAACTTCGGTCAGAAATCTTGGTGTAATCTTTGATAGCCAGCTGACCTTCAAAGACCACATTGCAAAGACTGCGCGATCTTGAAGGTTTGCATTGCACAACATCAGAAAGATCAGGCCCTTTCTAATGGAGCATGCTGCACAACTTCTTGTCCAGGCCCTTGTCATTTCTAGGCTGGACTACTGCAATGCTCTTCTGGCTGGACTTCCATCAAGCACAATCAAACCTCTACAAAAGATTCAGAATGCAGCGGCACGACTGGTCTTCAATGAGCCCAAAAGAGCCCATGTTACAGTTCAAGACATTGATGCTTGCATATAGAACAGCCACAGGCTCAGCACCCGCCTACTTCCACTCACTCTTACGAATCTACATCCCCTCCAGAAGTCTGAGATCCGCTAGTGAGCGATGCCTCGTGGTACCATCACAGAGAGGCTCAAAATCACTTTCCAGAACATTCTTGTTCACCACTCCTGGCTGGTGGAATGATCTTCCCACCCCCAACTGGAATGCTCAATCCCTGACAATTTTCAAGCGAAAGCTGAAAACTCATCTCTTTCGACGCTACTTGACTTCATCCTAAATTTAAAAAATAAAAAATAAATAAAAACTTTGTCTTTCTCTTGATTTATCCTTCCCTTTCTAGCTTGTACTTATTTGAACAAATGCCTGAAACTTGGTATTACGAGCACTTCCTGAGTCTGTTTGCCTCTTTAAGAAGAATCGCTTTATGTATTCCCCAATTGTAAGTCACTTTGGACAAAAGTAAATGTTAATGTAAATGTTAACATTTGTTGTGGAAATAAGTTTTTTCAAAATTCTTTAATGAATAAAAGTTCAAAAGAACAGCATTTACTTGAAACATTTATTTGAAATCTTTTGTAATATTATAAATGTCTTTACTTTTGATCCATTTAATGCATTCTTGCTGAATAAAACTAAGTATATAAAAAAATATCTCTTTGAACGGTAGTTTAAATTTATGTGCAGTCTTTGAGAATTTAATTAGAATTCAAACTCACTTGTTGGGCAGCAGAAAGCTGCTAGGGAAGCGGTACCACTCTTTCCCCACACAAACATTGACCAATCTTCCCTCTGGAACTGTGTGGATTGTAGGATCTTTAGCAATGCGATGAAATTCTGGATATAAATCCAGCGGAGCATGATAGCCTTAAAACACACAGCAACCCCATGTGAGAGAAATCACAAAAGCAGTACTTTACTGCACAAGGTAAAGAATATGATTTTTATCATTCTGTTTTATCATCAACTTCATCTGCCAGCTAGATAACTCTACTGTGAGGGCAAATTTCAGCAGAACTGGCCAAAATCTCTTGGTCCCTCTCTCTCAACATCCTTACCTCTGAATGCATTCTTGCTGAATAAAACTAAGTATAAAAAAAAATATCTCTTTGAACGGTAGTTTAAATTTATGTGCAGTCTTTGAGAATTTAATTAGAATTCAAACTCACTTGTTGGGCAGCAGAAAGCTGCTAGGGAAGCGGTACCACTCTTTCCCCACACAAACATTGACCAATCTTCCCTCTGGAACCGTGTGGATTGTAGGATCTTTAGCAATGCGATGAAATTCTGGATATAAATCCAGCGGAGCATGATAGCCTTAAAACACACAGCAACCCCATGTGAGAGAAATCACAAAAGCAGTACTTTACTGCACAAGGTAAAGAATATGATTTTTATCATTCTGTTTTATCATCAACTTCATCTGCCAGCTAGATAACTCTACTGTGAGGGCAAATTTCAGCAGAACTGGCCAAAATCTCTTGGTCCCTCTCTCTCAACATCCTTACCTCTGAAGAGAGCCACAGATCGGGACAGCGAGAGCACTCCAAACAGCAGCACAGAGCCGAGAGCCAGCCAGTTGGAGGAGATGGTGTAGTGCTCCAGACGGTAGCGCTGGAATATGAAGTGATAGCATTTCTACATGGATAAACAGACAGAAAAGTGTTTAAAATGGGAAATGATTTGAAGTATCACATTCATATTTTACACAGGTTTAACAGCAAACTAATTTGCACAACATTGAGGAAATATGCCAATAAAGATGTGCAGTTGTCCATAGTTTTTGGACATATACTAATGTTTTGTTTTGAAAAGTTTCAGTTACACTACAATTCAAAAGTTTGAAATCAGTAAGATTTTATTTTAAATATGACTACTTTTATTCAGCAAGGATGCATTAAATTGATCAAAAGCGACAGTAAAGACATTTGTTACAATTCCTATTGATACAAATTTTATTTCAATGTTTAAATTTTTTTTTTTCAAATAAATGTTCTTTTGAACACTGTTAACCGTTTTAAACACTTATGTTGAGCACCAAATCAGCATATTACAATGATTTCTAAACATGTGACACTGAAGACTGGAGTAATGACTGCTGATCCAGCTTTGCCATCACAGGAATAAATGACATTTTATTCATTTTAAAAAAGAAATAATATAAATAATACAATTTCACAAAATTACTGTTTTTACTGTATGTTTGTTTAAATAAATGCAGCCTTGGTGAACATAAGAGAATTCTTTCAAAAACAAAACACACAAAAAAATCTTACCGACAACAACATTTTGAACGGCAGAGTAAAGAAATATCATGGTAAATGGATATGCTAATCATTCAGTACCACTGTATCACCATCAGCAAAAAATTCAGTCTACTGTTTCTAACCTGCAGTGATGATAGAGACACTGCCCCGCACAGACAGATGAGAGGGTAGATGGGAAACAGAAAGCGCTCCTCTTTATGTGGACGAGTGAAGAACACCAGCATCCACAGGTACATAGGTGACAGGGTTAACCAGTATGGCCGGCCGAGGTTCTGAACTGCAATTTATACAGATTAACAGACTGTTCAGAACGTTACATGCATATCACAAAACAAGTCAAAGATAAATCCTTCTCTTACCATTGAATCTTTGGAGCAGTGCCTCCATAAGTGCCGTGAGAGGAAGAGAAAAGAGGGCCAACACAAATACAATGTTGAAATTAAGGAAACCTGGAACCAGCCAGTCATAGCTACCACTGTACTGTACATACAAAACGTACTGGGGAGGAAAGCTGCACATAACAAACACATTAACCTGCAGTTCATTCACAAAATTATGTCAAAAAAGAAAACGGGAAAACAAACAGTTGTCATCTAATTTCCTCTGATCAACCAGATAAGCCAAATATGAGCCACTGATCTGACTCACCTGCAGAGGAGCAGAACATCCCTGCACTCAAGACTAGGAACGCCAGCAGAAGCCGGCCCACATGCAGGCCAAACTTTTTACACACAGCCCTGTGTCAATAAACCACATTCGTTGTAAGAGTCACCTATTTTAGCCCAATGCTGATGTAAGGTGCAATATGTAGTAGCACTTACTTGTAGAAGTAGAGCTCACACACACAGCAGGTAAAAGCTAGCATGCAGCGCAGGAAATAAAACACAAGGACCTGAACGGGAACAAAAGAATTCAAAAAACATATTAGTCAATTTGTACATGTCTAAGCAGGACTATAATGAATGGCCTATATACAGTCCATCTAAAAGGAACATTCATCTTATTTTGCTCAGCATGGCACATACAGCAGCACCAGTTCCCATGGAATGCACGAATTGACAATATATACTTTGAATGCAACGTCACTTTGCATAACAGGGTGTGCCAGATCTAAATTTAACGAAAACTAATCGTTAAACTAAACGAAAATTATAGCAGAGAGCCATTTAAAATGACATTTGAGAAGTCCTGGATAAAGTTGTGATTGAGCAAAAGCAAAATTGTACCCCAAAGAAACATAACATAAAAAATGGCATTGTGAAATATAACGCATTATTACATCATGTTGTGTTTGTGGATCCACAGCTTTTATCCAGCTCCAAGGGTCAGATTTTTCAGATTCCAGTGAGGATAAGTATCAACTTCACTGGTCATAGAAATATCCTACTATATTGAAAATGCTTAAAAAAAAAAAAAAAAAAAATCAAGATGGCTAAACAATCAGTTTGAGTTTGGCGACTAATTTACCTTGTTGGTTTGTAATATTTTGGCATGAAAGCAGGCAGGAAGGGCATGGAGCCAAAGATACGCATAGGACCGAATCGCATAGGCTGGGGAATATTCCCATGTCTGCATTCCTGTTCCATACAGCAGGTAGTGAGTCTGGCCAGCAAAAAGAGAAATAAAATAAAATTATGAATGAACCTTTCTTTTATATACAAATTCAGTAGTTTTCAAAAGAAGATTGACATTCAGCAAAATGGCCCATTCATAAGGTTTTTACTTTGATGGTGTGTTTATGTTCAGGAATAGACATGATAACTTTCTATTGAATACAAAAGCAAGCTTTTGCATCTGAACTGCACCTTTACAGTCTCTAGTGGTTTGGATTATTAATACCCCAGGGCATTATGGGATACAACAGTGACATAGATCAGGGCTCAACAATAAGGATTTGCTTTCTGCCGTTCCAGTTAGACCAGTAGTTCAGCTTTTCACTTGCCCTGCAAATTCATTTGTTACACCATAAACATAATACATTTTATAGACATATTATTAAATTCTAAATAAATCTATTATAATTGTTAGTATACAAAATATTACGTTACAATATAGAATGTGTTAAAAACTATAAATAAAAATATATAATTATAAACAACATATATTATATAAGAGGATATAAATTTAAAACAAAAAATGTTTTGTACCACTGTCATAAATTAAAAAAAAAAAATTTGAATTAAAAACTATTATAAATTTGTTCACTTGTCCCACCATAAAATATTACATTTCTATATAATAAAAACATATGATTATATTAAAAATAAGTATATTATAATTGCTAGAAGTTATACTATACATATATAACGTAATATATAATGACTTAAGCATAATAAATAATAAATGATTTGCACCATTATGTCATAGTCATTGAATAAAAAGCTCATGGTGTTACAAGCTATATAGGTTCCAGTAATAATTGCAAAAAAAACATAATTGTATTTTAATTATTTTTTATGTTATTAATAATTATTATTAATAATGACATGTCTAAGTACATAGACATTAATTGTACTATTATTAAAAAATAATTCATAATTAATATTGATAATACCTTTTACCCAGCTGTAACTGCACATTTTAAAAAAGTATTTTGTGTACATATTAAGGCGGCCCCCTAATAGTCGACCAGAAGAGGCTTGGTCGACCAACATTTTATTGGTCGCGGAAAAAGTTTTAATAAAAAAAAATCCACAGGCGAAATCACGCAGTTCGTGACGGACAGATCGTTAACGGCTAACTTTAGTCTATGGTAATACAGTACATCAGGCAGGACATCCAAACGCTCGCCTATCATTCATCAACCTCAAATATGGCTTATCATCTGAAATATGTAAGTATTAGAAACTTGACATGGCTGCTCAATCTAATGTTAACCTAGAGAAATGAGCGCTATATTGTCTGTGTGGAGTGTGGAAGCTAGTAGCACGCTCACTGCAGGACAGATGGTGGCGTCGGTGCGGTCACTTGCTCCTAAAATATTCCCTCATTTTTGGTCAAACAGATAAGAGTAATGCATCTTTCAAATCTGTATAGACTCTACTTTAATTTGTGTGCACTCACAATCACAACAAAACATTGTGCTTTTGTAAAATAATGAAAGCAAACAGGATGCGCTTTCTATCGTCTCGGTCTGTGAACTTGAGCACAAAACTCCGTGTATATCTTTACCTTACAGACATTAAAAATAGAGAGTGAAATGTCTACTTTCAAATGAACCAATTCAAATGGAAAACAAATTCTCCAATCCGTATGAAACAAGTGTGTCCACTACAGCGGAGATGACGTGTCGCAGAGTTCATCTCTTAAGCCAAAAACAAAGAAAACACTTGTTTATCAAATTATTAAAATGTTAATGCAGTCTCTTTACTGTTTTTCACTGACACATTCATCATTATTACTTCTGCCGGTGTGCTGTGGCAAGCTTTATGCGTGCGCTTGAGCGCTTATTAGGCTATGTAGGCAGTTAAAGGCTCATTATTATGATTTAAATGGTTTATTAATAAACGTGCGATTAGTCGACTAATGCTTAAAATGAACGACTACTAGTCGACCAGAAAAATCCTTAGTCGAGAGCAGCCCTAGTACATATTATGATGTGTGATTTTGTTATGACTGTAATTAGGGCTGAAACGATTCCTCGAATACCTCAAATAACTCGAATACAAAAAAAACCCGATAAACGCTGGACCACAGACTGTAAAAAAAGCGCTGGACATATTTAAGATCATAAATCAATATGGTGGCTAGTTATGATGTCCCTACGTTTGTTATGTTTTGTGAAAGATTAAGCGCCATTGTGCATAAAAACACCACAGAAAGAAAGAGTGTCAGTTTTCACCTCTAAAATCAGCATGATTACAAATGTGATTTTATTCAACAGTTCAATAAACAAGAAAGTAATATTAAGAGACTTACGTTTTAGACACTATATTGCCTGATTTTGCAAAAAAAATTAAAAAATTCCAAACACAGCCACAGCGCTGTTTTGCGTCTCTGAGCAACATGACGGCATTTCGTTCCTGAACGAATTAACCATTTAAATGATCCGGTTCAATCGCAATGACTCACTTCTTAACTATTACTATTATTTTGATTTATGCCTTCGTTTTAGTTTGTACTGTTTACCTTTTTAAAGTAATGTGAAACTGATTTTTGTTTTTTATTGATTTCTTTTATATTTGTATTTTAGTTATATATTTGTATTTGCATTTTGAATGCAATTTGGCAATTAAATGCATTAAATGGGTTTAGTTTTCACGGTTATGTATGCAATTTCAGCAATAAAAATGTTAATTTGTCTAAAAAGAAAACAAATTAGTTGTTTATTTTTAAAAGATCTTATTATCTCTTTTATATTTAGTATTGCTCTTTAATAAAGAAAAATGACATCTTATCCGATTACTCGATTAATCGATGGAATAATCTGTAGAATA